>NC_052049.1:47270288-47579616 GCF_903992535.2 Arvicola amphibius | reverse complement strand
CAGGAGGCAGAGGTAGGCGGACCTCTGTGAGTTCGAGGCCAGCCTGGTCTAAAAAAGAGTTAGTTCCAGGACAGGCTCCAAAGCTACAGAGAAACTCTATCTTGAGGAAAAAGAAAAAAAAGAAGACGAAGAGGAAGAAAAAAAAAAGGAAGAGGAGGAGGAGGGGGGAGGAGGCGGAGAGGAGGAGGAAGAGGAGGAGGAGAAGAAGAAGGAGAAGAGAATGAGAATGAGAATGAGAAGGAGAAGGAGAAGGAAGAAGGAGAAGGAGAAGGAAGAAGAAGAGAAGAAGAAGAAGAAGAAGAAGAGAAGAAGAAGAAGAAGAAGAAGAAGAAGAAGAAGAAGAAGAAGACAAACAAAAAACCTAAAATCTGGGAGAAGACACCCAACTTCCTACACTGAGTGGCTTAGAGTATAGCACATTTTAATAAATGATGCACAGGAGACAGCTGTCCAGAGAGGGGGGCATGAGGAGCTCCACTGACCTGCTGTCCAGTAAGATGCCAAACATGACTTAAAAAGCAAACATTTATAACCTCTAGAATTGGTTCTAAGTGCAAAAACAAATGAGAAACAGCTATTCAGCCAAATCTATAAAAATTGGTAGCTAAAACAAGCATCTGTGAACCATAATTGCTCAGTGGCCCTTTTGTCAGTGGCTAAGCTGCTAAGACTTCCTCTAAGCTGCGGTCAGCTCTCTCCCCACCATAGGTCCTGGGGAAGCAAGACTCCAGCACCTAATGCCGCCAACATCATCATCAACAAAAACTCATAATATGTTATGAATATGGATATAAATACACTTGAAATACTAGTAAACAATGTAGAAGTATAAAAAAACATACGTGATAATCAAGGAGGAACTATCTCAGGGAAATAAGTTTTTTCCAACACCAAAGAACTATTGCTAATACAACTTGTCAATACAGTAACAAAAATATTTATATGTCTGTATCATGAATAAAAATTAAAACCCTAAAAACTACACATGGCAAAGTCTAAAATCCTTTCACAACAAAACATACAACAAACCAGCACAGACAGAAGGGGGTTTCCTCAGCCTGATAAAGACCATCCTAGAAATCCCACAGCCACCATTCTACTTAGGGACATAAGATCAACTGCTTTCCCCTAAGACTATGACCAAATCAAGGACATCCACTTGTACTGTGCCCAGAAGCTGATTTACAATAGAGGCTCTAACCAAGGCAATCACACAAGAAAAATATTTAAAGCATTCAAATTGAAAAGTATTATAAATTACATATAAATTGAATTTCAAATTTCCGAAACAGTAAGTGTATCTTCCCTAGAAAAAAGTCTTTATAAATGTACTTGGTTTCAAACAAACCACAGGATTAGCCTCAATTCAATGCATCAATAAAAGACACAAACACAAACAATGGGAAGAAGTCAGAAGGCAATGGAAGCCAGGGTTAGAATGCCAAGAAATGATAAAGCACTAGCAACTTCCAGAAAAGCTGGAAGAAAGGAAACAGAAGGTTTCTTCCACAGATCCACTAGAGAAACCTGCTTGATGTGGCTGCACACATGTGGTGCACATACATATGTAGGCAAAACACATACACAAAATAAAAAAAAACCATAATTTTTGTCGGTTTTTAAAAACCATCTCTACTCTACATTTACAACAGTGCAGCTAGTTCCGTGTAGCTGCTGGAAAGTTTACTTAATGAAGACTTATGCCGCAGAATCGTGAGAGTAAATTCTATGATAATATTCAGAGCTTTAGAAAACAAACACAAAAATAAGTTTTAAAATCAAAAGTAAAATCCATGAAAATTCATATGTTCCAACTACTCATAAGCCAATTCCCTACATGAGAGGGAAAAAATAAAGACAGTTATGAAAATAATTCTGTACTCCTGAGGGAGGTAAACAGGGGAAGGCAAACATGAACACAGGTACTCACAAATGCTGGAGAATGCAAATTTTCTTCTGGTTGCACATCCTGAGTTGTTGCATCCGTGTTTGAAAGCTGATGTTCAACAACAGTCACACACCCTATGTCTGCAACATCCATGGCTATCTCAAGCTGTCATAACAAGTGTTATTACTTTAATTAGACAATACACTCATTAGAACATCTCATTTTTTTCACACAAATAATCCAAAATAAACATTAAAATGGAGGAATACGTCACAATTACACAACTAAAAAACTAAGACAGTAATTCTTAGTGACTAACAACTTAGCAAAAGTAAAACATTACTTTACCGAGGGGTCTGAGTCTACAACAACGAGTACGCCCAATCTCTACAGCTAATCAGCTGAGCAGCTGGCATTTCACTCCCCATTCCCTTCCCTTTGTCTCAATTTAGTCCATTTGCTAACATTTACGTAATAGTTTAAAAAATACAAGCATATGAGCACAGACATACAAATCCTAATTATATACACTTGGTCCCTGCCCTCAACAGACTCATACTTTAAGAAAAACACCTTAACTATACCCAAAACTATATAGTACCATAAATATTACAGTAGTGATGACTTATTATCAGTCCTGGTGAAACAATCCTCTCTCCTCACCCCACAGTTACATGAATCCCGACACGCAAGGTAACAGGTTCACTCACTCTCTTCACTTAACAGCTGGTTAAAGGAACATAATTTTTTAAAAGATTTATTTTATTTATACATGTAGGAGTCACTACAGATGATCACATCTGTGAGCCTGAAGAGGCCAGTGGAAAATGTTGGATCCCTCTGAGCTAGAGTTACAGATGTTTGCTGGACATGGAAGATGGAATCTGTACTATGGTCCTCATGATTGGGCAACAAGAATCTTAACTGATAAGTCATCTTTCCATCCTAAAGGAAATACAATTTTGACAGTTCCCTGTTCAACTATGAAAATTTTATCATGACAGGCTCATTATAATCCAGAGTCCATGTCTACAAGGCCCTAGCTTTGATCGCTGGAACAGGGGAAAGGACAGTGCCACTGAAGAAGATACTCTGTATTATTCAGAAACATATCCTAAAGCCTGATTATTGAAAGTTAATTTCACTAGCAAAGTGGTGGTAGAAGTGGTAGCAGGGAGATATAGATCAAACTCTATGCAGTATTAACCAGTTGTCCTTCCACAAGACTAATGTTTCTTTGCTATTTTCTTGGCATATACTAAAACTATATTCAGTATACTTACTTTGAACTTTTAGTTAATTTCAAGAATTCTACTAACTCATTTACCTTTAGACATTTAAAATGCTATTATTAATCTTAAGTAAATTATAGGTAAGTTTTCCTTTCTATTAACAAATGTATCTTTACAAATTCAAGCATTGTGTAACTTCTGAACAAAAGCGGCATAATATTCCTTCAATCATTTTT
Organism: Arvicola amphibius; assembly: GCF_903992535.2. Lineage (NCBI taxonomy): Eukaryota > Metazoa > Chordata > Mammalia > Rodentia > Cricetidae > Arvicola > Arvicola amphibius. The sequence continues at coordinate 47,576,260 of NC_052049.1, read as the reverse complement.
CTATCATCGCCACCTTAGCAAACTCCTGATTCTGTTTCGAATGACTCAGAAAGGATTTTAAGTACTGATTCAGATATTATGCTCAATAAAGCAACTAAGTGACGATGAAATGAACAAGAACAGGAAACTTTAAAGCTACAGAGTTGGAATGTGAGGCCAGAAAGGAAGCAGACTGTACTCTAGTTCACACCTGCTCACATTAGAATGTGTCCTTTTCCTTTCTTTCTTTTCTTTCTTTCTTTTTTTCTTTTTTTTTTTTTTGTAGATAGAGTTTCTCTGTGTAACCCTGGCTGTCCTGGAACTTGCTCTCTAGACTCAGAGATCCACCTGCTTCTGGGATTAAAGGTGTGTATCACTAGTGAAAAAGAGTGAGGCATACTGCAGCTGTAGAATAAGTACTTATAACAAGGGGTCAGGGAGTGGAAAAGAGAAAGAAAGGCAGGAGGGGTGAGGAGGGCAAAGGGAGGGAAGTGGATGCGGTAACGATAGGGAGAAATTCACCTGAGAACAGTGCTGGTGACAAAATAAAACGATGTAACCACTGTGGGAAACTTTTTTTCTTTTCTTTTTTTTTTTTGCTTAAAATCCTCAAATACAGAATTATCATATATCCTAGCAAATCCATTTCTGATTTTTATCTTCAAAAGAACTAAGAATAGAGAAGCAGGGACTGGGGATGTGGCTCAGTTGGTGAAGATCATGCCAAGTACGTAAAAGTACTGGGTTCCAGCACCACATACCTGTAATTCCAGCACTTGGGAGGTATATGTATGTGTGTGTGTGTGTGTGTGTGTGTGTGTGTGTGTGTAGTTTCGAAAGATGAGGAGTTCATTTGGATGAAGAGTAATTATAAAAAATGAGGAAGGGGGAAGGAAGGGAGGGAGGGAGGGAGGGAAGGACTGAGGATATGGTTCTGTTGTAAAGTGCTTGTCTCATATACATGAAGCTGTAAGTTCTATCTTCAACCTTTCTTAAACCAGATGTAGCAGCAAATGGCTACACATGGGAAGATGGACACAGGAAAATCAAAAATTCAAGGTCATCTTTTGACTACACAGCAAGTTTGAAGGCCAATGTGCAATGTGAGATACATGAGACCCTGCCTCAAAACAAACAAACAAACAAACAAACAAAAATAAGAAACAAAAAAGGGATGGGAAAAGCAGAGATTAATTCTATCTTCTCTACCAACCACAACACAGAAAGCTTATTACAGAGTTATTAGAAAAACACCTGCTCAATCTTGTTTAAATTAGTCAAAACGTAGATTAAGCAGCTTACAGATAAGCAAGTTTCTATCATAGTTAACCCCTGTAGAGGAAAGACTATGACAACTGAGTGATGGCCATACAGGCCACTTCTGCTGATTTGCTTAAGCTAGTCACATTAAGTCCCAAATAAACTACTTTTGACAGTAAACATTTAGAGAAAGGACTTTTCAGACCACAATTACTAAGAAAAGAAATAATCATTTATTAAAGGGGATGAAAGTGGGAAAAACTGAAAAAACGAAACACAAACTACCTCTTCCATTGTTTTCTTCGATCTGAGCAGACACTGGTTCAGGGGATCTGAGACCAACAGGTACAAACACTGGTGCTTTGTTTAATTCTTCTGGGGCAAGATGACAGGTTTCCTCCTCAAAGTCAGAATCAAAATCCTCATCATCCTCTTCATCCTCTTCCTGAGAAGCCCGAAGAGTCACCAACACGGACTTGGAAGCTCTAGGTTCCTTCTTAGCAGTCTTACCTCGGATTCGTTTGGGTCCTCGCCCTCTGGTCACATGTGATTTCATCTTTCTATGCGCTCTTTTCCCACTGTGGTCTGCCTCACACTCAGAGGCAGGAGAGGGAGGTGTTCTTCGATGCGCAGCAGTTCTGGAGTAATTTGATTCTTTCAATAGTTGTGGACTGCTGGGTGTTGAACCAAAATAACATAGTCATGTATGTGCCAGGATAATCTCAATGAAAGCCAAACTGTTAACAGTAAAATCTCAGTTCCAACATTTAAAATAAAGATCTTGGGCTAAGAAGACAACTCAGTGGCAGGGTGCTTGCCCAACATGTGAAGCCCTAAGTTCAACTCCCAGCACTGGTGATGATGATGATGATGATGATGATGATGATGATGATGATGATGATAAATACATCTCCTTTTATGATGCTAGAATTGAACCTAAGCCTCAAAAGTCCCACACAAATGTGCTAATGAGCTATTTTTAACCCCACCTATTCTATGTAAAACATATGTCATAAAATAAGAAAGGAGGGGCTGGAGAGATGGCTCAGAGGTTAAGAGCATTGCCTGCTCTTCCAAAGGTCCTGAGTTCAATTCCCAGCAACCACATAGTGGCTCACAACCATCTGTAATGGGGTCTGGTGCTCTCTTCTGGCCTACAGGCATACACACAGACAGAATATTGCATACACAATAGATAGATAGATAGATAGATAGATAGATAGATAGATAGATAGATAGATAGATAGATATTAAAAAATTAAGAAAGGAATTAACTACTACTTAGTATCTTATTTGGAGTGAATTCTTAGTTATATATCTATAAAGGCTGCATAGTAAGTTTTTAATACCGGCCCTATAGCCATGATATGGTTATTGAGATAGACACAAAATTGGAAATAATTAAAAGACAAAATACATGGAACCAATCAATAATGAATATGAAATCAAACAGTGGGACTTGTTTATCTTACTGGGTGTAAACAGATCAGAAAAATAGGGTTCTTTTTCAAGAACTTAGGTTCCTTCCTACTTTGTTGAAAATTATGGAAGTACCCTTAATTACTGTTTACAGCCAAACTCAAAAGCATTCTAATTACTGATGTAATGCACAATATATTGTTTCAAATAAAAATAAAACAGGCTTGTAAATAAAGAATACTATATTAAGGTGAAACTTCTTTAACCAATAAGTGCTTTTTATCTCCTATTCTGAGTCTTCAAAATAAAATATTACCTAATTTGTTTACTGAGACCCTGCTCTTCAAGCCCCAAAGATGATGTAGGATGGTCCTCCACAATCTCGTCCCTGGCACCTCCTGATGGTACAGCTTTCAGCTGAGCATCATGAATGGCAGAACCTGACGCTTCAGGAACTATACAATCTTTTCTTGCTGAAACCTCCAGGGGTGTTAGAATCTCTGTCTTCTCCTTAAAGAAAAATAAAACATAATATTACCATGGAAACGATATTTATTAATACGTTTTAGCAGTCTGGCCTAGGCCTCTAAATTTAAAAAGTCATAGGTGTTCAATTTTCAAATCTGTACAAGCTGGCTTTTCAGAAAAGCAAAAACTTTCTTTCCCCACAGCTCTCCCTCACGACCCTGACATGAAAGACTCACTAACAACACTATTTTTTCCTCTCTCACTTTTAGAGAAAGCTGGATGTCCACGTCTCCTTTCTGCGGCTCATGGTCTTCTGGTTTCGGGTCTGTGCTCTGGTCTGTTGCGCCTTTTTCTACAACTGGTTGCTCTTTTCTATGGTGTGCTCCTCCTAAATTTGGTTTAGCCTTTTGGAATCGTCTTCTTAACAACTGTGCTGGACTAGGGACATGAGGTTTATTTTCATGCCTAAAATAAAGCACAAGTTATGGTGAAGACCAGAACTCTTCATCAATGCAACATTAAACAATTCTGGATTCAAACAGAATCTAAGTTCAAAGGATTATATATAAACTGGAAATAAAACCAAGCATGTAAAAATGAAACATTGCATTTATATGTGAAACAGAAAAAAACAAAAGCTTTATATTAACCCTTTTCTGCACACCTGTGGAACAGTTTATAGTATTAATCTTTCTGTACTTTCACTCACTAGCTCTGGTATTCATTGATGTCATATCACTTTAGTAATTTTCAGAGAAGAACAAGGCACTTCAAACTTGTCACAGTAGCTGAACAGAGATTTTATAACAACATTTTAAACAAAAGCATCAACTGAGCTACAACACATCAGCACACACACAATGGTCTTGCTTGACAGCAAGTTTATCTTACTACATTCCTTAAAGCTCATGGAAAGGTCTTATTGACAGGAAATATCTTAAGGTTCTTAACATAATCCATTTCAGACAAAAAACAAGGTTTAAACATTCAAAGAAAGGCAAAGCTACTAAGGTAGCTGGAATAGCTACCTAAGAACTTCTGGAAGTATCTCAGTAATGGATATGACCTAAATTAGGATGCTGAAAATACTGATATAGGCATAGGGATGTAGCTTAGTGGCAGATAACTTGCTAGCACTGCAAGACATGGGGTTCAATCCTCAACACACAGATACAAAGCAAACAATTATGTGTGTGTATGTGTGTGTGTGTATACATATGAGTACATACATATATTAGTTCTTATCTATTAGAAACCAATCCTCAAAATATACAGAAAAGAGGAACCAATCCTATTAAGCATTCTGTTGGGAAAATAGCAAGTTCTAATATAATTATGATGCTGGTTTATACATTTCAGGATCTGGAATGTCTGGAGAAAAAAATTTAATTAAAAGCTATCACATGGGGCTGAGGGTGTAGCTAGTAGTAGAGTCAACAGATTCAATCTCCAAGGGAAAATGTCATCACAAGGGACTCTGAAAACATACTTAAGTATAGGGGATGGCAAGGTGGCTCGGCAGATAAAGCTACTTGCCACTAAACCTGACAAACCAAGCTCGATTCCCAGAGCCTACATGGTGAAGGAAGAACCAACTCCTGAAAGCTGTTGTCTGATCAGAAACCACAGGAGTATGTGTCCCCTACCACAAAACCATAAATAAATTTAAAAGATATTCAAGAAAAAATATTACTAAGTTCAAAAGAGGCAACAAAATTATGGGCATAAAAATAAGGAGTAAGAATTTTTTTTTTTTTTTTTTTGGTGTTTTGTTTTTTGAGGCAGGGTTTCTCGACATAGTCCGGAATAGCTTTGAACTCAGAGAGCCTCCTGTCTCTGCCTCCCAAATCCTGAGTTGAAGAGCATGTGCCAGGGCCAAGAATGAGGTAATTTAGAACCTTATTTAAATGGGCCTGCTGGCACAAGCTTCATCCCAGCTACTAAGGCTGAAACAGAAGAATCACAAAATCATGGCCTGTCTAGCCTATAAGCAAGTTTAAAGCCAGCCTGGGCAATTTAGCAAAACTCTGTCTCAGAAAAAATTAAAAAGGGTTGTGAACCATAGCTCAATACTAGAACACTTGTCTGGCATGTAAAAGGCACTGGGTTCAATCAATAGCACCATGAAACACACATTAAAAAAAAAAAAAAAAAAAAAAAAAACAGAAACCAATTGTGCAATAATGAGAAACTGTCTTTGGCAGGGTTTATGCTTTCCTCATGAAAAGCAAACTCACCTTTTTTGTTCATCTACAGGAACCACATGTCTGTGACTTTCACTCACAATGTACTCTGAAACTCCAGAGGACATAGCTTCAACTTCACCTTCAGTGTGAGTGTTAGCCTGCAAAGACAAAACTGGTTAGTGTGATGGACTGAGATTTTTTTTTTTTATGTGTTTCAGGACAGGGTTTCTCTGTGTAACAGCCCTCACTGTCCTGGAACTCAAGTCTGTATACCAGGCTGACCTCGAAATCAGACATCTATCTGCCTGCCTCTGCCCTCCCAAGTGCTGGGGATTAAAGATGTGCACCAGCACCCCCCCACTCACTAGCTTACCTAAAGCAATAAACTCAAAGTTTAGGGAAGGACCCTGTCTGCAAAAATAAAGCAAAACACCCTATATACCTATATACACATGTGCACATACCCAAATAAATATGTACACTTGCCACACCTGTGCACACCAATCTAAGAGCCATCTGTTATAAAATAGAGAACGTAAATTAATTGGCACTGATCACTGCTCAGCATGCACAAAGCTCTGGGTTTGATCCCCAGCACCAAAGTTTAACTACTTTTTTTTAAGTATTTTTGTCCAAGTGAGGATCACAATGACTTTTAATCGAGGTTTTATCTTAATACCCAGAGAAAAGAACACAAAAGCAAAGACTACTTGCAATTAACATTTTGGGACATTACACTATTTAGATATTTTTTCTAGTACCAAAAGACTCAAGATGTTGGTTGATTAAGAACCGGGAGGTAGTGACCCACACCTTTAATCTTAGCACTCAGGAGATAAAGACTAGAGAATCTCTGTGAGTTTAAGGCCAGCCTGGTCTATAAAGTGAGTTCCAGGACAGGCTCCAAAGCTACAGAGAAACCCTATCTTGAAAAAAAAAAATGCTGATTATAAGGGCCAGCAAAATGGCTCAGAGAATCAAAGCACCAGGCATGACAACCTGACTCCAGTCCTCAGAACTCACATGGGAAAAGAGGACGGACTCCCACAAGTTGCCCTCTGATCATGCATTTGTGCTGTGATACGTGTACATACACATGTACATACATGCACATACCCCCCACACACACAACAAAAATAAATTAAGTAAATGTTAAAAAAAAAAAAGAAAGTAATAGAGCTAACACACTTCTATAATTACAGCACTTGAGAGGCAAAGGCAAGTGAATCAGAAATTTAAGGCCAACCTCAGCCACACACTGAATGCAAAAGAAAAACCAAGAAATTGGCTAAACACAATAGAATGGTGGTACATTCTGTAATTACAGCACTCATGAGGCCAGGGGATAAAAGCTAGTCTCAGCTAAATAATGAGACACCAAAAGGATAAGAAAGAAAGGTTCTTAAAAAGGTTAAACTGTCACTCAAAACAGTATACCATTTGCAGCATAAATGATATATCTGTTTCTTGCTAGAGAAATTTGTTAAGAGTTGCATTCAACAAGAAGGTGAGAGGACAAGGCGGGCTGAGCAGTCATCTGTTGTTTTAGTGCTGTGCTAAGGACCAAGCCTCTCACCACTGTCAGGACCTTTTTCGTCTCATCTTTCTGCAGCTCTGATCCTTCATTCTTAGCTACTCCTTCAGCTTCACCTTTTTCTGTTATTTGCCTCTGTCTGGCCTTTTGTACGTTTGGTCTTGGTCTTTGAAATCGACCTCTCACTGGGAGAGTAGTTTGGCCAACGCTTTGCTTTGTTTCCTGTGTGACCATGTTCATCTTCTGAGTCCTAGAAAAAAAGGACAAGGAGGAAGGAGAGGTTGATTATAAAAAGTCGATAACTGTAAGAACATGAATTTCCTCCACTAAATTCTCATGAAAATATTTTTTTCAAATCACTCTAGGAAAGTATTTTCTCATTACAAAAATATGTTATAAAAGTTCGGGGAGGATCTCAGGTCATCATGGCGGGCAGACCTGCTGTTGCAGCATCAAGCAAGTGGCTAGATGGTTTTTGAAAATGGTATTATAATGCTTCTGGGTTCAACAAACTGGCTTTAATGCGAGATGATACACTACACGAGACTGAAGGTGTGAAAGAAGCCATAAGAAGGCTTCCTGAGGTTCTCTATAATGACAGAATGTTTCGAATTAAGAGAGCCCTGGACCTGCGCATGCGGCATCAGCTCCCGCCTAAGGAGCAGTGGACAAAATATGAGGAGGACAAATTCTACCTTAAACCCTATCTGAAAGAAGTTATTCGGGAAAGAAAAGAGAAAGAAGAATGGGCAAAGAAGTGATCTTGTAGTTGAGATCTGTGGATGTGCCTGGTCTCAGCATATTTTTATGAAGTTGTTTCAACCTGAATCACAATTTAAGAATTATTTGCAGATGCCTCACTTTAAATAAATGTGTGTTGAAGCCAAAAAAAAAAAAAAAAAAGTTCGGGGAGTCATAGGAAAAAGAGAAATGTTATTTCAGGTTTGGGGATGTAGCCAAGCGAAAGGAGGACACGATGTGCCTAAAATAATGTATAAAAGTCAGATGACAGAATGGTAGGTGCCAAGAACAAAAGAAAAGGGGGGAAGTGGGAAGTGGAGGTTACTATTTAGTAGACACCAAGTTTCATTAATAGTTTATGAAAAGGAAAGTGTTCTGAGGATGGATGGTGGTGTTGCCTGCAAAACAATGAGACGATGCTTTATGTCACTAGTTTTGTACAACTAAAAATGGAAAATTTTATCTTATGTATTTATTTTGCCAATTTTTTAAAAGGCAAGGACTTATACCACATATACATATATATTTTTAGTATGTTACCTTACATAAATCTTAAAAAGTCAACAATAAATAAATAAATAAATCACTAAAAGATGTTCAATTCCATCTAATTTTCAATTTTAGGTGGGTTTGCCCTATAAATTAGACAAATTATTCTCCAAAGCACTTTAAAAAAATAGAGAAATGTTTCAAAGAAAAGCCTCTATTATTTTAGATTTTTAAGGAAATATCACTGTTTACCCAACAGGAACAACTAAGCCATTTTCCTGCTTTTGTGTTGAATGAGAATCCTCTTTGGGTTCACATGAATTGGGTGGGGAAGAGTCCTTCCCAGTCTGCATGCTCGGCAGTATCACAGCATCCTCCTCCTCGTGACCCGGGTTATCATTTTCTCTTGATGTCATTAGAAAAGGCACCTCCTAAAAGTTTAGAAAGAAGAAAAATTCACAAGTTATCAGTACAAGAATGAACTGGCCATTCCTGTAGACGAGGGACAGGTGCGCTTCCTAACACGCCTACTTGCAGAACTCATCTCCTGCAACCATAAACAAGCACATAACGTCATAAACAGGGACAGCCTTTCAGGGACATCCTCCACACATAAAAGATGAATAAAACACTGGAAAGAAGATTAATTTTAATAGGATATTCAATTTTAATTTCATATTTTTTGGAAGACATTGTTGGCACTGAAATCAGGTCCTCATGCATGCAAGGCAAATGCCCTACCAATGAACAAAGAATTTCTTTCTTCCTTCCTTCCTTCTTTTTTCTTTTTGAGATAAGAGTCTCACTGTATAGTTTTGGCTGTCCTGAAACTGTCCACCTCCCTCCCAGGACCTGACTCCTGAATTTTCATACAATGAAGAGACACGGTCTCAGTCTGCTGCCTGTTGAGAGCTAATCTTGACTGCAGCTCTCCAGTTCCAGCCTCTTAAAGAGTTAGGACTATAACGTACAGACTACTAACACACCTAAGTAGCCTTACATATTCTAGTATAAAACCACATTTAAAATGTTTTTCTTTGGGCTGGAGAGATGGCTCAGCGGTTAAGAGCACTGCATGCTCTTCCACAGGTTCTGAGTTCAATTCCCAACAACCACATGGTGGCTCACAACCATCTGCAATGAGATCTGGTGCCCTCTTCTGGCATATAGGCATACATGCAGACAGAACAATATACATAATAAATAAATCTTTAAAAAATGTTTTTCTTTTTACTGAACCCAATAGATGTAGTGGAAATTTCAGATACTAAAGGATGATGGCATTTAGGCATATAATACTTACATATCTATATGTGTTTTAGAATACAGACATAATTTTCAAAATTATGGATTTCATAACAAAAAAATAATAAATAAAAGTAGTTTTTCTATGAGACTGGAGAAATACCCCAGCTGTTAAGTGCACTGGCTGCTTTTCCAGAAGACCTAGGTTCTATTTCCAGCACCCTCATGGTAGCTCATTGCCATCTGTAACTAATCTCAGGGCATCTGAAACCCTCTTCTGGGCTCTGTGAGTACTGTATACATGACATGCACAGACATATATTGAAGCTAAACACTCACACACATAAAATAAGAAAAGCAGTTTAACTTTCACAAAGTTAGAGAAAATACAAATATACAAAGAATTATTCTAAAGTATAAAATATGAATTTTAATTTTAAAAAGTACTTTAAAATACATTCAATTTAGCAAGGCCTGGTATGCAGACCTGTAATTCCAGTTACTTGGGAAACAGGAAGACAAGTTCAAGGTTTGCCTAAATTATAGTGTGAGTTCAAGGCCAACCTGGGCAAACTTAATGAGTACCTGTCTTAAAAGTGAAGAAGGCTGAGAATACAACTCAATGAAAGAAAGCTTCCCAACATCTGTGAGGTCCTAAGGGTTAATCCTCAGGACTACAAGGACAAAACAAAAACCAAAAACCAAGCTGAATGTTAACATTCCATTTTAGAGTTTCTGACACACAATCTTAATCTGTTACGACTAAGTTAATGAAGGAAATAAAATCCACTTCAACTCATATCTAGCATTTTGTTTTTCATGTTATCTTAATAACAATGAAGTGAGACACTATTACTCCATTTTTCCCGAGGAATCTGATACGTCATTTGGTTAATGTGACCTCACCAGAATACCAAGTAGAACCTAAAATGTCTTAGATGCTTCCAAGATACACATTTGTCCACACTTGCCTACCAAACATCAAATATTTTAACATAAACTATATGGACTAATGAGGCACACTAAGCCTAGAATAACACCATCCACACTAAAAGTTCACTCTATGAACCTGGAGCAGTTCAGTAAGCACAGCACCATCAACAGAAACCCTGCCCCCCCATCACCACTCACATGCTGAGAAGAGGGAGAACTGGACTGCTCGCTGTCCTGCTGTAACGCGACAGTCTCCACTGTGTCTGCTTCTGACTTCTTCCCAGGTACACAATGCTCTGCTTCTGGGGTTGCTCTCTTTAAGGCTGCTCTTGACAAGTTTGGTTTTGGTTTTTTGAATCGACTTCTCAGAAAAGGAGCTGGTTTAACTTCGAGTGGCTTCTGTTCTTGAGGAAGAGAGCTGCTTTTGGAACAAGGATTACCAAACTTGACTAGAAGAAATGTGGAAGCGAGTGAACCTAGGACAATCTTAGAGACTGGCAGTAAGCTTTGACTTATTCTTAGACAGGGTCTTTCTATAACCTAGACTGGCTTGGAACCTGGGCCATGCTGGCCTTCAATTTTCCTTCATCCTCCAACCTCTACCTCACAAGTGTGAGGACGGCAGGCATGCACCATCGTATCTATATCTGCCTAATTCTATTTTTTAAGAAAAAAAAATGGAACTATCCACTAAATTCTGAAAAACAGTAAGTTGTACAATCCAGGTACAAACCTATCATTTTTTGCATGAAGAAAATACTGGTCAAACCCATGTTGATTTATGTGTTACATGAAATCTGTTAATAAATCTCACCAATAGCTATCAGAATGGCCTTAATCCCCTCTCCCAATCTTCTATAAGCTATCTCAAAATTTGTAACACTATCCAATTTATGTCATGGCTTGAAGGTTCACTTGTTTTGGAGTAATCTGCGAATGTAACTTCACATTCTTAGTCTGTGAAGGCACAGACCTACACACACACTTGTACCTTGGGCTAGTACGGGAGAACTGCTCCGGGACAGCTGCAGGTTGTATCGCTGGAACCGTTTCACAGTCTGCAGAATTCTCGGAAGACTTCACATGACTTAAGTGACTTGATACTTCCTTGTCCGAGTTTTCTTTTTGTTCCTCAAATGTAGGCATCACTGATATTTCATTGCTAATATTCTAGAGAAAAGTATCACAATACATCATCATAAACAGAAATTCTCTAAGTATTTTATACATTTTAAACAAGTTTATTTCTAAAAGTGATTTAAAAATACAGAAGTTTTTAACTGTTAAATATAAAAATCAGAAATATTAAAACTTAAAATTCAGAATGCCTTCCCCTCATATTGTATATTAAGACTATTCCTAACCACAAATATCATTATACACACACAAAGAGAGAAGAAATCCTTACAAATGCTATTATGAGTATGAACTATAAACGACAGAAAACTTTCACCAAAAGATTTAAAAGTGGAGGCAGTTAGGTGTCAGGGAGAATAAAAACATACACAGGTGTTTATGACCAAAGGAAATAATCTCAGCCTATGTTTATACTCAGGTTGGCACAAATTTAGTCCAATTTCCTATATATATTGCTATCTAAACAAGTAACTCAAACTGTCATTATGATTAGTAATTCTCCCACAATTAGAAAAAATAGTCTTTTTAAATTTTTAAGTGAATACGCAAGTTCTTCAATAATCTGAAATGCAAAGTTTAGGACTGGAAAAGATTTTAGATTTTTATTAGCAATCTTTAAGTATTTGGGGACTTAAGGGTAATAATGATAAATTATTTTAGTAACCTTGCTGAGAAATGAATTTAAATCGTTATAAGACAGAGAAATACATACTTTTCTATCCAGTGAAACCCCGGGGCTGCTGTCATTACTGCTGTTCTGAATTACATCTGCCACGAGCTGCCTTGAGCTATGTTCCTCTGGTTCATGTTCTCTTGGAGAAACATCTACTTTTTCTGTTTTTTCTAAGTCTGCCACCATGTGCTTCCCAACACGGATCTCTCCAGGTCCTCTCTCCCAAGAGACGGAAGTCTCTGCTGTCTCCTTCAGATCTCCACCACTCTCCTCAGTGGCAGTCATCTCTGCCGATGCCAGGACCATCGTGGAAACGTCTCTTTCCCCAGCTCCGTTCAGGTCAAGCTTTTCTTCCACAGCACTCGGCTCCACTCCCGCTTCTTCTGTGTGTGTGCTGCCACACACACCCACCGCATTAGCCAGCTGCTCTGCTGGGGCTTCCGCGGCCTTTCCTCCGGACTCTTCCAGACGCGTCTCCATCTCACCCATGGTTTTGGCCTCCTCTGTCTCCTCTACTAGCACAGATATTCCTTGTCTTTCAATGTCTTCTGAATATGCCTCCCCTTTTCTAGTGCTATCAATCATATCTGTTGTCCTGTCTCTTGTGGGTAACTCTTTTCCAGTTTCTTGCAAGTCTGTCTCCATTTCACTAATTGGACTAACCTCCTTGGGGCCATTTTCTTGTGAAAATGTTTCTCTTCTTCCAGTTTCTTCCAAATTTGTATAAATTTCCTCTGTAGTATCAATCAACTCTGACACGTTCTCCATAGGAGAAATCTCATTTAAAGATGCTTTCAAACTTGTCTCTGTTTCCATGGGGATGTCAATCATTTCTGCTCCCAGCACCCCTGGGGAAATCTCTCTCTCTACTGTTTCCAAACCTATCTCCATCTCCATAGTGACTTCTGTCATTTCTGACATCTTCATGTTAGAAGATGTGTCATTTTCTCCAGTGTCTTTTAAATCGGATTCCAATTCGTTAGTGGCAGGAGTAACAGTAAGAGCAGCAATAGTTACAACTGGAATCTTCTTCCTTGGCGAAGAGTCTGGTTTTGCAGTTTCTTCCAAAGCTGTTGGTATTTCTCCAGAAATGGGAACCTCCTCTGACACCCCTTCCTTGGAGGTCATTCTTTTTCTTCCTGTATTGGGTTTTGGTTTTGGTTTCTGAAATCGCGTCCTTAAAACTGGAGCTTGCTTTAGTTTATTTGCTTTACTGTCCTCTTGAATACTAAAGAAGAGAGAGAGAAAGACAAATTTTAATCAGACTACCAATTGAACAAATGACAGCTAAGGAACCCCTACAGAAACAAAAACTCTCAAATTAAAAAAAAAAAAAAACTGGACAGTGTGGCACACGGCTTTAATCCCAGTACTCAGAAGGCAGAGGCAGGCAGATCTCTATGAGTTCAAGGCCAGCCTGGTCTACAAGAGCTAGTTCCAGAACAGGCTCCAAAGCTACAGAGAAACCCTGTCTCAGGGGAAAGAAAAAAAAGGAGGAGGAGGAGAAGGAAGAAGAAGGAAAAAAAAGGAAGAAGAAGAAAGGAGGAGGAGAACAGGAGAACAACAAGAACTCAGGAGATAAAATCTGGAGGATTTCTGAGACTTTGAGGTCAGCTGGTCTACAGAGTGATTTCCAGGACAGCCAGGGTTATATAGAGAAACGCTGTCTCAAAACTGTGAAAATAAAACAATATTTTAATGGTAGCACATGCCTTTAATCCCAGCAATCAGGAGGCAGAAGCAGGGGTATCTTTGTGAATTTACATAGAGTGCTCCAGGACAGCTTGGTCTACAAGACTCTGATTTTTGTTTTTGTTCTAAAAAAACAAAACAAACAAACAAAAAAAAAACAAAGAAAACCAAAAAAACAAAAAAACAACCAAAAAGCATATTGAGGGACTGAGGTTATAGTTCTGTGGTAGTCAGTGGTAGAATACATACTGAACATGTACGAGGCCCTGAGTTTACTCACAGCACCAGAAGAAGGAGGAGGAGGAGGAGGAGGAAGAGGAGGAGGGGGGGAGGAGGGAGGAGGAAGAGGAAGAAGAAGAGGAGGTTTTGTTTTTATGTGAAATGCAAAATTTTAAATTCAAATTAATAAGAGTATTTTTGGTCAAAAAAAAGAAAAAAGAATGGGGCTGGAGAGATGGCTCAGTGGTTAAGAGCATTGCCTGCTCTTCCAAAGGTCCTGAGTTCAATTCCCGGCAACCACATGGTGGCTCACAACCATCTCTAATGAGGTCTGGTGCCCTCTTCTGGCCTTCAGACATGCACACAGACAGAATATTGTATACATAATAAATAAATATTTAAAAAAAAAAGAAAAAAGAAAAAATAAGAAAAAGTTCAAGGTCATCCTCATCTACATAGTGAGTGCAGTCACCCTAAGCTATATGGGATCCTCTTTCAAACTAAATGAATTTTAAAAATTAATCAGGATTCTAAAACCCAATAAACACTCAAAAAACTTAGTTTTCTTCTAAGATACCATAATTAAAGGAGTCTCATTTAAACCTAGATAAATAAATATAACCAATCTGCCAGATAGCTACAAATAAAATCTATTACCAGAGACATGTAATTACAAAAGTAGTTCTATAGAACACATTAGCAGTAAACAGTTGAAGGGGTACTAGGAAGAAAAGCAATAACAGATGAAGCAAGAAATAAAGGAATGCTTGAAGTGACAGAAATCCAGTCTTTCAAGTTAGATGTTATAAAATAGGTCTATGAAACTTGATCACAGCCAGACTTTAAATGTGAATGTTAAGAGAACAGATATAGAAAATCTAGGCTGTTATCTCTGCATCTACATGCTTCAAGCATTATCAAGCTGTAAGCATCCTAATAATTCCATCAGTCTGGTTTGGTAAAAATAATAAACAGAAACTTTGGCTATGAAGAGGATGGGTTCTACATATAACTGACCTAATTTTAGAAAATCAAACATTACCAAAAAGTAGCATTTCTATTTGGACATAGACATCTAATGAATATGCTTGTGGGTTTTGTTTTGTTGTTGTTATTTTTGGTTTTTCAAGACACAGTTTCTCTGTAGCTTTGGAACCTGTCCTGGTACTAGCTCTTGTAGACCATGCTGGCCTCGAACTTACTGAGATCCACCTGCCTGTGCCTCCCGAGTGCTGGGATTAAAAGGCGTACACCACCACCACCCTGTGAATACGCTAGCTAAGTGAAAAAACTGTTCCTATTAACTCAGATCTTAGTTTATATTAAATAGTTTTCTTCAAATCACCTACAACTTAGGAACTAACATGAAAGCTAAGACATAAACTTCCTTGAAAAGAGCAATTCCTAAACAGTTTTTAAATAAAGCTATACGTAATGACAGCTCCCTTTTACATGTATTTAATGTGAGGGTGGGGCACATGCATATGGAGGTCAGAGGACAACTTGTAGGAGTTGGTTTTCTTGTTGCCCCATGTGGGATCGAATGCAGGTCGTCAAACTTGAGAGAAAGTGCCTCTTTACCCAGCGAGTCAGCTCGTCAACCCTTTACATTTTTGTTTTGTTTTTTAAGACCTATTTTTTTTAATTTATGTGTATGTGTGTTTAAATATACCACATGCATCAGAGGCCAGAGGGTATCAAATGCCTTAGAGCTGCAATTGCAGTCAGCTGTGAGCTAGGTGGTATGGTGCTGGGAACCAAGCCTGGCCCAGATATCTGCAGAAACAGTAAGCAATGTGAACAGCTGAGCCTTCTCTCTAACACCTTATACATTGTTAGCCATAAGAGATGACACACAGACAGAAAGGCCATTTAGTTTGCTTCTGTGGGGTCAGTGAGATGGCTCAGGGGGTAAATGCTTCCTTCTCAGCCTTATGACCAGAGTTCCATTCCCAGGTCAGGAAGGCACAGTGGAAGGAGAACCGACTCCCAAAAGTCGGTCACTGACCTCCATGGCATGCGCGCTCCATTTCTGTCTTATAACACAGAATAAATATAACTAATCTGAACCTTATTAAAAACTTGAAAATTATTTAACTGAATAAACAATGCTCACCTTGGACATTCATTAAGAACCTTGGGCTCATCAGAGTGCACATTTCCTGAAGGATCCTTTTTTTCAGGCTGTGATGTGACATCTTCACACTGGAGGTTTTTAAGTGACTCATTTTCCTTTTGTTGAGGAATCTTAATAAAAAAGTTTGTAGTATTTTAGATTTCACAACAAAACACAAACTTTAAAATTTTTTACTGAAAAATCTATTGTAACCAGGTATTATGATGCACGTTCTGGGACTTGGGAGGTAAATGGAGAAGACCACTTTCCCAAACAAACCTAGGCTTTTGAGGGAATTTGAAAACAATCCAACTGCAAAATATTCCATCTCAGAGCCTTGTCAGTTTGGTTGCTCACCTTCCTGGACTTAGGGGGAGCTGGGAGGACCTTGGACTAAACATAGTGAAGGGAACCCTAATGGCTCTTTGTCTTTGGAGAGGGGTGGAGTGGGGGTATGGGTGGAAGGGAGTGGAGGGAAGGGGGAGGAGAAGGGGAGGAGATAGAAATCTTGAATAAAAAAATGAGAAAAAAAAAAAGAAAAAAAAAGTCAAAATTATAAAATGACAGTCAAAAAACACATTTTAGTGTTTTTCCTTTCACTATCTTAAAAATTCCATAAGTCACATATTTACCACGTCTCAAAGCCCTAGTCTTTGCTGCACCATCAGAAAGCGATGTTTCAGACTCATCTACTTTGGTCTGTTTCCATCACATTTGTCAGAAATCATCCACGGTGCTTGGATTTCTAAGTTCTTACTCTTTTAAGTACTTTAGAGACTGTAGAAACTATAACAACAGACAGGGCTAAGGATGTAGCTCAGGTAGTAAAAGTGCTTACCTAGCATACTCAAAGCCCTTGCAAGGTTCAATCGACAGCACCACATAAAAACAGGCATGGCTGGGGCTGAAGAGATGGCTCAGAGGTTAAGAGCATTGCCTGCTCTTCCAAAGGTCCTGAGTTCGATTCCCAGCAACCACATGGTGGCTCACAACCATCTCTAATGGGGTCTGGTGCCCTCTTCTGGCGTGCAGGCATACACACAGACAGAATATTGTATACATAATAAATAAATAAATAAATAAATAAATAAATAAATAAATAAATAAATAAATAAATAAAAAACAGGCATGGCTGCACATGCCTACAATCTTAGCATGTGGGTGGAGGCAGAAGGATCAGAGTTCCAAGGTTATTTCTCAGTTACACAGTGAGTTGGAAGCCACTATCTAAAGAGTTGGAAGACTCTATCTAAATTATAAAATTATAGCAGAAAGAACCCAAATGTTAAGTCATGCTAACTCTGCTTTCTTCTAACAACTATATAAATAATCTAAAACTCCATGAGCCAGGGATATAGTTCAGAGGCAAGAGTGCTTTCTTAGGTTTGGTCTTCTACATCTCTCTCTGTATCTCTCTGTATCACATCTCTCTCTCTCTCTCTCTCTCTCTCTCTCTCTCTCTCTCTCTCTCTCTCTCTCTCATGCACACAAACACACACAATTCATTATCTGTTTTGGAAATTTTACTTGAAAGGAGTACTTTCAATATTCTGTTTAAGCCAATATTAAAATTCACATATATGACTATCTTTCCGAAAGGAGGCTGAGAATGTGTTCAAGGGTAGAGTGCTTGCCCATCATGCTTGAGAACCTGGGCTCAATCTGAAGCACAGGGGAAAAACCAAGTCCAAATAGGAGGTAAGATGAGAGCAACCAAGAGTCATGTACAATGCTCAAATATCTAAAATGATTTAACAATAAACAAAACTAGTCACTATGAGATTTTGCCCACAATGTAACAAACACACACAAAAGGTTATTCTAAAAGGGTGAGAGCTTACATTAAGGTTTATATACTTGCTTAATAAATGTTATCAGAATCAACATACCACAACACAGGATTCACTTTGCTCTCTATCAACACAGGATTCATCTTCATTCTTCTCTACATGGGCCCCAATTTTTCCCTGTGGTGTAGGAGTCTCTTCTCTTCCTGCAGCTTTCTGTATATTAGGCCTTGGTCTTTGCATTCGGCCCCTCAATATACGTGCAGGTCGTAAGACCTTTGGTTCACCATCTTCCTGTACACAAGACTTTTCACTCAAACTATAATCACAAAGAAATAACAGTATGATTACAATACAGTCACAAAGTTGTTTGGCTATATAAATAAGTAAGTCATGTTAAATAGGAAGCATTTTTCAAGTATCCACAAGAACATCTTATAAGATAATCATTATACATCTACAATCTACTCTTCCAAACAGACAATTCTGGAAGCCTAGCTATAAAATCCTCATGAACAGTACCACCTCAGCACCCTCCCAAGAGACAAATCTGCCTCTGGCAAGATGCCTTTCCTCATTGCTGATGATGAACTAAAATCCCTCAGAAAATGTAACTGCAAAGCAGAACTTCCTGAGACAGCTGATGGAAGAAAACCATATGCTATCCCCACCCTTCTCCGGACATTCCACATAACATATAAAACATATTCCAGTCAAAGCCTGTGCATTAAAACTGAAAAGACCTACAGCCAAGAACTTTTTAAAGTGCTAAAAACACATGAGAAGAAATAGAGGAACACCTTGAGTAGGACCCTGATAAACAGCTTAGCAAAACGTTCTTCGGTAAACAGTGTTGTTGTTCTTTACGGCATAATTAGCAAAGACACTGAAAGGAAGTGAATCCTCTAAAAAATAGGTGGTGCAGAAGAATCAAGAGGAATGTTATCCTGTGCTTCATTTTCCATTGGAATATCCATTAATGTTGCCTAAGTTATGTCTTTAAAAAAATCAAAATCTTACTTTAAAAATGGAAAAACCTATATCTACCCAATACGTGGCACTATTGTTTCTCTTTCAGGACATCAATGAACATATATAATGCCAGAGAATCAGTGCCAATTCATAGAACAGCATCCATTGAATAGCCAAGAATCTACTACTTACAACCATACTTGGAGCTAGCCAGTGTTATACCCATATCAAGTTAAATATTCCTTTAGAAATCACTTCCTACAAATACAACCATCCACAAACATATCTTAATCATTTATTTATCTGATAAGACTTCTTAGAAATATTAGTAAGTTGAAGGAAGCACAAAACTGCTAACTCAATAGATTCATACACTCATTTAAAAATTTTATATCAGATGGTGGTGGTGAACACCTTTAATCTCAGCACTCAAGAGGCAGATCTCTGAGTTCAAGACCAACCTGATCTACAGAGCAAGTTCCAGGACAGTTATGCAGAGAAACCCTGCCAAGAAAGAAAGAGAAGAAAAAAAAGAAAGAAAGGAAGGAAGGAAGGAAGGAAGGAAGGAAGGAAGGAAAGAGAAAGAAAGAAAGAAAGAAAGAAAGAAAGAAAGAAAGAAAGAAAGAAAGAAAGAAAGAAAGAAAGAGAAAGAAAGAAAGCCCTAAAACTTTTATTTACTTTTTTTTCAGACAGTTCTCCTGTCCCACAGGAGAACT
Organism: Arvicola amphibius; assembly: GCF_903992535.2. Classification (NCBI taxonomy): domain Eukaryota; kingdom Metazoa; phylum Chordata; class Mammalia; order Rodentia; family Cricetidae; genus Arvicola; species Arvicola amphibius. Next base: position 47,556,694 of record NC_052049.1, on the reverse strand, counting down.
TTAAAATCACCTGAGACGAGGATAATCTTGAACGTCAATTCCCTCACCTACACCTGCAGTGCTGGCATCACAAGCACATGCCGCCACCACACCTGGTTTATGTGAGGCTCCTAAGTGACTGAGGCTTCACACATACGAACCAGATACGACCCGAGGCCTACCCGTACCATCATTTCTATCTCTAACACCAAACACACTGCGTGTTAGCAAAATTTCTTGCTACTATCTACAATGAAAACAGATTTAAAGTATCCTCATTGAAAATTCAGACTTTATTAAAAAGAAAACTAACAATCGCAACCACTCCTGAAGGTCATTTCTTCCCAAGTACTTACTCAGACACAGTTTCAGCACCTAGGTTCTCTCTTTCTGTATTCTCTGTCCCAACATTTTCAGGTACATTCAATCTCTCTTTTTCCACATGATTCTATAAATATAATTTTTTACACTAAAGTTACTTACAATAAAATATTCCGCTGAATGAGAATTAAAACTAAAAATTCTAAATACAGAGCAGATCAAAGTATTATAAAACATTTTTTATAAAAGATTATAAAACAATCTTTTTTGTTTGTTTATTAGCTTGTTTTTTTCAAGACAGGGTTTCTCTGTGTAACTTTGGAGCCTGTGCTGAAACGCACTCTGTAGACCAGGCTGGCTTTAAACTCAGATCCGCCTCTCTCTCTGCCTTCTGTGTGCTGGGATTGCAGGTGTTCGCTACCACCACTTGGTTAAAACGCACAATCTTGTACATAGTTAGAAGGACTTTGCCAATATGAACAGTCTTTAAAATGTCCATATTCACTGACTACTAATATAATTTTAAACTGTATTTTAAGGAAGTAACTGAAGAGTTAGGTATGGCAGCATATGCCTTTAAACCCAACAAATGGAAGGCAGAGGTAGGCAGATCTCTATGGGTTAAGGCCAGCCGGGAGTTTCAGGAAAACCAAAGCTATACACTAAGACCTTGTCTCAAAAGAAAAAAAAAGGAAAAGAATTGAGGGATCCAAAGGAAAGGAAAAGATGCTTGCCACCAATTCTTACAGCATAATTTTAATCAATCTCTAAGACCCACATAATGGAAAAAGAAAACCACTACTCGGCAAGTTATCCTCTGATTCCAGCCCCACTGCACCTCCACACACTATGTAATTATTTTAAAACTTAACAAAAGTAATTGAAAAACATGTAAGCACTAAAATGTTCACCACAATATTATGTAAAATGGCCTACATTGCTAACATAAGTTTTCCAAACATAAAGCAATATTTAAATAAATGCAGTTATACTATATTGCTAAAGTATTATGTTAAAATGTTTTCTAAATGTTTAAATGACACTGAAAATTTTATAAAATCTTAAATACCAAAGGATAAAAAATAAATAAAACCTGAAAGGTAGAGAATGTGGTTCACTGGGGAATTCCTCACCTCACAGTCTATAGCTTTTGCCCTGGCTGCTATCCTGACAGCAGGGGAAGGGAAACAAACTTGGAGAGAAATGTGAAAAGACTGACTGCATAGAGATAATAAAATTATAACTTTTGTTTTGATTCTTAATCTGTATTTCCAAAATTTCTACATAAAATCTGGGCTAGCGTGATGGCTCAGTGGTCAGGAACTTGCATCAAAACTAATGATCGGAGTTTAATCTCCCAAAATGGCACAAAGTAGAGAAAATCAAGTCTGCAAGTTGTTTTCTGACTTCCGTGTGTGTGCTGTGGCATGTGCATGCCACTCTCCTCCACAAATAATTAACTAGATATTGTTTTGAAAAAGCTTCAATTGTACTAGATTATGATTTAACAATAAAAGGGTTATAGCACTGGAGACATGGTTTGTGTGCAAGGCCTTGGGCTTTTGTCACAGATGCCAAAGAAAGCATCTAATAACAAAGGGACTTCCCCAGAGGCAGGAGGAAGGGCAGCGGCAGAACACATACCAGCACTTGAGACTCTGAGTCCTGTATGCAACAGTTCAAATAAGTGAATGGGGGAGGAAACATAAAGAGCATCTTAAAAATGATTGAGGAAACACTTTAAAACAATTTTAAGACTGTAACTCCCAGAAATATGAATAAATAGGATCTATGTTTGAAAGATTTATTTTATTTATCTATGTCTACTTGTGCGCCTATGTATGAGTGTATGCAGATGCCTAGGGAAGCCAGAAAAAGAAGTCAGATGCCTTGGAGCTGCGATTACAGAAGGCTGTGAGTTATCTGATATGAGTGAGGACTAGGAATGGAATTCAGGTCCAATCAAAGAACAGCATGACCTCTTAACTGCTGAGCCATCTACCCTGCCTAGGGTCAATGCAAATCATAGAGACTTTCTTTTAGCAATGCATACTAACAGTTATAAAAATAGTTTGGATACTTTGAAAAATAATCACAACACTAAGAGAAAAATTTTTTCATTAGAAAGCTCTGTCATACATGGTGACACATCATCCCCTTTAATTTCAACACCAGGAGGCAGAGTCAGGTGGATCTTTGCAAGTTCCAGGCCAGCCTGGTCTACGTAATGATTTACAGCCCAACCAGGACTACACAGTGAGACCTAACTTGAAAACAACAAAACCCTACTTACAAAATTACTTTATTTATTAATCTGAAGAACAAAACCAAATAACCCTGGGGCCAGAGAGATGACTCAATAAGAAGGGTGCTTATGGGGCTGGAGAGATGGCTCAGCAGTTAAAGAGCAATGACTGTACTGCTCTTCAGAGGACCTGAGTTCAGATGCCAGCACCCACATGCCAACTCAAACTGTAACTCCAGTTCCAGAAGCTCTGACAGCCTCACACAGGCATTTATACACACAAAGCACCAACGCACATAAAATAAATAAATAAATTGTAAAAAAAAAAAAAAAAAAAAAAGAGTATTTATAATCCCAGTGCTGGGAAGGCGAAACCTAACAGAAGCCTAGAATTCACTGTCCAGTCATTCTGGCTTAACTGGAAACTGGAAAGCTTCAGGCTGAAAAGAATCCTTAGCTGAAGAAGCAAAGTAGAAGGCTACTGAGAACCAACACTGAAACTGACCCTTGACCTCTACACACATGTACATATATGTACCCATAGACATGCATGCAACACAAACATGAAATCAAACATACAAGAAGTATTTTGAATAAACATTTTGTACAATTTAAAAAGTGAGCTGGGGGATGTCGGTGAGTGTTAGAATGTTTGTTTGCCTAGCATGACCAAGGTCTAGATGCATTCCTAATTGCATGTGCGTGCACACATCAAATTTATCATTGAGATTTTTTTCAATTGTTATAGCTCACCTCCTGAAGAAAACACATGAAAAAGACTAATAAACACAAATCTAATTTTAAGTTATTGTGTTTTCCTATCAGTAACAAGAGTTTGGAATTACAAGCTAAATATTTTATTTGTAATTACTTAGAAAATATGTTTATAGCTTTCTTTTCCTTGCATTCTCTTTGGCTGCACCTTTTCAGCTGAAGTTTCTGAAGGTGAGATTTTGCTCCTTTCATCTTGTTTATCTTGAGAAACAACTGACTTCTTCCCAACTGCCCTGGACAGATTAGGTTTAGGTCTCTGCAGTCGACTTCTGGATTTTGGTTTAACATTTTCTGCTTGTTCAGTCTCTCTAAAAAGAAGAAAATGGATGTTATTTGAATTGCAACCAACATGTAGTCATGATCAAATAAAATTCTAAAAAACTGGAGAATTCAAAGAACTCCTTAAAGCCCTGACGCTGACGTACTCTATTAGATGTTAAAAACATATCAACATCAGTAATTAAGATGTAAAGTGGTGCCAAAAGACACATGAACATGTAAATGAAACACAACAGTAAATAATTCCAAAGCAGATCTGATTTTAAAACATACTAAAGATCGTCTCCCAAAATAGAAAAGTTGAAATGTGTAACACAGGATATTTAAAAAATAAATGTTATGCTATGTTTGAGGGTGCATGCCTTTAAACCCAGCACTAAAGAGGAAGAGGCAGGTGGATCTCTCTATGTTTGAGGCCAGCCTAAAATACACAGCAAGTGCCAAGACAGCCAAGACTACATAGCAAGAACCTGTTTCAAAAAAAGAAGCAAAAAGTAAAAATAAACATTACACAAAACCAACTTCTAATGAGAAAACTGATTAACAAAACAGAGCGAGTTCCATCCGTTGCACTATACTGATAATATATTCCAAGTAGATCAGACATTAAAATGAAGGCAGAAAGAACAAAAGAAAGTTAACTTTATAAACTTTAATTAAGATGGAGTAAATCTAAGATTTCATAAAAAGTAGAAAAAAAACTAGAAATCAGATAACATAAAAATAAAAACCTGGGGGCTAAAGATATGGTTCAGTAGATTAAGGAACTTGCCATCAAGACTGACTCCTGGAGGAGAGCACCATCTCCTCAAGTTGTCCTCTGACTTTTACATGTGTTCCACACACAAACACACACACACACATATTCTTTAAGCAAACACTTCCATTTTTAAACCTTCAATGAAAAACATACTTGCAAACTGGCATAAAAGTGAAAGCAAAAATTCTAAGTATTTGTAAAAACAACCTATAATGTCACAAGTGGAGAACAAACAACACAAACTAGAAAACATTCAAATGATGAAACACTATAAAGCTATAAAAATAAAAGATATGGGGCTGGAGAGATGGCTCAGAGGTTAAGAGCATTGCCTGCTCTTCCAAAGGTCCTGAGTTCAATTCCCAGCAACCACATGGTGGCTCACAACCATCTGTAATAAGGTCTGGTGCCCTCTTCTGGCCTGCAGGCATACACACAGACAGAATGTTATATACATAATAAATAAATAAATATTTAAAAATAAAATAAAAGATATGTTTTATATAAGAGTAGGGGGGAGGACCCTGCAAAACATTATGTCTGAGTATGTTACGGTTAGGTTTGTTTCAGCATACACTTAAAGTCCCTGAAAGAACACTACTCATTCTTTAGAAGGAAGACAGGGTGGAGGAGACTTTGCTTCTTAATGTTTAACCAAACAAATAGAGTATACTCCAAAAATTAATTTAAAAATTTTGATTCTCAATGTGGTATGCTCCATTAAAAATCAGCATTCATGAGTTGAACAGATTTTGTTCCTTTTTCTTCTTTTCGTGTGCATGTGATATACATGTGTGCTCGTGTTCATGTGTGGATGTGGGTGGCTGTGTAGGCCTGAAATGGCTGTTCTTGGTTATGAACTTGACTACATCTGGAACTAACTAAAATCCACTGAGCACACTTGTGAGGGATTTTTTTTTTCTTAATTAAATAATTTGAAGTGGGTAGACCCATTTCTAATCTGAGTCTTTGAGGTAGGGAGACATACCTTTAATCCAGATCTTTAGAGATGGGAGGGTCCACCTTTAATCTGGGCCACACCATTTTGCAACAGCCCATATAAAGGATATGGAAGAAGGGAGCGCTTTGTTCTTTGCTTGCTTGCTCTCACTGGCAAGTTCATTCATTTACTGGTTTCGGAGACTATCTCTTCAGGATTCCAGCACACAGTGAAGACCAGCTGAGACATCCATCCTCATGGACTGAACTACTGAATTCTAGAACCTTCCACTGGTGGACACCCATTGTTGTACTAGCTGGACCACAGCCTGTAAGCCAATCTAATAAATTCCCCTTCTATGACTATCAGTATCTCTCTACACACACACATACATATGGTGTAGGAGGTTCTTCTGTTCATGTGTTGCTTTCATTGGCTAATGAATAAAGAAATTGCTTTGGGCCTGATAAGGCAAAACTTAGGTAGGTGGAGAACTGAATGCTGGGAAGAAGGGCAGAATAAGAGATGCCTTGGATCTTCTGCCTGAGACTGATGCCAGTTAGGATCTTGCCAGTAAACTAGTCACGTGACGATACACAGATTAATAGAAATGAGTTAATAATAAGATGTAAGAATTAGCTAACAAGAAACTAGAGCTAATGGGCCAGGCAGAAGTTTTGATTAATACAGTTTCTGTGTGGTTATTTCTGGTGTAAGCTAGCTGGGCAGCTGGCACAAACAAGTGGTCTGCTCCCACCAACATACTTACATATTCATTTTATAGGTACTGTTCCTCTACTGAACCCTGACTAATACAAGACCCAACACTGACCTTGGGAATCTTCCTCAATGATTCATTCCCCTATTCTTCGAGGTAAGATCTCTCAATCAAACCCAGTGCTTCCTAATTATATGTAGGCTGCCAGGCCCACACAGTATTTCCATTCTATAATGAAACAGAATCCCAAGAGAAAGAAACAGAAAGTGCAATCTTTTGATGACATGTGATTGAGAGACTGCAGTAAAATCACCTGTTAAGTGATCAACACACTAAGAGTCCCTTCTACTCCCTAAATGTTAAGATCTTTATCAAGAGGATGGAGAAATGCTTCAGCAGTTAAGAGCTCCTGGATTTGGTTCCTAACATCACATAGGATGGCTCACAACTGCCTCTAACTCCAGCTCCAATAGGATCTGGCACACACACAAATGCATAAATCCACATACACATATGCGTATGTCTGCTGTCTGTCTGTCTGTCTGTCTGTCTGTCTATCTATCTATCTATCTATCTATCTATCTATCTATCTATATGTCTAATTTAAAATAATAAATATCTATCTTTAAAAACACAGTTTATCAGAGACTGGAGATACAACTTAGCGTTTCAGTCTTAGAAGATATGCCCATACCATGTAATGTCCTGGGTTTAATCCCAAAATCAAAAAAGAAAACGTTTAATAGTTTTAGAACATTCCTAAGAAGAAACCCGACTGTATAAAATACTTACAGTGGTCTATTCTCTAAGCCAACGTTTCTTTCTTCTGTTCCAGCATTATTTACTTCACAGGAGGCAGAACATGCAACTTCTGACAAAGGCAAATCTGCAGCATTTGACTCTGAGGACTCACTTGCTAGCAGCATGATATCTTGTTGATTACTAAGGAAGGGAAAATGTATCAGGAGGAACATACTACTATAAATAAATTTTTATACCACTAAAGGACACAAACATGCTTGCTAATATGGTGCGAAACCTCTTGCCATCATTCTTGTGTTTTTGAACCTGGGTTTTTTTTTATTGACCTAAGGCTCACCAATTAGCCTAGGAAGGCTGGTGAGCAAGCCCAAGCATCTCATCTCTTCCTCCTACATACTGGGATTATCAGTGTGTAATACTACACCTGGCTTTTGATATGGGTGCTGGGAATTAAACATTAACATCATGGCGGTCCATGATGTAATTCCAGCACCTGGGAGGCACTTATTTGGAGGAGGCAGAATCTACACTAGTAGAACCTGCTAGGTATATCCCAAGCTAACCTTGAACTTAAGATATTCCTGCCTCAGCCTCCTCAGTACTGGGATTTTATGAATGCACCATCACATCAAGCTTGAAGATAATACACAACAATTTACAAAATGAAAATGGTTAACTAAGAGGCTATAGAAATAGCTCTGCAGTTAAGAGTATACACTACTCCTTGACAGGACTTACGCTCAGTTCTTAGTACCTATACCAGGTAGTCACAATCACCTATAATTCCAGTTCCAGAGAAATTCAATGCCTCTGTGGGCACCTATACTCATGTGCACATAATCCAAACAGACATACACATGCAAACATAATAAATAATAAAAAAATCTTTTTAAAAAGCTAAGAAAAATACAATAATCTGAGTTATATTCAAGTTTAACAAAAAGGTTCAAAAATAAATAAATAAAGCAAAACAAACAGGAAAAGAAGTGCAAATTCACATGACAACTGGAGAATCAATAGAAGATGCAGATAAAGCCAGTAAAGAGGCAGAAAATACCATGTGGAAGGGCTGGAGCCAGTTCTCAGCTCCACCTTCTCACTGGAGGGTGAGAATGACTCTACAATGTCATCTACGCGCCATGGGGAAGAAGGTGTCTGTTCCTCACTGCATTCGCCTTCATTTTCCTCAGGACTTGTATCTAGGAATATAAAACATATGTTATTCCAAAAAGTAGTAAAGATACCAGTATTTTAAAGCATAAGGAATTTATATGCAACATTTGTCTTTTCCTACAAAATATTAATCCACTTAACATTCAAGATTTAGGGTTTTTTTCTTGAACATTGTGTTTTGTTGTTTAAGCCTCAGCCTTTAATAACTAAGCACTTCTACTCTTTAAACTTTATTACACTTGCTATTATCATTTGTGTGCATGTTTGCGTGTGCATGAGTGCCCACACGTTTCACCACACACATGTGGAGTTCAGAAGACAACTCCGTGCAGCTAGCGCTCTCCTTTCACCTTTGAGGGTTTGGGGGATTGAATCCATGTTGTCAGGATTGCAGGCAAGTGCTAAGTCATGTCAGGCACACAAAAAGATGCAAAATAAATACGTGTAATAAAAGGCACTAATATTACCCTATGATAAAGAACCACCTTAATTCCAACATCTTAAATGACTCATCAATCTTTTAGATGGTAAAAAACTAGAACTATTAAGCTATTCTTCTTTGCATGTAAAACATGTCTTTTTCTTTTGGTTAAGACAGAGGTTAATGTAACAACAGACAGGCATCAAACTCACTAAGTAGCCAAGGATAATCTTGAACTTCTGAATCTACATACTACCTAGTCTACCTACTCTACCACCTAAATGGTGAGATTACAGGCACTAGCCTGTTTACCCAGTTTTCTTTTATTATATAATCTCTGTTTAAAAAAAATTTCCATTTTTTATTCATTTACTTGGTGTGTGTGTGTGTGTGTGTGTGTGTATGTGTGTGTGTGTGTGTGTGTTACCACAGTGCCCATGTGGACATCAGAAAGCAACTAACAGGAGTTGGTTTTCTTCTTTGTGGATCCCTGGGATCAAACTTAAATACCTTTACCCACTGAGCTATCTCACAAGCCTCTACATGTAATATTTCTTGTAATGGTAAACAACAAGAGTATAATATTCTAATGCTTATAAATCAGACAACTGTGGGCTGGGCATGATGGCACATGCCTTAAATTCCAGCATTTGGGAGGCAGAGGCAAGCAGATTTCTGAGTTCGAGGCCAGTCTGGTCTATAGAGTGAGTTCCAGGACAGCCATGGCTACATAGAGAAACTCTGTCTCAGACAACAACAACAAAAACCAGACAGTCGTAAGCAGTACATAAGAGCAAATATACACAATCCCTGCTCTTAGACTGGCAAAGCAAGAGTTCAAGATCATCCTTGACTTCAAAGCAAGTTCTAGTCCAGCCTGGGCTATATTAGACCCTATCTCAAAAGAAAAAAAAAGAAAGAAAACTCTTATTACTTCAACTACCAGAACTGATCTATTAAACTATGATGACTTCCTCTCTGCTGGCTAGCTCTGATTGTGTTGATGGTGTTATACTGAAGGAAAAAGTCATTAACTATCTTACCACTTATGAACCCTGCAAGCAACTGCAACTCAACTGACAAGAGATGCCCATTGTTGCAACAACGCCACAAATACTAGAAATAACTGTTTCTTGATTAGGTTTCTAGCCAGATTCACAGGAGGAACCTCTGCTTGAGCAAGAAAGCCCGGACCAGAAACCAAGATGTCCTAAGCCATAGGGAATAACCTACTGCTTTGCTAAATGGGCACAGTATCAACTGCCTTCTAAACAGTTGTCTTCACAGCTAAGGATTAGTGCAGCTCTCAGTCCTTACTAGAGAAGCTTCTTTTTGTAGTTAATATAGTCATTACAAGGGGGCTAGAGAGATGGCTCAGTGGTTAAGAGCATTGCCTGCTCTTCCAAAGGTCCTGAGTTCAATTCCCAGCAACCACATGGTGGCTCACAACCATCTGTAATGAGGTCTGGTGCCCTCTTCTGGCCTGCAGGCATACACACAGACAGAATACTGTATTCATAATAAATAAATAAATATTAAAAAAAACATAGTCATTACAAAGACTCAGAAACGGTCAAACTACAGAAAGTGACTGTTGAGTGTTCAGTATCAAACGAACAACTAAACTAACCAGACACCCCAATCTGTGAACATGGGAAACATCACAGAGGTCATAGAAAGTCTGTAAGAACCAGAGGTTGAGAACTTCTGAAAATCAGTCTTTTGGACGTGACAGTAGTTTACTTCACTTATGAACTCATAACAAATATATCTATAAACACAAGATCAAGCTAGTCAACAGTCCAGCATGGCTAGGGAAGGACAGAAGATCCTATCCTCAGCTGAAGTGCTCCTGGCAGGTGATGGCTACTGGGGAAAGGACAGTTTGTAAGGGTGTGGCCTCTGGTTAGGTTAGGTATGGATGACCCCACTCCCGTGCACATATGAGCAACACTGATGGGATTCAATAGGTTGTTTTGTTTGGTTCTTTAAAAAGAACATGAAGCTGGAAGATACATTGGGGGAGGGTCTGAAAGGGGACTAAGGAAGCAGGCAGAAGGGGTTCCTAACTAGTAAAGCCAGGAACTTGCGGGTGCTAGCACATGCTCTACTACTGAGCAGTACCTCCAAACTTACTACTTCACTTTAAGTATTCTTTTTTTTTTTTTTTTGGTTTTTCGAGACAGGGTTTCTCTGTGGCTTTGGAGCCTGTCCTGGAACTAGCTCTTGTAGACCAGGCTGGTCTCGAACTCACAGAGATCCGCCTGCCTCTGCCTCCCGAGTGCTGGGATTAAAGGCGTGCGCCACCGCCGCCCAGCCACTTTAAGTATTCTTAAAGCAAACTCTTAAGAAGGACTCAGTTTCCTCTTAATTTTTGGTTTTTGTCTTCTAGCAACACTTAAATTACAGTATGCTTGCATTCTAAGAATATAAGAAAAAAATGGAAATTCTACTAGGTCTTTTTACAGACTCACAGAGGTATTCCATGAAGGCAGACCATAAAAATCTGAGATTCGTTACAGATATGTGATCACCAATGGCTGTTAATGAGAACACAAGGGAAATAATTCAACTTCTGAACAATCTGGAGAAAATTCTCCCTGCTTCACTTTTTTTGTTTTGTTTTTTACAGCTGCTTTTTCTCTTTAACTAAAATTAAGATGACAAGATGTAGCATAGTAATGGGCAGACAACCACTAACAAACATTAGTAATTGCTGCTATCCACAACGGTAGCATCTGCCATATACATTACTGTACACACCCCATCTAGAAAAACCAAGGTTCTTAGAATGTGTTTGAAACTTACTCTTGTGTATTTCTGCTTCAGGAGAGCTCGACTGAACGAGGACATGTCCTACAAGATTTGCTGCTTCCTGTTTATTAGCTTCATTTTGCTTCTTCCTCCTTCTTTTCTCTTGATTTTGGTCATGCTCTAACATGGTTTGTTCTAAATCCTGTTCTGATGAAGTTGGTGGTTCCTCTTCAGCAATTGTCTGAGTATCCTTCTGAGATCTTTCTGGATCTGAACAGTAACTATTTACAGATTCATCTGGATCATCATTCACTTCCTCACTAGTTACCTTTTTTGCTAAAAACAAGAGAAATTGTTATAAATATATGAAATATGTATAGAAAACTTATCGAAAGGGAAGATGTAAATACTCAAAAGTATATTCTGTCTGTCATGTTATTTTTGTGAAAAACTAAATATAGACTAAAAGAGGAGAAGAAGAGATCAGCTCTAACGTTCGCACTGTAAACTCATGCAGGTACAGGCTACGGTGGCTCAGTGGGAAAGCACATCCTACTTAGCATATACATAGCCGTGGGTTCAATACCCAGCACTGCCGCCCCCAACAAAAAAAAGATACATACATGCCAATTACCAATAAAAGTAAGTTTATATGTAGAAATGTGATGGGATTCAAAGTATATTACTATATAAAAACTTCAAGTGGCAGAAATATTTATGTATTTATGAGCTTACATTTTCATTTTAAAAAATTACATACACACCATTATTTGCTAGGAAAGGGCTTGGTGATAGTTATTCTTAAGAATGCTGAAGAATTAGCCGGGCAGTGGTGGCGCACGCCTTTAATCCTAGCACTCGGGAGGCAGAGGCAGGCGGATCTCTGTGAGTTCGAGACCAGCCTGGTCTACAAGAGCTAGTTCCAGGACAGGCTCCAAAACCACAGAGAAAACCTGTCTCGAAAAAATCAAAAAAAAAAAAAAAAGAATGCTGAAGAATTTGCTTTGAACATCAGGTAGAACAAACAGTTCTAGAATTGTAACTTTTGTATCATTTTGGGTTGCTTAAGACAAGATCTGATGCATTCCAGGTTGCTTCCAACTATACTATATAACTGAAAGTAGGCATGAACTTGTGTCCCCTGCCTGAACCATTTGTGTGGTACTGGGGATCAAATCCAGGCAGTTTTCTGCATTCCTGGCAAGTACTAAACTACATCCACAGACTGGAACATTGTTTTTCCTTTTAAATATATGTGTGCACACACAGTGTGTATCTAGAGAGTCTACAAGATGGCATCAAATGCCATAGAGTCGCAGTCAAATGCAATTTAAGTCACACCAACACAAGTGCTGGGAACCAAACACCAGCCCAATTTATTTTTTAATTTTTTTTCATTAAAAATTTCCATCTCCTCCTCTCCTCCCACTTCCCTCTCCTCCCCTCCACCCACACCCCCACACCTTCCCTCTCCAGGCCAAAGAGCAGTCAGGGTTCCCTACACTATGGGAAGTCCAATGTCCTCCCAATCCCCCCAGGTCCAGGAAGGTGAGCATCCAAACTGACAAGGCTCCCACAGAGCCCGTCCATGCAGTAGAATCAAAGCCCAGCACCAGCCCAATTTAAAAGCAACAAAGCATTCTTAACCTCTGCATCATCTCTCCAGCATATCAGGCCTCTCAAAAAAAGCACAAATTCATGCACACACACGCGCGCGCACGCGCACACACACACACACACACACACACACACCCCATACACGTAACACACAAACAGAAATAAATCATTAAAAGGGAGCTGTTATTTGCCCCCAGATAACTGGCAAAGCGATGATACTAATACTTCCCTCTGACTACGCACTATGATGGTGTCAACTACCTGAATAACATCTCAATTCATAATGGCAATACTGTAAATTCACCACTAGATGAAACTCCAAACAATACCTTTCACGTTTTTCCGTGGTTTGGAGGACTTTTCCTTTGAACTCTGACATTTAGTAGGTTTTTTTCTTTTTTCTTCTTCAGCAAGAACTTTCTGAAGCAAATGAGCAAAAAAATCGAAGTCAAAGGGGCGTTTTTCCTCTGTTTAAAGAAAGGGGGAAAGTTTAGAGTTTTTATTTAAAAATAAAAAGAAGCGCTCTCTAGTTTTCAAAGTAGGACAATATCCAAAGCAAAAGTACTTATCTATTAGACGAAGGATGGATAAACAAATATATGGCACTGTTAAGTAATAAAACAAAAAAGTAACTTAACAAGTATGGGCTAAATGTGCAAGAGTTCGGTGACGTAGCACTTACAGAATACACAAGACCTTGGATTCAAGCCCCAATCCAAAACAATAAATTGAATTAAATTATTAGGTTGGTGCAAAAGGAACTGCTGTTTTAGACCATGAGTTTTATGTCATTATAAATAGGTTCAAATACATCTTTCTTACCAAAATAGAAACTGTTCCAATTAATATATTCTTGCCAATTAAAAGTAAGGTGTTTTGTTTTAGTCACTGTAGTGTAAAGTCCATGCCTGGGATTCAATGCCTCTTGGAAAGCACTTTCTGCCTCTTTCAGGTATAAAACATTTTACTTGTAAAAAACTGTTGAGATGCTTGGAGAAGTCACAGTCAGCTGGCAAGGGGCCAGGTGAACATAGCAGATAAAGCAAAACTTTGTGGCCTAAGCCAGGTGTGGTGGCACATATCTTTGATTTCAAAGGCAGGCATCTCTGTAAGTTCAAGGCCAGCCTGGTCTACATCAAGCTCTACATCAGTCAGGGTTTACAGTGAGACCCTGACTCAAAACCACAACTATGTAACCTAATTTGTTCAAGTTCCAATTTGTGAAGAATTAGTTGTGTGATATAAGGTTGGGCATTGTGGAAAATCAGGCCCTTTCTTTTGACCAGTGTTGGCTTCTCAAGTGTAATAGTTTCATCAGATTTCTAAAGCAATGGCTCAGACTGTTAAGAGACCACCAGTCAGTAATCATGACCCCATCCCTTTTTGTGGGCAGTTCAAACTTGGCTTTGAGAAGTGCTTCCAAGTTTCTTCTCAGCCCAACCACTGCTGGGCACTGCTGTCTTACACTATCCACTTTTCATTGCACATCACAACCCAATACAGAAACGGGACAACCTTGTGTGTAGAATCAGGACGACAGTTCAAAATGACTTTTTATTCGAGCTTTTTCATGTTTCGAATTTACTTCCAATGCAAAATGACCACTGAATGGTCCACACTGAGTTCTACAGCAACCTTTGAGTTATAAAGGGAGCAGATTCAACAACTGCTCAGTTTGCTACATTCCACACCTTCAAGGCTCCCCTCTTCTTTGCAAACCTTCTTGAACCATTATTGTAACAGTACATTTAACAGTTCCTGGACCAAATGCATTGTTATTGTTGCAAACTTTCTTCATATATATGACCCATTTTGAACTCAAGTAAGAAAATACTTGAGAGGCAAAAGAGCTGGCTCAGCAGTTAAGAGCACTGGCTGCTTGTGCTGGCTAGTTTTACATGAACTTGACAGAAGGTAGAGTCATCCAAAAAGGAGGGAGACTCAACTAAGAAATGCCTCCATAAGATCAGGCTGTAGGCAAGCCTATATTCTTTTTTTTTTTTTTTTTTTTTTTTTTTTTTTGGTTTTTCGAGACAGGGAAGCCTATATTCTTAATTAATGACTGACGCAGGAGGGCCCAGCCCATGGTGGGGAGTGCTATCCTTGGGCTGGTGATCCTGGGTTCTATAAGAAAGCACGCTCAAAAAGTCTTCAACAAGTCTTAAAGAACAAACCAGTAAGCAACTCTCCTCCATGCCTTCTGCATCAGCTCCTGCCTCCAGAGTTCCTGTTCTGACTTCCTTCTATGATGAACAGGGATGTGGAGCAATAAGTCAAATAAACCCTTTCCTCCCAAGTAGTTTTTGTCATGGTGTTTCATCACAGCAACAGTAACCCTAAGACACTGCTCTTCAAGGGTTCAATTCCAAGGAATCCGACACCCACTTCTGTCCTTTGTAGGTACTGCACCCATGGGCTGCACAGAAGTGCATTCAGACATATTAAAAAAAAAAAAAAAAAAAAAAAATCTAGGTCTGGGCTGCGACCCTGGGCTGCCTGGAATCCCTGATCCTGTGCCCTGACATTCCATCTGAACTGGTGAGTGAATGCGGACCCTGGGGCAACCTGCCCTGGAAGAGAGCACAGACCCCCTCCCCACAGCTCCCTCTGCAGGCTTGCTTCTGCTTCTCCCACTCCTGTCTCTCCCAAGTTTTCCCTAGTGTTCTCAGGTGTCCTGCTCCTGTTCTAAGGCCACCCACCCAAAGGGGTCAGACTCTGGCCTCCAGGCAGGTCTGAGGATCCCTGCGGAGGGGTGCAGGCTCCTTCAGATTGTGCTGCCAGGTTCGCTGTGTGGTATTCCATCCCGCCCTGCCCCCACCTTGGCCCTTTTGTCTGGGCTGCGACCCTGGGCTGCCTGGAATCCCTGATCCTGTGCCCTGACATTCCATCTGAACTGGTGAGTGAATGCGGACCCTGGGGCAACCTGCCCTGGAAGAGAGCACAGACCCCCTCCCCCCAGCTCCCTCTGCAGGCTTGCTTCTGCTCCTCCCACTCCTGTCTCTCCCAAGTTTTCCCTAGTGTTCTCAGGTGTCCTGCTCCTGTTCTAAGGCCACCCACCCAAAGGGGTCAGACTCTGGCCTCCAGGCAGGTCTGAGGATCCCTGCAGAGGGGTGCAGGCTCCTTCAGATTGTGCTGCCAGGTTCGCTGTGTGGTATTCCATCCCGCCCTGCCCCCACCTTGGCCCTTTTGTCTGGGCTGCGACCCTGGGCTGCCTGGAATCCCTGATCCTGTGCCCTGACATTCCATCTGAACTGGTGAGTGAATGCGGACCCTGGGGCAACCTGCCCTGGAAGAGAGCACAGACCCCCTCCCCCCAGCTCCCTCTGCAGGCTTGCTTCTGCTTCTCCCATTCCTGTCTCCCCAAGTTTTCCCTAGTGTTCTCAGGTGTCCTGCTCCTGTTCTAAGGCCACCCACCCAAAGGGAGTGCAGGCTCCTTCAGATTGTGACGCAAAGAATAGGTCCTCCTCTGGCACTGGGGAGATCCAACCAGTTTCAGTCACAGCAAAGATTGGTCTAGGACACCAAACGCCTCCGGGCTCCTTTTTGAAGGAAGAGATGGGCAGGCGTCAATGCAGGAGCTCCTCCAACAACATGAAAAGCAACATGACATCACCACAAGCCAGACATCCCGAAACAACAAGATTTGAACACCCTACCCCAGAAGATATAGAAGAAGCCGACCTTAAACAATACTTTATGAAAATAATAGAGGACCTTAAACAGGAGGTAAAAAACTGCCATAAAGAAATGGAGATAACAAACAAAAAGGTAGACGAAATAAATAAATCACTCAAAGACACTCAAGAAAAACAAGAAAAACAAGAAAAAGCAATCAAACAGGTAAGGGAAACAGTACAAGACCTGATAAATGAAATGGAGGTATTGAAGAAAACACAATCTGAGGTACGACTGGAAATGGAAACTCTGAGTAAACGAACAGAAACTTCAGAGACAAGTATTTCCAACCGAATACAAGAGATGGAAGAAAGAATCTCGGACTCTGAAGATACTATAGAGGAAATAAACTCACAGATTAAAGAACTAAACAAATCTAACAAATTCTTAACACAAAACAATCAGGAAATCTGGGACACCATGAAAAGACCAAACCTAAGAATAATTGGGGTAGAAGAAGGAGAAGATTTACAACTCAGAGGCCCAGAAAACATATTCAACAAAATTATAGAAGAAAACTTCCCCAACCTAAAGAAGGATGTTCCTATGAAGGTACAAGAAGCCTACAGAACACCAAATAGACTGGATCAAAAGAAAGCATCCCCACGCCATATAATAATCAAAACACAAAACATACAGAATAAAGAACAGATATTAAGAGCTGCAAAGGAAAAAGGTCAAGTAACATATAAAGGGAAACCTATCAGAATTACACCGGATTTCTCAATGGAAACCATGAAAGCCAGAAGAGCTTGGATAGATGTGCTACAGACACTAAGGGAACATGGATGCAAGCCTAGACTATTATACCCAGCAAAGCTTGCGTTCACCATTGATGGAGAAAACAAGATATTCCAGGACAAAAACAGATTTAAACAATACGCAGCCACAAATCCAGCCTTGCAGAAAGTAATAGAAGGAAAATCACAAACCAAGGAGTCCAACAATGCCCACAATAACTCAGGCATCTAGCGACCCTTCACCAGCACAACTAGAAGAAGGGAAACACACAAACTCTACTACTAAAAATGACTGAAGTTAACAACCACTGGTCATTAATATCACTTAATATCAATGGACTCAATTCACCTATAAAAAGGCACAGGCTAAGAGACTGGATACGAAAACAGAATCCAACATTTTGCTGTTTACAAGAAACACACCTCAACCACAAAGACAGACACCTACTCAGAGTAAAGGGTTGGGAAAAGGTTTATCAAGCAAATGGCCCTAAGAAACAAGCGGGTGTGGCCATACTAATTTCCAACAAAGTTGACTTCAAACTAAAATCAATCAGAAGAGATGGAAAGGGACACTTTATACTCATAACAGGGAAAATCAATCAGAATGAAGTCTCAATCCTGAATATCTATGCCCCTAATATAAAAGCTCCCACTTATGTAAAAGAAACACTTCTAGAACTCAAGGCAGCCATCAAACCACACACACTAATAGTTGGAGACTTCAACACTCCTCTCTCACCAATGGACAGGTCAATCAGACAGAAACCTAACAGAGAATTGAAAGACTTATTGGAGGTAATGAACCAAATGGACTTTACAGACATCTATAGAACATTCCACCCAAATAGGAAAGAATATACCTTCTTCTCTGCGGCTCATGGAACCTTTTCGAAAATTGACCATATACTTGGTAACAAAGCAAACTTCCACAGTTACAAAAAAATATTAGTAACCACCTGTGTCTTATCGGATCATCATGGATTAAAATTAGAATTCAACAACAATGCTACCCCCAGAAAGCCCACAAACTCATGGAAACTGAACAGTCAACTACTGACCCACACCTGGGTCAAGGAAGAAATAAAGAAAGAAATTAAAGTCTTTCTTGAATTTAATGAAAACAAAGACACAACATACTCAAACCTATGGGACACAATGAAAGCAGTGCTAAGAGGAAAGTTCATAGCACTAAGTGCCCACTTAAAGAAAACGGAGAAAGCACTCATTGGTGACTTAACAGCACACCTGAAAGCTCTGGAAAAAAAAGAAGCAGACTCACCTAGGAGAAGTAGAAGACTGGAAATAATCAAACTGAGGGCAGAAATCAACAAAATAGAAACACAGAAAACAATCCAAAGAATCAATGAAACAAGAAGCTGGTTCTTGGAGAAAATCAACAAGATTGACAAACCCTTAGCCAAACTAATCAAACGGCAGAGGGAGAACATGCAAATTAATAAGATCAGAAATGAAAAGGGGGACATAACCACAGACACAGAGGAAATTCAGAGAATCATTAGATCTTACTACAAAAGCCTGTATGCCACAAAATTGGAAAATGTAAAAGAAATGGACAGTTTTTTAGATAAATACCATATACCAAAGTTAAACCAGGACCAGGTAAATGCTCTAAATCGTCCTGTTAGTCGCGAAGAATTAGAAACTGTTATCAGAAACCTCCCTACCAAAAAGAGCCCAGGACCAGATGGTTTCAATGCGGAATTCTACCAGAACTTCCAAGAAGACCTAATACCTATACTACTTAAGGTATTTCATAATATAGAAACACAAGAGTCACTGCCAAATTCCTTCTATGAAGCTACAGTTACCCTGATACCTAAACCACACAAAGACTCAACCAAGAAAGAGAATTACAGGCCAATCTCACTCATGAACATTGACGCAAAAATCCTCAATAAAATACTGGCAAACCGAATCCAAGAACACATTAGAAAAATTATCCATTACGATCAAGTAGGCTTCATCCCAGAGATGCAGGGCTGGTTCAACATACGAAAATCTATCAATGTAATCCATCATATAAATAAACTGAAGGAAAAAAACCATATGGTCATCTCATTAGATGCTGAAAAAGCATTTGACAAAATTCAGCACCCTTTTATGATAAAGGTCTTGGAGAGATTAGGGATACAAGGGTCATTCCTAAATATAATAAAAGCTATTTACAGCAAGCCGACAGCTAACATCAAATTAAACGGAGAGAAACTCAAGGCTATCCCACTAAATTCAGGAACACGACAAGGCTGTCCACTCTCTCCTTATCTCTTCAATATAGTGCTTGAAGTTCTAGCAATAGCAATAAGACAACATAAGGGAATCAAGGGGATTCAATTTGGAAAGGAAGAAGTTAAACTTTCATTATTTGCAGATGATATGATAGTATACATAAGCGACCCCAAAAACTCCACCAAAGAACTCCTACAGCTGATAAACTCCTTCAGTAACGTGGCAGGTTACAAGATCAACTCCAAAAAATCAGTTGCCCTCCTATACACAAAGGATAAGGAAGCAGAGAGGGAAATCAGAGAAGTATCACCTTTCACAATAGCCACAAATAGCATAAGATATCTGGGAGTATCTCTAACCAAGGAAGTGAAGGATTTATTTGACAAGAACTTTAAGTCTTTGAAGAAAGAAATTGAAGAGGATACCAGAAAATGGAAGGATCTCCCCTGCTCGTGGATTGGGAGGATCAACATAGTAAAAATGGCAATTCTACCAAAAGCAATCTATCGATTCAATGCAATCCCAATCAAGGTCCCATTAAAATTCTTCACAGAGATTGAGAGGACAATAATCAACTTTATATGGAAAAACAAGAAACCCAGGATAGCCAAAAAAATCTTATACAATAAAGGTTCTTCTGGAGGCATTACCATCCCTGACTTCAAACTCTATTACAAAGCTACAGTATTGAAAACAGCTTGGTACTGGCATAAAAACAGAGAAGTTGACCAATGGAATCGTATAGAAGACCCGGATCTTAAACCACAAACCTATGAACACCTGATCTTTGATAAAGGAGCCAAAAGTACACAATGGAAGAAAGAGGGCATCTTCAACAAATGGTGCTGGCATAACTGGATGTCAACCTGTAGAAGAATGAAAGTGGATCCATATCTATCACCATGCACAAAACTCAAGTCCAAATGGATTAAAGACCTCAATATTAATTTGAATACATTGAGCTTGATAGAGGAGAAAGTGGGAAGTACTCTACAACAAATGGGCACAGGGAACCGTTTCCTGCGCATAACCCCAGCTGCACAGACATTAAGGGCAACATTGAATAAATGGGACCTCCTGAAGTTGAGCAGCTTCTGTAAAGCAAAGGACATTGTCACTAAGACACAAAGGCAGCCTACTGACTGGGAAAAGATCTTTACCAACCCTGCAACTGACAAAGGTCTGATCTCTAAAATATATAAGGAACTCAAGAGACTAGACGGTAAAATGCCAATTAACCCAATTAAAAAATGGGGCGCTGAACTGAACAGAGAATTCTCAACAGAAGAAGTTCGAATGGCCAAAAGACACTTAAGGTCATGCTCAACCTCCCTAGCTATCAGGGAAATGCAAATCAAAACAACTTTGAGATATCATCTTACACCTGTCAGATTGGCTAAAATCCAAAACACCAATAATAACCTTTGCTGGAGAGGTTGTGGGGTAAGGGGTACACTCATCCATTGCTGGTGGGAATGCACACTTGTGCAACCACTTTGGAAAGCAGTGTGGCGGTTTCTCAGGAAATTCGGGATCAACCTACCCCAGGACCCAGCAATTCCACTATTGGGAATCTACCCAAGAGATGCCCAATCATACAACAAAAGCATATGCTCATCTATGTTCATAGCAGCATTATTTGTAATAGCCAGATCCTGGAAACAACCTAGATGCCCTTCAGTGGAAGAATGGATGAAGAAACTGTGGAATATATACATGCTAGAATACTACTCAGCGGTAAAAAACAATGACATCTTGAATTTTGCAGGCAAATGGATGGAAATAGAAAACACTACTCTGAGTGAGATAACCCAGACCCAAAAAGATGAACATGGGATGTACTCACTCATAATCGGTTTCTAGCCATAATTAAAGAACATCGAACCTATAAATTTGGGATCCTTGAGAAGATAATAAGAAGGTGAACACCCAAAAAAAGATGTAGTAATCCTCCTGGATATTGGAAGTAGACACGATCGCCAGGCAAAATTGGGAACTTGAGGGTTGGGCGAGACTGGGCCAAGGGAAGATGGGGAGAGAAAAATGTGAAGGGGAGAATGGGGGGAGCTCGGAAGAATGGGGTGCTTGGGATATAGGAAGGGTGGATATGGGAGCAGGGAAGCATATATCTTAATTTAAGGAGCTACCTGAGGGTTGTCAAGAGACTTGACCCTAGAGGGGTTCCCAGGTTTTCAGGGAGACGCCCCCAGTTAGTTCCTTGGGCAGCTGAGGAGAGGGAGCCTGAAAAGGCCAGTTCCTATAGCCATACTGATGAATTTCTTGCATATCACCATAGAACCTCCACCTGACGATAGATGAAGAAAATGACAGAGCCCCACATTGGAGCACCGGACTGAGCTCCCAAGGTCCTGATGAGGAGCAGAAGGAGAGAGAACATGAGAAAGAAAGTCAGGACCGTGAGGGAACCTCCATCTGGCGACAGATGGGGAAGGTGACTGAGCCCCACATTGGAGCACTGGACTGAGCTCCCAAGGACCTGATGAGCAGCAGAAGGAGCGAGAACATGAAGGAGAAAGTCAGGAACTAGAGGGGTGCGTTCACTCATGGAGACGGTGGGACAGAAATATGGGAGATCACCAACCCCAGTTGGAATGGGACTGATGGATCATGCGACCGAACCCGTCTCTCTGAATGTGGCCAACAATGGGGGCTGATTGAGAAGCAAAAGACAATGGTGCTGGGCTCTGGTTCTTCTGCATGGACGGGCTCTGTGGGAGCCTTCTCAGCTTGGTCGATCACCTTCCTGGACCGGGGGGGGGGGGGGTTGGGAGGACCTTGGTCTTAGCATAGAGTGGGGAACTCTGATGGCTCCTTGGCCTTGAGAGGGAGGGAGGGGAGGTATGGGTGGAGGGGAGGGGAGGTATGGGTGGAGGGGATGGGAGGGAAGGGGGAGAAGGGGGAGAGGGAAGGGGGAGGAGGAGGGGAGGGAAGGGGGAGGAGGAGGGAAGGAGATGGAAATTTTTAAATGTGGAAAAAATAAACCATGAGGGGAAAAAAAAAAAAGTATGTGTAAAGGAAAGCAAATTGACCTTCAGATAGGCAGGAATTTTTAGTGAATAAAGAATTTGACCAGTGTATGCTGTAGACCTTAGCACAGTCAAGTCCATTAGTATATATAATAATATACATTAAAAATAAAAAGCCCTTAACTAAATTAAAACCAATGTAGATGATCTACATCATCCTATGCTTTCTTGATCTGGGTTTATATTTGGGCAATAAAAATACTGTGAAACCATAAAAAAAAAAAAAAAAAAAAATCTAAAAAAAATGTAAAAGACTATCTGGAATTTGCTTTTTGTCTATGATTTCCTTAATATAAATAAGTAATAGGTCAGTAGTACAAGATCCTAAGGTGAGAAGTGTACATTAATAATGCATAATAACTATATTTAAGAATGTAAGCATACAAAATAATAAGTTTAACAATGCAAAAACCAAAATTACTTTTGTACCAACCTAATAAAAGGATTACACTATTTATACAAGCAATAAAATGGGTGAATCTCAAAAATAAAAGAAACCAACACCAAGCATTATCATTGCATGATTCAATTAGATGGTCTTAAACATGCTAAACTAGCCCGTGATAATTTAAAAAGAAACAGCAGTGTCCTTGGGCTACAAAGCTTGACAGGAAAGCAAACAAAGGGTCTTCTTAGTTTATGAAAATATTCTACACACAACTTAGGATGCTGGTTAATAGGGTATATTGTTAAAATTTCAAATTACACTTTGAACCACCATATCAATTATTTTAAATGGCAAAGAAAAGGCTAGGAGATAATTCAGTGGTAGAGAACATGAATTAGCTGGTACAAGAGCCTGGGTTTAGCCAGGCGGTGGTGGCGCATGCCTTTAATCCCAGCACGTGGGAGGCAGAGACAGGCAGATCTCTGTGAGTTCGAGGCCATCCTGGTCTACAAAAGCTAGTTCCAGGACAGGCACCAAAACTACAGAGAAACCCTGCCTCGAAAAACCCAAAAACAAAACCTGGGTTTAATTTTCAGCCCCCAAACATATATGAAGATAACTAAGATGTCCTCCAAGAGCCTATGATTACAACACGCCCTCTTTCCATTACAACCACTTCACTATGTATTCTTCCAAGCATCAGTAAAATAAAACAGTCCAATGACGTCAGAAATACTTCCATTATCAACTGTATAATAAAGAACAATCAGAAAAAAAACAAAAACAAAAAAGGAATGAATCTACAAAGGAATGCTTCCTTAAACTTTACATCTAAACTCTGGTGATGTACAGAAAGATCACAAAAATGATTCAGTAAAAGGCACACACTAAAATACTGTTTTAATTTAACTAAAATAATTTGTTCTAATTCTCCACAACAAAGAACCAGCACCCCAGGAATCCAGAAAGAATCTTTAGGTGGTTCTAGAGGACTTAAAATATATGACCTGTCCCAAACAAAAACAAACCATCCACAAAGGGAGTGGAAGAGATGGCTCAGAGGATGCAGGATCAGTCCTCAGCACAGCACCACATGGTGAGTCACAACCATCCATAACTCCAGTGCCGAATGATCAAGTGCCCCCTCTGACCTCCAGAGACACCACATACACATGTGGTCAACACACATATGTGCATGCATTCATACACATAAAATAAATCTTTAAAAAACCCACAGGAATTTTTCTTTAGTTTTTAATTTCCTATTACAAAGGATAAAAATCATAAAAAAACAAAACTATAGAATCTATAAATTATTTTCTAATAATATATTAAGCCCAATGGAAAGTTTCTCCATCTTTTAAATGGAAGTTTCTCTATTCACAATATTCCAGATCTTACAGGAGCCATTCCTGGAAATGCTTTCAACTGAAGACAGAACACTGGGTATCAGCCCCACTCGTTGACCATAATTAATGGGTGTCTACTCATGAATTCACAAGCTACACAGTGGATATTCTCTAAATCACATATGAATTATTTTCCCCTAACATCAGCCTTATGGCTAACTTTAATTAAATTTTATTTGGAGCAGGGAATGGTGGTGCACACCTTTAATTCCAGAACTCAGGAAGCAGAGGCAGATGAATCTCTGTGAATTTGAAGCCAGGATCCTAGCCTACATACTGAGTTCTAGGCAATCCAGGGCTATACAGAGACAGGGTGGAGGTAGGAGCTCTGTTTTGAAGCTGAAGAAATGGTTTGGCAGTTAAGAGTACTTGCTGCCCTTGGAAAGGGATAGGTTGAGTTCCCAGAAGCCACATGGCAGCTCACAACCACCTGCTAATGTCATTTCCAACACCCTCTTCTATCCAAGCACACACATGACACACATACATACATATATGCAAGCACTCAACACATACACACAAAATAAAATAAATAAATCTCTTTTTTTAAAAATTGGGTAGGCACAGTGATATATACCTTTAATTCCAGAACTTGAGGGACAGAAGCAGGTGGATCTCTGTGAGTCTGAGTCTAGTCTGGTCTATGCAGAGTTTTCCTGGACAGTCAAGGCTAAACAGTGAGGCCCTGTCTCCTTTTACTTTTTTAATTGTTTTTTTCACTACATATTTTGTTCTGCTTCCCTGTCTCTTTAATTTTTATTTAGAAGTAATTAAATTTGGCAACACAGGTAATTTCATAGCTAAATTAACACTGACACATTAATTATGAAACGGTGATATTTGTTCATGAAAAGTATGTACCTTCTAAAACAAAAATTACTTTAAACATAAATTTGGTTTTATTTATAGATCTCTTGTACTCTTTCTGTAGACTTACAAAAAGAAAAATGATAATAATTTTAATGAAGGTATTAGAAACTGGCTGGTTCCTACTCTCTTCTAAATCAGATCTAAATTTAAATGCTACCCATTCATAAAGAACTTCACTGAGGATCAATAAGCATCAAGACCAATTCCTTAGTCGGGTGGTGGTGGCGCACATCTTTAATCCCAGCACTTGGGAGGCAGAGACAGGTGGATCTCTGTGAGTTCGAGACCAGCCTGGTTTACAAGAGCTAGCTCCAGGACAGTCTCTAAAGCTGCAGAGAAACCCTGTCTCGAAAAACCAAAAAAAAAAAAAAAAAAAAAAAAAGACCAATTCCTTTTTCTTCCAAGAAGTTAATCAGTACTTGAAACTTGCATAACAATATCCCCCACCTATTTAAATTTGGGGCTCTCCAATCAGAATTCTCATCTGCCTTATTTGACAATACATCTTAAAGACCAACCAGAACACAACAGGTAATCAATGCTGCTGATTCAATGACTGGCTGACAACAAACGGAATCCACTATCGCAATCTATTTTCCATGAACTGTCTCTTGAACATAATTCCTTCCCAATAAAAAACCACTCAGGGGCCAGTGAGAGGGCTCAGTTTATAAAAGCACTTACTGCCAAGCCTGACACCCTAGTGTAGCGCAGAACCACATGATGGAAGGAAAAGACCAACTCCTATACCTTGTCCTCTGATCAATGTTTGTGCACATCCATGCACACATGCACAGAACAGAAATTTGAAAAAGCCAATTTTTATTATCAATTACTGTATAAATTCATGGACTTAAAACTCTGTTTACTACCAGGCAATGGTAGCACCTGCCTTTAATCCCAGTACTCAGGAGGCAGAGGCAGGTGGATCTCCATGATTTTGAAGCAAGCCTGGTCTACAAAGTGAGCTCCAGGACAGCCAGAGCTACACAGAGAAACCCTATCTCAAAAAACAAAAACAAAACAAAAGTTCCAAACTAGCCTGGAATATATACAAGATATCTTAAAAAACAAAAAATGAAAAGGTTTCATCCTTAATCTTATGCCAATACAAGGACAAATCTAAAACACTAGAGCCAAAGACAAAGAATTGGTCATTATCAACCTCTACAAAAATTACTCTGTGAAGGAATTCTTTAATACTTACGGAAGGCTTTGTCTATTCTCCATCCATTTGTTTTTTCTTCACGTTTAAATTTATTCTGTTAATAACAAAAAGATCTATAGTAATGTTCTGCCATTAAACAAGGATTATTTCTAATTAGTGAGCAATAATATGAAATTCTACAAAGCATACTATTTTGTATAAATGGTATATTACTGCCAATAGGCTAAGTTACTTAAAGCTTTAGTTTCTTAAAAATGAGAATAGAGAGCTACAAAGATGGCCCAATGGGAATGAGCACTGGCTGCCCTTTCAAGGACATGGGTTCAATATCTAGCAGCCACATGGAGGTTCATGACATCTCTAACTCCAGTTCAAAGAATTAATGCCCTCTTCTTGCCTCCTCAAATATTGTACACATGTGATGTGTGGGCAGACATGGACGGATGGACGGACACACAGACATACACACAAACACACACACACACACACACACACACTCCAAATAAATTTTTCGTAATGAGGATGAAAGATTCACACAAATTTTCCTCATCCTATCTTTATTATCAATAGCAGAAATAAACAATGAAAGCCACATTTACAGCATATAGAAAGTAGTCATGGGCCGAGCTGGACAGCTTTAGTTCAGCATCAAGAACTGATGGGAAGGTAGAAGAGAACCAACTCCCACTGAGTAATCCTATTACTTGTATATACATACATATTCATACACACACAGACATGTAAATAAATACACTAGATTATAAGAATAAAAGTTGACTAAGCCAAGCAATGGTGGTGCACGATTTTAGTGCCAGCACTCAGGAGGCAGAGGCAGGTGAACCTCTGAGATACGGGCCAGCCTAAACTACAGAGTGAGTTCTAGGACAGCCAAGGCTACACAGAGAAACTGTATTAAAAAGTCAGAAAAAAAATAAAAACAAAAACAAAAATTTGACTCTTACACTAAACAGATAAAATGTATAGTCAATTAAGCTAACACTAACTTAATCCATTGTTATTATTTCAGAATGTTTTAAGTGTAATAGAGGGAAGTCTATGCAGAAACTAAGCAAAAACGTATCCAAGTCCTGCCAGGGTGAATCCGGATCAAGTCAAAGGTATTAGGCAGGGCAGGGCACTACCAGGAAATCTGGTCCTGATAAATGGGGTTCAAACTGGCTCACATTCCATCAGGTTTGAGGCAAAGTCCAGGCCTAGAATCTTACACCACACATATCAGGAGTCCTAGAATTCATGGTGTGAGTGTGTGTGTGTGTGTGTGTGTGTGTGTGTGTGATTGATAATCTTTTAAGATCTCTCTCTCACACGCGTACACGCGCGCGCGCACACACACACACACATACACACACACACACACACAAAACATAACAGAAACAAATGACCATGAATTAAGTTAAAAGAAAAAATCTTAGTAATTTTTTGACCCCGTCTAACCAATAAATGTTATAGGTATACTTTACCTTAATTTCTATTCTTGCTCTGTGAGGAAAAAGTTGTCCAATCATAGAAAAGTCAGTTCCTACCATACTGATGGCCAAAAAGAACATATCTGTTTCTGTAAAAACAAAAGATTAACTGAAAATTAATCTTCTGTTCAGACAAAATGATGAAAGAATATTAGTTAAAAGCCGGGTGGTGGTGGCGCACGCCTTTAATCCCAGCACTCAGGAGGCAGAGGCAGGCGGATCTCTGAGTTCAAGGCCAGCCTGGCCTACAAGAGCTAGTTCCAGGACAGACTCTAGAAACTATAGGGAAAACCTGTCTCGAAAAACCAAAAAAAAAAAAAAAAAAAAAAAAAAGGAAAAGAATATTAGTTAAAAATAAGTTAGACGATAGTTAACTTTATTGAAAAGAACGTCAAATAATTTTAAATACCCTAATACATTTTTGGGGGAAAAAAATCTCCATAGGTAAGTGTGATGATACGTTCCATAATTCCAGAACTCAGGGGGCTATGTAACAAGGACTCCTGCTCTGTACCCAACAGGGACAACTTCGAAAGTGAAGTAGGTGACCCACCCAGTAGACAAAAGTTCATCCTCCCACTCCAAAGTGTACCTAATAGCTTGAGGATCGATCACATCGATACTTGCTGGAACAAAGAGAGGGCCACCCAACCAGGTATTAAACCAAACTTGAGACAAAGGTCTCTGAAAATAGACTTTCTGAATTCAAGCAGTTGCTGCCAGAAATGAAGGATCAGTGCTGGCCGAGCTTCCACAGCTGCCACAGCACACTGAAAAGAACACTAACCAATACCTGATCAGACTTAAGGCCCACTCCAAAAAATGGAATCCATCTCTAACACTGACTGAGTGACCAAGAACCTGAGTCTAGATAATCCAGGGACCTAGGGCAAAATCAAATATGGTCCAAAAGAAAAAAAAAAAAAACAAAAAAAACCCACAATGTAGTGATAAAATGTCTCCTAATGATGCTATACTCATAAATCATTTCCTTGCTCAGCCAGCCATCATCAGAGAAGCTTCCTCCTGAAACAGATGAGAACAAATATAGAGAGCCACAGCCAGATATTACTCAGAGAGTGAGAAACTTGGAACACTCAGCCCTAAATGTGATGTTTCCATCAAATCCCTTCCCCTAGAGCTCAGAGAACCCCATGGAAGAGGAGGCAGAATCTAAGAGCCAGAGCGTATGTAGGACACCAAGAATCAAGGCCCTCTAAATCAACACAAGTAAAGCTCTTATGAACTCACAGATGCTGAAGCGGCATGAAGAGGGTCTGCATGGTGCTACACTTAACACTATGGCTTCCAGCTTAGTGTTCTTATGGAATTCCTGAGCATACAGACGGGTGGGTTTCTGACTGTTGTGCCCTCTTTGGGCTCTTTTCCATCTGGTGGTCTGTCTTGCACAACTTTAATATGGCTGTTTTCATTTTATCTTTATATTTTGTTATATTTTTTAAAAAAAATGAATATAAACCTAGCCAGCAGGGCACAGGCAAAGAATAGAACTGTCATTCATATCTGGGAGAGGGAAAACCAGTTTTCTAAATGTAATGACAGTACTTTATCAACCACTCCAGGTTAGATCTTATGTTCAGTTACTGACCAACAAATAACAGATCCCACAGATGTGTGTGTGTGTGTGTGTGTGTGTGCGCGCGCGGATGCACATGTGCTTTTATTTGGTTACAGTTTAGTGGGGTTTGATGTTTTTTGTTTGAGCTTTGTTTTTTCCTTTTTGGATGATATTGTATTTTGCTTTCAAGGTTTTGGGCATTTTGTTGTTCTATTGGATATTTTTCACTTATTTTTTGAGAAAGAACTTAAAGTTGAATGGTAGAAGATCTGGATGAACTGTGGGAAAAGGAAGAATACGATCAAATATATTTAAACTGAAAAATTGTTTTAAATAATAATTAAAAAGCAAAAATACTAAATATAGTAGATACTGAATCTTATTGCTATCAAACAAACATATATAATATAAAGAAGTATTTTGGAATATTAGATTTCAATAAGCCAATAAAACTTTGAAATTATTATTAGCAAAGCTATGGTAAAATAATACTTTTTATAAGCAATAGGTAAAAGTATAAATTGTTGGGGCTTTTGTGTTTGGCCACCTAAAGAAAATAAAATACTCAGTGACTGGCAAAAAAAGAAAAGCACTTAGAAAAATGCTAACTGGACTGAAGGGGCTGTGGTGTTTTCTAACATGCTGAGGAGAGGGAGGGAGGAAGTGAGGAAAACACGAAAAGCCTGACAGAAGGTATCGCAAAAAAAAACAAAACAAAATAAAACAAAAAAACCACAGAATTGATAAGTCAGAAGGGAAGTACAGAATCTTACTTTTTGTCCTATATTCTGCGATGCTTAAAAAGTTTTCCACAAACTATATTCTAAAAAGTAGTAAGTACCATCATGAAATATATATTAAGTACATTTTGTTGCTATTGTATGGTTTTTTTTTTTGTTTGTCTGACTGTCTTGAAACTCACTCTGTAGACCAGGCTGGCCTTGAACTCACAGAAATCCACCTGCCTCTGCCTCCTGAGTGCTGGGATTAAAGGGGTGTGCCACCATCATCTAGAGAGGTAAAGATTCTTTATATAGGCCAGACTGGTCTCAGATTAATGATCATCTGGCCTAAGAGTCCTCGATGCTTACATTCTAGGTATGTAACTTCACTGCAGGGGAATGGCTGTAGAAATGTTAGGTGACCATGTTTCCAAGAAGGACATGATGATTAGAAACACTGGAAGCAAAATGCTCTACGGGCACACATCGTGCTTACACAGAAATACTGTCAATTAGTCACTTAAATGTTGTTTCTCTGTAGAATTTGAAAATGCTTAAGAACCCAGGCAAATGGATTCTTAGAATGCTAATTCTTAGAATGATTCTACAGTAAAGTCAAAGACAGTAGGGGAAAAAGGGAGGGGAACTAATAAAATTAGATGGATAAAAGACAACATGTCAGTTGACATTTTATTTACAAGTCTGATTTAATAAGAAAACATAAAATAGAGCCAGGAGGTGGGGGTGCACGTCTTTAATCCCAGCACTTTGGAAGCAGAGGCAGGCAGACCTCAGTGAACTGGAGGCTAACCTGGTCTACAAAGTGAATTCCAAGACAGCCAGAGCTGTTACACAGAGAAACCTGTCTCAAAAGAGACAGACAGACAGAGAGAGAGAGAGAGAGAGAGAGAGAGAGAGAGAGAGAGAGAGAGAGAAAACAAAAAAAAATTAACATAAAATAGTTCACTTCATTTTTAAAAAAATCAGCATACAACTTTTAATGAGAATTAGTTACCTTTATTTGACCATGGTTTTGAATAATAGTTTTTCCTGAAGCTGGAATACGTGGTTGTTGACCCACGTTCAAATATAGGATCATTTTCCTCAACAACACAGGGACCTTTTGTTCTCAAAACTTCTACAGTTAAACTGAAAGAAAGACATTTTCAAAGAGTCACACTAAAAACAAGCATAAAAAAAAAGATGATGAGATTTAACTGGCTGTATTCTAAAACTTATTATAGCAGTAATATCAAAAATATAAAACATAATTTGAAAAAATTATATTTAAATTCAAAATACAAATTTTCCAAACATTATTCCTAAGCAGCAGACATAAATGTCAACCTGTTTTCATTACAGTGTTTCAAACTAACTCGGACTACCTAAGAAACAACAGTTCTATTGCCTTTTTTGTTCTTCTGTCTGTCTGTTTGTTTGACCAGGCTTTAAGTAGTCCAGGCTAGGGGACTCGCTGTGTAGCTGGGGATAGCTTAAAATTCCTGTTCATCTATCTCAACTCATGAGACTGCAGGCATGTGTCACCACAACCGGGTTTGTTTTGTTGGTTTCTATATGGCCCCTGGGCTAATATTTCTTTAATGATTAATGACATGTAAAATCACCATCAAATATAAAAACTTATTATCAGTATTACATCTATGTTTATTATAATCAAATTTAAATATCATGTACATTTTTATTAACTAAACTTTCAAAACCTTTCATTTCTCTTTTTTAACTAATCCCTTATAAAATATACACTTTAGAGCTGGAGAGATAAGCAGTTAAGAATTGCTTGATGCTTCTAATGGCTTATCGTTATACCATGTATATACTATATACTGTTAATCAGTGCAGCCCTCAGTCACATCTGAGAGACTGATTTGTGCAGTAGATGATGATTAACAGAGACCCACAAGGCCAAAGTGCAGTGAATATAAGAGACTACAAAATAAAAGCCCTAACACATACTCCTCTCCAGGCTTAAGAATTACTATGGGAAGAGAGGGTGAAAAAAGTTTAAGAGGCAGGATAACTACAAGGAGACAGCTTCTGGACACACAGCAAGGTAGCTGCTACAGATATGAACTCACAGTGACTGTTACAGAACGCCCAAAACCTTTGCAACCCCGAACTAGAACAAATTCCAGCATGGAGAGGGGAGTTGAGCACAAAATCCCACCCCTACCTGTGCACCAAATAGCAACTGATAGCTGCTGGTAAAAGAGAGATACTTTTCTCTAAGAAAAATAAAGTTGACCATGCTCTAGTGGAATACCATACATTCAAGAATATTTGAGGAGCACTCAGTGGTCTTGAAGGGTTTTTTAAAAAAAGGTCACAAAGGAAGAAAGTAGATCTGGAAATATGATTAAAACATGATGCACAAAACTGGAAACTCTCAAAGAATTAAAAACAAGATGTGTGTGCTTGTGTGTGTGCGCACGCGCATTTTTTAACAAGAAAGTGCTTGCTGCTCTTCCAGAGGATTCAAATTCAGTACCCAGCACCCACATCAGAAAGCTTACAACCACACATAACTCAAATTTCAAGGAATTGTCCATTACAACCATACACCCAAATACAAAATTAGTGTGAGGTGTAGTGGCACTCAACTTTAATCCTAGCACTCAGGAACAGAGAAAGGTGAATCCCTGTAAAGTTAGAGACCAACCTGGTCTACAAAGTGAGTTCCAGGCCAGCCAGGGCTACACAGTGACACCCTGTCTCAAATTATCAACAAAGTGAAACTACCACATTTGATAAAACCTAAATACCAACTTCATAACTGAATCAATCCTTGAAATGCACCCTCAGTGAACAATAGCGCACAGCTGGCTCAGCAGCTGGACTGGATTAGCAGCAAGGAGAGGAGTAAAAGTTAGGTTGACAGAAAATAGAAGAGCGATAACATCTCGTGCAAAGCATACTAAAATTACAAATTAATTTAGTTTGATTTTCTTTTTACACTATTCATGATATAAATATATACGGGGGTTTATAGTTATACTGACAGATTCAGAGACAGAACCTCTCCTCAACAATGTGTTGTGTTCTCTGCCATTATCTCCCTCTCTCCTTCTCTCCCCATCTCTTTAACTCACCTTTCTTCATCTAAAATAATAGAACCATCTTCTGCCACTTTTACTCGAGGAACCAGCAGTGGCCCATCATCTGCCTCCTCTTCCACGTCTTCCTTATCATCAGCATCCTGAGTGCTCTGATTGTCTTGCCTACTGAATGTAAAGTCATTAACTTAGCAACAAAACATAAGCATTTCCTGAGAAGTCTGAATTCAAAACAAGTTATTAATGAGCAATAACTCAGATATTTCAAACTTTCCCTATAACTTAACTGAAAAAAAAAATGATCTGCCAGGCATGTTGGTACACAATGTAATTTTGGCACTAAGAAGGCCGACGCAAAAGGACCAAAAGTTCTAGGTCAAAATGGAGTTTACATTAAGAACCTGATTAAAATAAACAGATGGACAGATGGATAAATACACAAAGAAGGAAGGAGTTTTAAGGTTTTCATTCAAATTTTGTTTGGTAGCTTTTGTTTGTTTGTTTGTTTTTTAGACAGGGTTTCACTGTCAGCACTGGTTGTCCTGTAACTCACTCTGAAAGCCAGGCTGGCCTTTAGCTCAGAAATCCACCTGCCTCTGCCTCTGCCTCTGCCTCCCAAGTGCTAGGATTAAAAGTGTTCACCACCACCACTCAGTTATTTGGTAGCATTTAATAAAGAATCTAAAAACGTAATAATAAGGAATCTTTTCTCACTTTTAAAATAAATAAATGGTACCAGATGTGTAACTCACTGGTGTATAGTATATCTTGGGTTTGAGGACAATAATTTAAAAAAATGAATAAATAAATGGTATCTTAAGATGAGCATTTCTATCATGTAAACATTTTTCCTTGCTTTGTGATAAAAATGTGCAAAATCTATTTTTCTGAAATATATTTCCTTGTATATGTTTTTATAGTTTTTTCTTAGTCTATGAGATAGGATGTTGCTATGAAGCCCTAGGTAGCCTGGTGCTCGTGCCCACGATGTGGCCCCACACTGGCCGCAGACTCAATCTCTCACCTGCTGGGGTCACACGGGTGACCTTGTCCAGCTCTCAGGTATTCCATCAGCCTACGGTGCAAAAGCCCAGAACTTCTTGCTCCTACCCAATTATAACTTAGTTTTTCAAAAGGTGAATTCAAATCTTACTTTCCACTACAATGTCAGCTTAATATTTTATTAAGTACACATAAATTATAAATCTGGAATGATATATTTAAAAATCAGTGAGCTGATGAGATGGCTCAGTGGGTTAAGACACGTTTACAAAGCCTGACAACCTGACTTCAGTCTCCAGAACACACACTGACTCCCACAAACTATCTTCTCACTTCCACACTCACCAGGGCATACACAAATACACACTGCACACACACAATAAATGCATGTTATAAAAAAAATGTGTTGTTGTAATTGTTACATTTGTTGCTTTGTGGGGGAGGGGGAGAACCACAGACTTTTAAACCATGAAGAAACAAAGGTGGGAAGACTTCTGTCTACATTCCCTTTGCTCCTTTTGAACGTTTTAAAAGCATTTATTGATTGATTGATTGATTGATTGTGTGAGCACTGTTCCCCCTTCATATATATGTCTGCACACCAGAAGAGAGCACCAGATCTCATTACAGATGGCTGTGAGCCAACACATGGTTGCTGGGAATTGAACCCAGGACCTCTGGAAGAACAGTCAGAGCTATTAACCTCTGAGCCATCTCTCCAGCACCTCATTTGAGGTTTTTACTACTTAAAGCTACTGTTTTTCTACAACAAACAACTCCATTTGCTGGGCATAGTAGTGCAGGCCTTTAGTCCTAGCACTCAGAGTCAGAGCTGATCTCTGTAAGTTCAGGGCCCAGCACGATCTACATAGCAAGTTCTAAACTAGCCAAGGTTACATAGTGAAACACTGTCTCATAATTCCCAATTTGAACACCTTTAATATAAAACTCGTGAGGCCAGTGAGATAAGATGGCTCAGCTGATAAAGAAATGCACTTGTTGCCAAGCCTGACAACCTGTGTCCAATACACGGAACCCAAATGTTAGAAGGAGAAGACTGATCCTCAGGCTGTCCTATGACCTCCACAAGCTATGGCACTCAGATATACACATAGGCACAAGTAAATCATAGTATCAGTCAACTACAGATATATTACACAAATACTATAACCCTTTCATTATGAAAGAATGTGTGTGTGTGTTTGAGACAGGTTCTCCCTATGTACCTGCTGTGTGGCAATTTCCTATAGAACCTTCTCAGTGGATGAGAAGCTTAAGACTTGGCATGTTCCTAGAGAAGCTTGTTAAGCTCAGTAGCTAACAACTCAAAGGCTTCAGGAAGTACCTAAAACTGACCTTCCCTCTCCAAGTGCATATAAGCAGTAAAGACTCTGAGGAACCCTCTTGGATAAGCCAAGCAACCTAGAAGAGAGTGGACCAATGGAGCTGTGATGTCTAAAAGACACTCTCCAACCTGTTGAACTGCCTTCAGGCTGTGCAGAGTGCCAGGTTCTCAGCTTTCATGAGTCATCGCCCAAGCTGGGTTGGGCTCTGATGATGCAGCTGTCTTTGAAATAACTTATACTCACTCCAGTGAGTAACCTCTCACTCATATTCCTGACAATGAACACCCATAAAATTCATTGGTTCACCAAGCTGGTATCCTTATGGGTCTGTCGCCAGCCCCTTACCTGGGACAAGTAGACATTTATTCATATCTCTCCAGGAATGTCACACATCAGTAGTCCACACTGGCCTTGAACTTGAGATCCTCCTGCCTCAGCCTCTCAAGGACTAAGGTTAGACACATGAGTTACCATGACCAGCTACAGCTTCTGTATTTCTTTTTTTTCTTTCTTTTTTCCTTTTTGAGACAGTGTTTCTCTATTAGCCTTGGCTACCCTAATAGCTTCTATTCTTAAATGAGTCTATTTTCAGGAGCCAATCAAGTAAATAGTACAACAGAAAGATTCATTTGAGGCTGGGGGTAGGGGTGTTCAATGGATGAACTATTTATCCAAAAGCATGAGGAGTTGAGTTTGAATCCTCAAGACCCATGTAAAGATAGACAGGCCTAGCAGGCAGCATTCAAAAATCACAGACAAGGAATTTCGATGATAAGCTGACTAGATAGACAAGTCAAAAACAGCAAGAGACCTTGCCTCAATCAAGAGTAACTGAGTAAGACAAGTACATGTGCCGATGCAAGACACACATGTATAAACACACAACACACCGCACCTGCAAGAAAAAAAAGGAAGAGAGGAAGGGGAGGTGAAGGGGAAGGGAGAGAGAGAGAAGGGAAAGAAGGAAGGAAAAAGAGAGGGGGAAAAAGGAAGGAAGAACATTAGACTTTATTTTAAAAGTGTTTCCAACGGTGGGTGTAACTCAGTGGTGAGGCACCTGTGCGTGGTCCCAATTTGGTGCCCAGCAACAACAGAACGGCACCTAAACAACATATGTAAAAGAATAAGATAAGATGCTCACTCTCTTGCCGGAGTAGGAGCCAAGGATTTTTCGGGTTTCTTTTCTTGTTCCACTGAAGAACTGTTAAGTGCAAATAAAAGAATACTTTTAAATAAATTGATATTTTTATCAATTCTATCTACAGAATTATATTTATAATTATATCAATTATATCTATAACCAAAAAATATCTTAGCTTCTATTTTTATGTTTTCTTTTTATTTTATGTGCATTACTGTTTTATCATGGGTGTCGGGTTCACTGGAGCTGGAGTTACAGACAGTTGTGAGCTGTCATGTAGACAATGGGAAATGAACCCAGGTCCTCTGGAAGAGCAGTCAGTGCTCTTAACCACTGAGCCATCTCTCCAGCCCCTCTACTTTTAATACAATATACTAAAACATCTCATTAAAATGTTCAGCAATCATTTATCCCTGTGCCTGGGAAATGAGCTCAGTGAAGGCTGAGAACGAACTCGATTCCCAGCACACATTCCAACCTAAATAAATAGATAGATAAATAAATAAATAGGAAGAATTTTTTGGCCAAAAACTCATCAAGTACTAATATCTGCTGGGGCCTAAATCAGAAATGTTTTTACCCCCTAATTCTTTAGTGAAGAGAGGCTCTCAGCTCTAGGAAATGAAGCAACGTAGGGGTGGCTCATCTCCAATGGAAAGGTGTCAAACTCAAACTTATGTTTCTTGCCCTTCCTTCAATGAGGCTAACAAAGACTGGGTGAACGTAAAAGATGCTTATACTGAAGAAATACGCTAATTCCATATCCTACACCACCAAAATCACAACGAGCAGATTTCCAGGATTTCTACCGTCTATCTCAGGCTAACTTTATTTAAAGAATTAAAGCTTTGTTCATGAAAGACTTGTTACGCAAATCATACCGTTACTAATGTATAGGACATAAAAACTAAAGATTCCTTTCTATAGAAATACAGTCCATAAGAAATAGAGGTTACACTCTATCCTGATAATGAAAACAATAAAGGAGCCCCTTTTCATCTTGGAGGTAAAGGAAGGGCATTAATATCATCCCAGAAAGTAGTCACTTGATAGAGCATGACTGTGAGTACCACACATGCATCAGCTTAGACCTCGGTACCCCAGGAGAAAAATGTATCTCTACTCATTTTGTTAGAAATTTTATTTTATCAACAAGCTTCTAAAAAACATGAAACTGTACTCTAAAAGTGCCATATCACTATATACCCAATGAAATTAAAGCATAAATAAATTTTACTTACGTCATTGGATTGTTATCTGGCAGGTAATATATGAAGTCTCTCATGGTCATTTTTGAACGATCTGGTGGCCTCTGGCTTTCATTTGTAGCAAACTTGGTTTTCCATTGTTTCTATATACAGAGATTTTATAAACAAAATAATTTCAGATACACTAAACTCAAATACACAACCCAATGACTTAAAGTACTTTAATGTTATTATAACTATACCTAATTTTAAGAAATCATTTATAACCTGAATGTTGTTGTAGTATACAATATCCTTAGTAGTTTTGCTTTTTCCTTAGTAGCATTTTAAAATAAAGCAGAATTAGAGGTTTTATTATAGATGTTTTATGATGATGTAATTTGACTTGTGTGTATGCACCCATGTGTGAGCATGGGTAAATGTGTCCATGCCCCATGGAGGCCAGAAAAGGCCAGTGCGTGTCGCCCTATATCACTCTCTACTTAAGTCTTTTGAGACAAGGGCTTACATCTTAGCTAGAGTAGAAGTCAGCAAGACCCAGTGATCCCAGCCCGTCTCAGAGGTGAGATTACAGCCATTTGTGGGATGCCCAACTTGTTACATAGGTGTTGGGATTCAAGATCTTACAGCAAGCACTTTTAACCAGTGAACCACCTCTCCAAACCCCTATCTTAATTAAAGATATTTTACTATGGGCTTCACAGCAACAGTTAAGATGGAGAGGCATTCTGAAGACAGTTAACATATCTAAGAGAGCACGGATAAAAGTTTCTCGAAGATGAGTCACCTCTTAACAGTTTTTAAAATACAAGAAGTTGGGAGCTGGGGAGATGGCTCAGCGGTTAAGAGCACTGACTGCTCTTCCAGAGGTCTTAAGTTCAAAATTCCCAACAACCACATGGTGGCTCACAACCATCTATAGTGAGATCTGGTGCCCTCTTCCGACATAAAGTCATACATGCAGATAGAGCGTTCATATACATCAAAATATATAAACAAATAAATAAAAGAAAAAAATCCAAGAAATTGGCACTAGATAAAAAGCTCAGCATATACAATTCTGTTTATAGGAGCTAGGAATGTGGCTCAGCGTTAAAGCACCTGCCTCGCACATATGAGGTACTGAGTTCAATCCCCAACACTACCAAAATGAGGCGTTCTGTAATTAGCTAAAATAGCTGACATTTGTTGTTCACTACTTTCTAAACACTAAAACACATTAGCTCAAATGCATTAATAATAAATCTTCAAAATCCTCCAGTGAGATTTTAGTATCATTAATGGTAGTATTTTACAGAGAAGGAGAAATAGAGATACAAAAAAAACTAAGCCGCCCAACATCACACTGCTAATAAGGGATGAAGCCTATGTTTCTAACTCCAAAGCCAGCTTTATTACTGTTCCACTGTATACCGTGCCTGATTAAAAGGGACACACTCTTATTATATGCACTGCGTAAGTTTTTTGACCATAGTTCAATTTAAAACATTCACATTTGCTTGATTATACTTATTTTAATTCAAATTACTCCACATCGCTTAGACATTTTTATGAAAACTATTTTCATATGCTTGTGTATCTATCTGCATGTTCATAAAAAACTTATTTTTTACTATCACCAAAACTAGTGAAAAATTTAAATGAATAAAATAATTACAAAATGACTGAAAAATGTGATGACACAAGATATGGATGGCTGGGTCAGTAGGATGATCTTGACTACAGAGTGAGTTAAAAGATCGCTAACTCAAGTTACACATTGAGTTAAAGATCGTCGCAACTGCCCCCCAAAAAAACCCTGAAAATTAATATAGTAATAATAAAGTCTATCAGTTGAAAAAAAAGTAAATTCACAGGTTTACTTTGAAGCACAAATAATAAAAACCCAGAGACAGATACTGGGGTTCAACTTTAAGATCAGACAAGCAAAGCAGCCAATCACTAGAGACCTTTTACCTCTGCCAAAAATTCAGACCCAAAAGGCAAGATTCTATCTCCATGAATCCTCAGACTCCATACTCCACTGAGTCCCTGTCTCTTCCCCTTTACAGTCCTCTTTCTGTCCAGCCATATCACTCCTGTCTCCACCTCCCTAATGCTTGGATTAAAGGCATGGGATCCCAAATGCTGGGATCACCTTTGTGTGAGCACTGTTTCTCCTTTACACAGATTCAATCTTGTGTAGCCCACGTTGGCCTTGAACTCATAGAGATCCCTCTGTCTCCGAGTCCTGGGATTAAAGGTGTGTGCCACCGTTGCCTGGCTGCGTAGCTGACTATTATGGCTGCTTTGTCCTCTCATCTTTGGGCAAGCTTTATTTATGAAAACACAAATAATATACCACTCTATTACTTTGTATTACACAAGATGTTATGTTACACACGAGTCATTATCTGGTATTATTTTCCCATCCATTTCAACACATACTTCTTTTTCTTCTAAAGCTAAATATAGAAATCTAGCAGGCAGCATCTAAATTTCGCGTTTCTTCAACTTACCTTCTCTTTTCTCAACTCTTCTTTCAGCATCTCTCTCAGTTTCTGGGCCTTGTATATTCGGTATCTATCTGAACAGGGGGGCTTCTCTTTAGCTGGAGCAGGGCTGGGCTGCGGAGCATCGTGGTTAACTGCAGACAAGGGTTGACACTGTGAAGGAACACTGACAGTAGGCTTCGCAAGACTAGAAGTGCTTGGCACTCGCTTTCTTCTCTGAGAAGCCATAGAGGACGGTTTGCTGGACTCTCCAACATTATTTTCATCACCAGCCCTTGCATCACTATTGAAATACAAAAGAAAGAGTGGACATCATGAATCTTATGCTAGTTTTCAAACAGTAAGGTCTCATTAAACAGAAAAAAAATGCATAAAACCATGACTTCTCAGATTTATGTTGATTACAGCAGAGTTGCAATAAATCACTTGTTTAAAACTTTCTTAGCCGGATGTGAGAGCTCGCACATTATTCCCAGCAAACGGAAGCTGAGGTAGACAGACTGCCAAGAGTCTGAAGCGAAGCAGCTTGAGCTATCTACCAGGTGAGACTATCTCGGAACAAAGCAGGGCTGCTGAGAGGGTTAAATGTACTTTTACTCCTCCACAGGACCAGAACAGTTCCCAGCACTGACATCAAGTGGCGCACAAACACCTGCAACTCTAGCTCCATAGATCCCACACTTTCTGTCCTCCATGGACACCTGCACACATGTGACATTCACACACACACTCACACACATACACACAATCTTTAAAAGACAAAACCTAAATAAAATAATAGTTTTGGTGTATGTAAATTCTAAGGAAGTCTGTTTCAGTTAACCTTTTTCAAACTTCAATCCCTAAGCCCAACATAAAACATTAATAACATGCTGAGCAGGAAACAACACCAGCTAAGACACAGAACAGGCTTAATTAGCAAATTTGAATAAATATACAGCTGAGAGGTTTGGACATTTTTGTTTTGCTACATGTCTGTAATCGCATTACTGAAGAAGTGGAAGCAGAAGGATCAGAAAAGTTTACGATCATCCTTAGCAACATACGGGTTGAGGCTAGCTTAGGCTACATGAGACCCTAGCTCAAAAAACAGGAGAAAAAAAAGATCTAGTCATATTGACTATGGTACAGATCAGATATAAGTCTCTCAGAAATGAGCTGACCTCACGACTCAAGATTAAGAGCACTGGCTGCTTGGGTTCAATCCCCAGAACCCAGATGTAGCTCACAACTGTCTGTAGCTCCAGTTCCAGGGAATCTTGACATCCTCGTCTAGTTTCCATGAGCACCAGGCATGCAAATGGTGCACAAAGGCAAACACCACATGCACAAAATTTCTTAAAAGCAAAATTCCGGACACAGTGGTGTACACCTTCAGTCACATCACAGAGGCAGGCAGATCTCTGAGTTCAAGCCCAGCCTGTTCTACAGAGAGTTCCAGGACAGAGAGTCACAGAGAAACCCTGTCTCAAAAAGCAAAAAAAGAGAGAAAGAAACCAGAGGTGCAGTTGAATAGCATTAACATCTACTTCTAGTAACGCAGTATAGCAGGCAGGATAACTATGGTTGACAATTTTTATCACAAGATTGATATAGAAAAGATCTGGAATGATCAATACAAAGAAATAATAAACTTTTAACATGATTTACCATACCAGGACACATTCCAAATACATACCGAAATAACACATCATACTCCATAAATAAGTACACTCACTTAATGTTAAAAAGGGGGTATAGGGACTTGAGAGATGGCTCATTGGTCAAGAGCACTGGCTGCTCTTCCAGAGGACCCTGACTCAATTCCCAGCACCCACATGGCAGCTCACAACTGTCTGTAACTCCAGTTCTAAGGGATCTGATACCCTTACATAGACATACATTCATACAAGCAAAACACTAATGCAGATAGATAGATAGACAGACAGATAGACAGACAGACAGACAGACTGACTGACTGACTGACTGACTGGTTGATTTTAGAGGGTGGATATAAATCAAGATTTTAAGTCTATTTTTATCTTATCATTACTTCTATATAAAGTTGAAGCTACCTTAACCTCTGGTATAATCTCTCTAAAAAGACTTTTAATATAAACTCTTTTCTTAAAGCTGAAGATAGATAAAACTCAATGGTAGATTGTTTGCCTAATATACACAAAGCCCTAGGGTTCAGCAAAACGTGTGACCCTTAAAACAATGTAACACGTCCACCATTGGCATTTTCTACGTTAAATGCATACTGTTGGTTTCTACAACTAGCAAAAACCCAGAACAAAATGGTCTCATCAGATAAGGAAAAAGGACTTGGGATGTAGCTAAGCTGGTTGAGTGCTTGGTCAGCATGCACAGAGGCCTGGCTTCCATCACCAGTGCCACAGGCACCAGGCACAGCGGCACACGTCTGCCACTTCAGCATTCAGAAGGTAAAGCAGTGGGATCAGGAATTCAAGGGCTTCTTCTCATGTACAGTCAGTTCTAGGCCAGCCTGAGCTACATGAAAATTCTCTCTTAAAAAAAAAAAGCCGGGCGATGGTGGCGCACGCCTTTAATCCTAGCACTTGGGAGGCAGAGGCAGGCGGATCTCTGTGAGTTCGAGACCAGCCTGGTCTACAAGAGCTAGCTCCAGGACAGGCTCTAAAGCTGCAGAGAAACCCTGTCTCGAAAAAAAAAAAAAAACACAAAAAAAAAAAAACACAAAAAAAGAAAGAAAACTGCTGGACATGGTGGCACATGCTTTTTATCCCAGTACTCAGAAGGCAGAGGCGGTGGATCTCTTTGTTCCAGGCAAGTCAAAGCTACATAGTGAAATCCTGCCTAAAAAAAAAAAAAAAATGACAAAAACCAACAACAAATTTATGTGTGTGTTAATAATCTAGATATCTCAAGACCATGGCCTAAGGGCAATTTATAAACTATCAATCATCATGCATTCCTACACAACTAACAAAAATCTCCAAACCCCTTTGAGTAATGACCCACACTGGTATTTTCATTCTAAGTAGAAACTTGGAAATATGGAGAATCATTGAAATATCAAAATAACACACAGCACCAACTCAGATCACAGAAAAAACACTGTTGCTATGCAAACATAATTTATACCATTTCCCTGTCACTCAACATGATTAGCAGTTTACTGGCTTCTTCCTCTGTGTAACATAAAAACTGCAATCATTGTACCATCGCCTTTCCTTGTTTTGTATTTTGAGACGGCGTCTACATAACCCTGGCTGTTCTACAACTCACTACGTAGACCAGGCTGGCCTCGAACTCAGAGAGACCCATCTGCCTCAGCCTCTCGATTGCTAGGACTAAATGCATGCGACCTACACCTGGTTCTCGTCACTTTTTTTGAAATGAATAAATTTGGAACTACTCTGCCATGTCATGTTCAAAACAGTTTATAAAATCATATCTCATCTCACAATACTACCCCCAAAGGAGGTACTACTGACATCTAAGAGAGGAATAAATTTTCCCTTGAGGACAGCCTACTTGAAATTCTTAAACTAAGAAGTAGAGTCCTGCATTCAAATATGGTATTTGACGCCAAAGCGAGGCGTCTTAATTCGGAAAACATAGTAACTATAAAGGAGTACGCACTCAAACCAAAATAAGCAACCTGAGTCTCTTCCCTTTTGACAAATTCTGCAGGTGTGGCTCAGTGACGGGGCGCTTGCCTGACACGCGTGAGGCGCTGGAGTACAACTGCATCACCGCGTGGAGGGAGAAAAAGAAATTCATTAACATTGGTGTTCTCCTTTTAAAAATAAATATTCACAAAATGAAAATCCCAAACTGCTTTCAGAGTAAAGTGCTCCAGGAGAATTAATTAAATTTCCTAGTGATAGTGTGCCTATTCGTGACTTCAGAATTGTGAAACCTGAATTCCCATCCCTGTAAAAAATGGTCTCCTCGAGAATCATGACAGAATCAATAGTCACACCTTCTGATCAGGGAATTAAACTGCAGCTAGGAGTGGTTTCGTCCAGCTCAAGCCAAAGGCTTGCTGCAGACGAGGTACTCCGCTTCATGCCCGTTCTACAAGACCATACCTGCTCCTGGGAGCCTCTTCCTGGGGCTCCGCTCCCCCGGAAGCCAATGCAGGCGCAGGCACATCTGTAGGCTCCGCTGGCTTCGGAGCGGACTCGGTGGCAGGCTCGGGAGGCCTGGGAGCCTCGGGTCCACGCTGGGGATTAGGAGCGGCGGAGCCCCTGGCGCCTCCACCAGGCCTGACATTCGGCTTCACGCTAAGGCGTGCCCTGCGGAACATGGCGGAGCCAGGGGGCCGGGAGCGGCGGCTCCACAGCCGCGCTCAGCCCAGAGACCCGGCCGCTGCCCGAGGGCTTGGACCCTCGCCCTCCCACGGCCACAAACACCAGCCCAGCGCTGGCT
Source organism: Arvicola amphibius (assembly GCF_903992535.2). Taxonomy (NCBI): domain Eukaryota; kingdom Metazoa; phylum Chordata; class Mammalia; order Rodentia; family Cricetidae; genus Arvicola; species Arvicola amphibius. The sequence goes on along the minus strand of NC_052049.1, from coordinate 47,511,958 downwards.
ACCGCAATTTTGCGCCCCCTCCGCCTCCTCCGCTCTCCCGCCACCGCCTCCTCTTCATGACCCTGCCACACTGATAGCTAAGTTTCTCCTCCCCGCGGCCCGGCTCGCAAAGGCGCCGGAAATCATAGCGTAATCAAACTGCGCCGCGGACTGACGTCACGCGGCGGGCGCCGGGAACCATGGCAACTGCAACGCTCTGTAGCTTCGGTTACCAGTGAAGCAGATATTTTGGACTCAAATTCCTTCTTCTGTAAGACCGCGGGAGTTGTTGAAAAGAGAGTAGGGAAGCAGTTCGATCTTCCGACTCAAACTTGTAAAACACCCCAACTCCCACACCCCGCCCTCGCGATGCTGGAGTTTGAACCCAAGGCCCCTAGCATACTCGGCATGCACGGTACCACAGAACTTCACTCCCAGCCCACTTAGCAGAATCTTTTATGGACTATTAAGGAGTTCTCGAGAAGAGTCAAAATGTGCAAAAATGCAAAGCCTGGTGGTGGGAGACTTAGTCGAGTTGTTACACTTGCATCGGGGAATCTTTCCTGGAGTAGAGCTGTAAGCTGCTACGGTTCCAGTAACGTTGTGGTACTCCCAGGATACCTTTGTGTGCAACCTCCAACGCTTACAAGAAGGTCACGACAAGTTCCAGGCCAGCACGGACTATCTAGCAAGACCTTATCTCAAAAAAACAATAAACAGTTTGAGAGCAGTGCCTTACCACCAGTTCATACCCGGAGCATAGACGCTGGTTTTGGTTTTTGAGACAGGGTCTCTCTTTAAAAAAAAAAAGAAAGAAAGAAAGAAAGAATTATTTATTTATTCTGCCTGCATGCGTACCTATACCCCAGAAGAGGGCACCAGCTCTCTTTATAGATGGTAGTGGGCTACCAAATGGTTTCTGTGAATTGAACTCAGGACCTCTGGAAGAACAGTCAGTGCTCTTAAGCACTGAGCCATCTCTCGAGCCCCAAGGAAAGGTCCCTTATAGCCAAGACTGGCCTTCAGTTCTTGGTCCTCCTGCCTCCACATGCTGAGTGCTGAGATTACAGGCATGCATGTGTTACCCATGCCCTGCTAGAAAGAAAAGAAAATTATGAGTATGGAGGGTTTGTGTTGTGTGTGGGTGCCCAGGGGAGTCAGAGAGTTACAGATGTTTCTCAGACTCCTGATGTATCTGCTGGGAACCAAAAAGTGCCCAGTGGAACAGCAGAAAATGATCTTAACAACTGAGCCATCTCTCTAACTCCCTGCCTCTACTGAGAAATTTTAAATAAGTAAAACAATTCTTGTGTGAAGAAATGGCAAATGGTTACCTATTGAAAGAGAAGCTATGAAACACTTCATAGGAAGACATTCACTAAACCTGCTTTTGTACACTTTAATGTGAACATAGTGCCTATCAAAAATTATTATCCTCTAACTTTACACATTAATGTCAGTATTCTTAATCTGCTTCCAGAGATAGTAACAGAACAATAAATAAAACATTCTGTATTACAGAGGAGAAAAATACAAAACAAATGAACAAGATATTTAAGAATATTAAATGTAGGCTGGAGAGATGGCTCAGAGATTAAGAGCACTGCCTGCTCTTCCAGAGGTCCTAAGTTCAATTTCCCAGCAACCACGTCGCGTCTCACAACCATCCATAATGAGATCTGGTGCCTCTTCTAGCATGCAAGCATACATGCTGGTAGAATACTGTATATCTAATAAATAATCTTTTTAAATTAAATATAATAAAAGAGACTTCAAGGGTAATACAATAAGAGTCCTGGCATACTGGCAGTAAGGCCTTTATGATGGGAGGGAAAAATAGGCAGCCCCGAGATTTACTCTGTAGAACTGAAGAATGACAATACTGATTGTCTCTGAGACGCAAACCCATGACACAGAAAAGCATAAATCTCTTTAAAGGAAGATATTGTGAGAACATCCTATCAGGGTGTGGTTGAAAATGCCTTGACCCCAATACTTGAGAAACAGAGGTAGGAGGATCGTAAGTTCAAGGTCATCCTCAGCTGTACATTAAGTTCTGAGACAACCTGAGCTACATGAAACCCTCTCTCTCTCTCTCTCTCGCTCTCTCTCTCTCTCTCTCTCTCTCGCACACACACACACACACACACACACACAGAGAGAGAGAGAGAGAGAGAGAGAGAGAGAGAGAGAGAGAGAGAGAGAGAGATCGCAGAAGGATGGGAAACCTGAAGGCTGGGAGTGCAGTTCAGTCCTGATCTTGGGATCAGGCAGCAGTACTAAAATACATAAAGATGGTTCAAGTATTTTCAAAATGCTAGGAGTGATGGTGCATACATGTAATCCCATCACTCAAGAGGCAGATAAAGGGGAAGTGCATGAGTTTGAGAATAGCCAGTTCCAGGCCAGCTAAGGTTACACATTAAGATTTCATGAATAAATAAATGCATGTGAAAGAATACTATGCCGAGGTTACCATGTGGTTTCTGCTGAACAGATTTCCACAGCAAGTTCTTTCACAAGATCCTTCCATAAATCCTGTGTTCCACCCAAGAAACTGAGATGTTGTTACAAGTTTGTAGATGAGGAAACCAAAATAATTTAGACTTAATTCCCTACTAGCAAGGGCATAAAACAAAAAATTACTTTATAATGATCTTTTTTCTTTCTGGTTCTAACAGATGTGTTTATTTTTATTTTCTATGTATGAGTGAGTTCACTTGCATGTATACATGTGTGCCTGGTGCCTTGGGAGGTGAGAAGAGATTCCCTGGTACTGAAGTATGGATCATTGTGAGCCACCCTGTGGGTCCTAACAATTGCTCTTTACTGCTGAGTCATCTCTCCAGCTCCCCCACACAAGTTAATTTTTACTATTAAATATATCACAAGACGGTACACAAGTTGTGAAGTAAGTTGTTAGTGTCACCAGTAATTTTAAAATTCTATGATTCGGAGACAGGAGAGATGGTTCTGCACCCCAGCATGCATATCAGGTAGTTCACAAATGTAAGTCCAGCTCCAAAGGAGCCAACATCCTCTTTTGGCTTCTGAGGGCTCTCTCTCTCTCTCTCTCTCTCTCTCTCTCTCTCTCTCTCTCTCGTGCACACAAAATAAATAATGTTCTAGTTTTCTCTAATGTTCTCCCTGTATTTCTCTCTGAAACAGAGCTGAGGTCTCACTGTGTAGCCTTAGCTACCCTAGAACTATGCTTGGAATGTAGAGCAGGCTGCCCTCGAACTCAAATTTATCAGGACTGAGACCTGCCTGTCTCTGCTTCTGCAGTGCTGAAACTAAAGACATACATGCTCTCAGCCCTCTGAAAGAAACTCAATGTATTCTGCGTGTATAGGGAATATCTTGTAACCTCACAACTCAAAAAATATAACTTCAGGCACATATTCATTCAAAGAATCCATATATATATATATATATATATATATATATATATATATATATGGTTCCTGAGCCAGGCTGGGCTAGCCTGAAGCTCGGGAGGTGGCTGTATGAGATTCTTATGTGTGGACAAGAGCAAATACACTTAAAACCCCAAACAAACTATATATACATATGTATATATTGTACGTATGTGGTTTTTCAAGACAGGGTTTCTCTGTGTAACAACGTTGACTGTTGACTATGAATATTGTGTGTGGGGATTCAAATCCAGGGCTTTGCATACTTTAAACAAATGTCTGCCACTGAACTCTATTCCTGATCATCTCGTCTCTATATACAACTGGGCCAGAGAGCCTTTTCTCCTCCTTGGGTACTCAGTACTCAGTACTGAGTAGAAGCACACACGTGATCTGAGCGGTTCTGAGCAAGATAGTGTATGATGTGAGAAGGGAAAGAAGTGTACAATGTTCTCTGAGGTTAAAAGAACAATACATACTAGGTAACATACCGAGCACTACTGTCTTAGTTAGGGTGTCTGTTGTTAAGGGACACCATGACCACGGCAACTCTTAGAAAGGAAAACATTCAATTGGGTGCCTTACAGTTCAGAGGTTTAGTACATCATCATGGTGAGAAATGGCAGTGTGCAGGCAGACATGGTGCTGGAGAAGGGGCTGAGAATTCTACATCTTGATTTGAAGGCAACAGGAAGTGAACTGCAACGCTGGGCATAGCTTGAGCACAGGAGACCTCAAAGCCCAACCTCATGGTGACAGGCTTCCTCCAACAAAACCACACTTACTCCAACAAGGTCACACCTCCCGATAGTGCCACTCCCTAGGGACATTTTCTTCCAAATCACCACAGCGACTGCATACTGCACTTGACCAAGTATTTCTTTCTTTGCACATGTATGCACATGTGTCTACATGTGTGCACAGTGAACATGGAGGTCAAAGGACAACCTTAGGTGCCATCTTCAGAATCTCTCACTGGCCTGGAACTCACCTACTAGGCTAGGATGGCTGGCCACCGAAGCCCAGGGACTCACCTGACATCTCCCTCACCCCCCACCCAGAGCTGAGGTCATTTTAACATGGGTTCTGGTGTCCCTTCACAACATCATTGTCACTTTACCAGATTCATATTAATCCATAGCGAAGAAAGGAAAACTGCCTCTCCAGTTTATAGGTAAAGGAGACATAGACAATGAAATAATGGACCCTAGCTGACAAGACTAACTGGCAAAATTGGGCTGTTTTTTCCTTTTCCTTCCTTCCTTCTTTCTTTCCTTCCTCCCTTCCTTCCTCCTCCTCCTCTTCTTCTATGGCTGCGCTTTCAATTCACTCATTCCATCTCTTGGCACTTTGTTCCATTTTCTCTAAACTGTTTGACTATGCGCTAAGAATTGTAAAAGTTAAGTGATATGTGTGTTGCGGAGACCATAGCATCATCTATACTTTTGCATACATTTAAACTATTCATTCCACAGTACAACCCCTTTAAATGCCCAGGCAAACGTCAAGCGTCCAGACCGGCTCAGCTTGTAAAAATGGACAGGTAAGAAACTAAGTTTCTGCTCGAGGAATGGAACCTAGGGGATGGAATGCAGACCACCACTCACGCTAGGCAAGCCACACCCCCAGCCCTGTGTGTTTTCATTCACTCTCTTCAGCTCTTACCTAGCTTGTAAAGTTGTTCTCAAGTATTTTGGATCCCACCCAACCAGAAAGCCTGGGCTTAAAACTCCTAAAGTTCTTTCCATCGGAACGAGGGCACCGGGATAAAAGCGACTCTACAGGCTTTGGAGCCCTCGTGAGATAGATCCGTCTCTTCTGTCCTCCTTGTCAGGTCGTTTCTGCTCGGTGAGGATGATAAAGCCTCCCTTCAGGTTGGCCACTAGAAAATGAGGGTTCAGCATCTTTTCGCCGGGGGGGGGGGGGGGGGGGGGAGGAGGGAGGTGGGGGGAAGGGAGGAGAAAGGGGGCGGACAAAGAAAAGCTGGAGTTCTTTGTGGGAAAATTGGGCGCATAATGTTTTCGGCTTATCAAAACTCGCGTGGCTTGGCATGAGGACTCGTCTCTGATACGGGGCTCGCTCTCCGACCTCAGTACCCCCACCACCATCCCCGCGCGCGTGGGGACCGACGGGGCGTGGTCGCGGGGGAGCGAGCGGTCCCGGGCGCGCACGCGCAGTGGCTCTCCGGCCACGCCGCGGCTGTTGTGGGTCGGTGGGCGGGGCGGCTGGCTGACAGAGCGTGGCGGCTCCGAGGGCCCGCGCGGGGCTCAGCTTCCTCAGCGCCGGGCTGCGAAGGCAGCCGAGCGTGCCAGCGGCCGCTGTTTCTCCGAGTCGCTGTCTTCCAGGCTCCGGCCGGTGGTCGGCATGGCCCGTGAGTGTGCGGACCGTTTGAGGGACACGGGGGTTGGGGGGAGCGATCGGCCCCAGCGGAGGGGGGGGGGAAGGGGCGGGACACACACGCACACTTACACACACGCACACTTACACGCACACTTACACGCGCAGGCAGGACAGGTGCCCGCCCCCCTGGTGTCGGTGTGCGTGGGGACCGCACCCACCGAAAGCGTGCGCGAGCGCCGGCGGGACCAGGTTCCCGAGCTGTAGGGGCTCCTGAGGTCGAAAAGGCTGCAGGGGAGCCCGGGTGCCCCCCAGCTCTTTTGTTTGGTCCTTGAGCTCAGCCTCTGCTAGCGGTGACAGGCGAACTGCAAAGGGCTGAACCGATTTGGGGCGAACAACACGGGACACCTGACCATCTCTCTTCACACATACCCAACAAAGGCAGAACTTATTTTGTGTCTGGCGTGGGTACACAACCACTGGAATGGTTATTTTTATTTTTAAAAGTTGTTTATTATTATTTGGGGGTGGGGGTTTCTAGACAAGGTTTCTCTGTATAGCCCTGGCCGTCCTGAAACTCACTCTGTGGATCAGGCTGGCCTTGAACTCAGAGATTCACTTGCCTTTGCCTCCCACGTGCTGGGATTAAAAGCTGCTAGTGGACACCTATATTGGTACGGTAATATACTTTAGTTCTTGAGTGTTTCCACTTCAGCTTCCTCCTTGTCGATCTCAGAATAACTATGTGATATTATGCTTTCTTAGTAATAAAAAATAAATAAAACTTAAAGGCTCATAAATAAAGACCCTTTAATTTAGTTACTGATAATTTTGAGGATGGGAAAAGAACATGACTTTTTTAATCATTGTAGGTGGAAATCAAAGAGAACTTGCCCGCCAGAAAAATATGAAAAAAACCCAGGAGATTAGCAAAGGAAAAAGAAAAGAGGATAGCTTGACTGCCTCCCAGAGAAAGCAGAGGTGAGTGGTCCTGAAAGAACTTTCAAGTCAGTGGTAGTTTGATTGCCTTGTTTCTAGAATGAGTGAAGATTCTTTTTTTTTGGTTTTTTGAGACAGGGTTTCCCTGTAGTTTCTAGAGCCTGTCCTGGAACTAGCTCTTGTAGACCAGGCTGGCCTTGAACTCAGAGATCCGCCTGCCTCTGCCTCCCGAGTGCTGGGATTAAAGGCGTGCGCCACCACCGCCCGGCTTGTGAAGACCATTCTTAAACCCTTGCTGGAACTGAGCATCGCCTACACTAAGGGTTAACACTGCAGATCTGGGTAGCCCTAAGTCTACTAAAACCATGCGCTGGCATCATCGTCCCAGCCTGTGGATGAGGAATTTCAAGCCTTGAAGCTGTCAACTGTTTGCAGAGATTCTCTTGTATCTCTTATAAACTGTAAGGACTTTATTAGAGAAAACAGCAAACACCCTCCCTATGTAAGTACTGTTAGACGAACAGGATACAATGTCTCCAAAGCAGACAGCTTGCCCCAAGGAGTCAGAATAACAAGTGGCTCAGTTACAGAGATCAGTGTTCTGAAAATCCCACAAAGTACAGCCTCGTGGAGGTCCATTGGGGTTGCAGTGAAGATGCAGACACAAGATTGATATAAAACCTTATGCACCAGGTGGTGGTGGCGGTGGCCTTTAATCCCAGCACTAGGGAGGCAGAGGCAGGCGAATGTTTGTGAGTTTGAAGCCAGCCTGGTTTACAAAGACAGTTCCAGGACAGCCAGGGTCACACAGAGAAACCCTGTTTTGAAAAACCAAAAGAAAAAAAAAAAAGAAGACGTTATGCTACTCAGAGACCAGCATAGGCTACAGAGACCTACGGATCATGTCTCAAAAAAAAAAAAAAAAAAAAAAAAAACAAGGGGGGAGGCAGGCGCTGAGGGTATAGTTCAGCAGTAGGAACACTTGCCTAACATCTGTACAGCTGTTCCATCCCTAGCACTTGAGATGACTGGGTATGACAGGTATCACATAGCTGCCCCAGAAGCACTTTAATGCCCAGGGCATAGTGTTGCCTAGTTGTAATCCTAGAACTCAGGAAGCTGATGCAAGAGAATAAGGAACTTGAGGCCATCCTGGACTACATGACAAGATAGTCCCAAGAGATGATAAATGCTTCATATTTTTTTTACACTTATTGTGTGTGAGTGTCTTGTTGGCCCAAGAAAAATCTTTAATGAGGTTGCAGATTACCATGTTGAAAGGGGAGTGGAGGACCTGGAAGCATGGTTCAGTGTTACATCACATGCTTTGGATACTTGAGCTGCAGGTTCAATCCCCAGACCACACGTACATACAAGAAATTCAAGTTATAAGTTCTATCATTGTATAGGATAAGAGAAACTAGGAACTGGAGCACATGAATCTCATCCTCCTGGCAAGCTCCATGAGGACAAGAATCTTGGCTGGAGAAAGATCTTAGTGTCTCATGCCTCACATGCCTGAAGTCCTGGGTTTAGTCCCCTGTGCTGGGGATTTCATTTAGGATCTTTTTCACTTAACTCTATCACTGAGCTATGTACACTGCATATTCTAAAGTGAGATTTCATTGTTCATAAGGAAGTTGGAGGTTAGGTGTGCTTCAGTGTGGCTTGTTACTCAATCCTTTACATGGGGGTCATCTTGGAAACCACTAAAGCCATTACTCCACACCCTGTTCTAATTTAATTATGATGAGATGGGACTGGACATTAGAAATAAAAACACAATGCCTCGGGTTCAATCCCAGCTCTGAAAAAAAAAAAAACAGGAGTGACACATGCTTGTAATCCCAGCACTTAGGAGGTGGAAGCAGAAAAATCAGAAACTCAGATCATCCGCAGTTTGCATCAAGTTTAAGGCCAGCCCATCTGGTGAGACCCTCTGTGGTTATGGGATGGGAGCATGCCAGGGCTGAAGATGAAACTCATCATCTGGTAGAGACTTTCTCTAACATGTTCGAGGTTCTGAATTTGATCCTCCTCTGCCTCTCCTCCCCCGCAAAGCACACTAAACAAGTTTTATTACACCTATCATAGTTAAACCATGGTTGAGACTTCTTAGTCAATGAGATCAAATCCCTTAATGGAAGAGGTGTGTAGGTCCTTGTGCTTACAGAGAAGCACTGGGGAAAACAGGAATGTTAAACACACAGAGCTGTCTCTTCAAAGAAGAGATGTATAACCTGTGTTCCACCCAGAAGGCTGGGAACAGAAAATAGCCTGGCAACTTTGTGCTGTCTGTGTGGCCAGGACACAGTGGCTCCTGCAGACCCTTATCTTGAGCATTGTCTCGGTCAATCTGTAGCTCTATCCTTCCCTAGATCTTTATTGTGAGCTTCTCTTGAGCCTGTATCTCTGGTTAATCTATAGAACCTATAGGACCTATCCTATAGAGAACGTCACTTGTACATAACTAAGAGTTTTGATGTAGTCATGTCTTAAGCTTTGTTGTGCACGCAAGATTGAACTAATTATCATCAGGAAACTTTTTCCAAATTTTGTTGTGTGTAAATATGCCTAAAACAAAGTACCCAGTTTTAGACTCTGAAAGTTTGAACCAACAGCAGCTACTGAGTCCTCTTGAGCTGAACAGCCTTCTTATATCATGTGATCATTACTCTCTGTTGGCCTTAGTGGTCACAGAGACCCCCACACCTTAAGTATCTCTTGTTTCATGATTGTTTATGTGTGTACATGCTTCAAGTACTTATAAGGGTACACATGTGTGTGAATGTGGAGGCCAGAGGTTGATATCAAGTATGTTTCCTCCATCACTCTCCACTATTTTCGACAGGGTCTCTCACTAAATATGAAGCTCACCAGTTTGACTAGGCTGGCCGGCCAAATGAACTTGAGAGATGTGCCTGTCTAAGCCAGCCTGAGGTTTTAGACACACACCGCCAGGCCCTGCTTTTTACATGGATTTTGTGGATCCTCCTGCCTGTGCAGCAGAAACTGTAGAGACATCCCCACAGCCCCAGTGACAGCGACTGATAGAGCAATAGACCTGCCTAAGGCTTCTGTTAGCTCTCCTTGGAGTAAAACGAGTATACATCAGTGACCTGAAATGTTCTTTTTATTGGAGAATCTATTCTAGCCTGTCCCAGAAATAGCACTGTTTAGGTAATACTCACCCTTCAGATGTACCATATATGACACCCCTCCACCCATTGTGACACTGAAAGTGGTGTTCACCCCAGGGTGAAGAACAGGAGAGTGAGGCTGTGGTCTGGTGGTGTTTGAGGCCCAGAGTCTCATTATAGCTCACACTTGAACTTGGGATTCTGCTGCCTCGGCTTTGCAAATTCTGGGTGCCGGGCATTAGCCACCACATCTGGCTTGTGGCTCTGAACTTGAGTGATGTTACTAAGGTCATATAGCAAATACCAGAACTTGATTTGAAGCACAAAATAACTTTACTTGTTCTTAATTCCACTTAGTGAATTCCAGTTAATTCATCTCTCTGTAGCTTTTCCTTCTTTTTTTCAATTGTACTTAGAAGTGTCCTCTTAGAGAATTAGCCAATACTGAATTAAAACCTAATTCTAAATTTAAGTGTTAACAACATAGGAAAGATCCATGATTTTGAAATTAGCCAGACCTTGGTATTTATGTGATTTGAGGCAAATTATTTAGTCTTGTGCCTATTTTGATATATAGATTTTAAAAATGATTTACTTACTTTTATTTTGTGTGTACGAGTACTTTGCCTGCGTACTACCTGTATGCTTGATAGCCATGGAGTCAGAAAAGTTATTGAATCCCTGGAACTGAGGTTACAGTCTGATGGTTGTAAGCTACCATAGAGGTTCTGGAAACTGAACTTGGGTTCTCTGCAAGAGCAGCAAGTGATCTTAATTGTTGAACCATCTTGTCCCTTTCTGTTTTTTAATATGAAACATGGGGATAATAACTGAAGTTGTTGGACTTAAGCAAAAAAAAAAAACACCCAAAAATCAATAGGGCTTGGCTCAGAGAAGGTGATTTTGTTTGACTTGATCTCTTTTTATTTTTGAGACAAGGCTTCACACTGTATCTCAGACTTGATTGGAAATCACTATATAGCTTAGACTGGCCTAGAACTGGTAGTAATCTTAGCCTCCCGTGTCCTGGAATTACTGGTGTGAACCACCATACCCAGAAGAGGATGTTGAATATGTAGCTATGTAGTGTATTTTAAAATATGGAGTCCTTCACCTGTGAATGAGGCACTAGATTTGATGCCTAATGTCATTAAATATTTGTTCTGTTTCATGGAATTCTTTTTAAAAAGGACGTGGATAAGTACTCATCTGTCCCAGGTTAGCCTAGAAGTTTCTATATAGTGGAATCAGACCTTGAACTTCTGATCTCCTGCTTCTGCCTCCCAAGAACTTGGGTTGTGGGAGTGCACCACCACATTCAGCAACCACTAAATATAAAAAACAGCATTTGAAAATATATGTGTAAGTATGGCCCACTAACTCATAGATCACCCAGCTAAGGTGGTTTGGCTGTAGTTCATAGTTACATGACGTGAAGATTCAACCAGGGAGATACAACGGTTATGAAAGTTTTTCTAATACCATGTATTTCTTTATCATAATCCAATGTTAAGTGTTGATCATTTGATTTGGGGCTTTTAAAAGTTGGATTGTTGGGGCTGGAGAGATGGCTCAGTGGTTAAGAGCACTGGCTGCTCTTCCAAAGGTCCTGAGTTCAATTCCCAGCAACCACATGGTGGCTCACAACCATCTGTAATGAGATCTGGCACCCTCCTCTGGCGTGCGGGCATATATGGAGGCAGAATGTTGTATACATAATAAATAAATAAATCTTTAAAAAAGTGGGATTGTTGTAATTCCAACAATCAAGAAGTGAAGGCAAGAGGATCAAGAGTTGAAAGTCTTTTTTGGCTATGTATCAGTTTGAAGGCCATCCCTGAGCTATATGAGACCTTGTCCCAAAACAAACAAAATAAAACAAAAACACAGAAAAGAATTATAATATTTATACTGGAGTCCTGGTGTCTGTTAGGGTATATAGGAGACTGCCTAAATGCACTGAGGCAGTGGCAGGTAGATTTCCGTGAGTTTGAGTCCAGTCTGGTCTACACCGTGAATTCAAGGGCAGCCATGGCTACACAGTGAGACTCTGCCCCCTCACTCTCTTTTCTCCCCATTGAAATGAAAGAGTTTTGAGATATTTAATGCCTAAGGCCATGATAACACGGTGTTCAACTGCCTTTCCATTCTTTGCTTTTCTATTTGTCTATATGCATAAAAGTAGGAAAAACATGACTGTTTTTGTCTTATGTTGTCTTTTAATGTACCAAAAAGTTATGCATAGAAGCAGTGGTAGCATGAAAACAGTTTTCCTGTGAAAACGTAACACTCTTTTCTCTATTCCAGGGACTCTGAGATCATGCAACAAAAGCAGAAGATAGCCAATGAGAAGAAGTCTATGCAGACAAGGGAAAAATGATGACTGGCTTTTTGGCAAACCTGGGTGCTATTGCCAGTGGGGTGCATCATAAGCTCTAAGATCAAAATTCCTCAGAGTGACTAATCATTACCTGTGTTATAACTTATCCTTATAAAACTGTCTATTTTAAACTTTACTTTTCACCCTTAATGTTTTAAGACCATTTTCAAAGAATAAAACACTGACCATGCATGTAACATATTGGTGAATATTACTTTTATCAGTAGAGAACATTTATGTAATTTATTAAACAGGCAATGTATTAGTTACACTTGCATTGCTAGGACCACAGTGCCTGACAAGGGGAAGTTGAAGCAGTAACAGATTGGCTCATGGTCTCAGGATTTCTCTCCTTCATAGAAAGCAGAGCAGAGCAGCTCAGTTCATGGTAGGAGGAGCACATAGCAGAGGAGTCCATGCCTGGACAGGAACCTAGCTAACATACAAAGTCCTGTCCTTAACGACCTCGATCCCTCCACTGGGCCTCATCTCCTAAAGGTTCCATAGCCTCCCCAAATAGGACCTCCAGGTGAGGAATAAGCATTCAAACTATGAGCTTTGGGAGATACTTCAGAGATGAGCAACAATGGGTCATGTGATTCACGAGTAGGATCTCTTATATAAATCTACAATATTTTTTCAATATTCACTATATTTTTATTTTTTTATTTATGTGTATTGATGTTTTTCTGCATGAGGATGTCAGGTACCCTGGAACTGGAGTTAGAGACAGCTGTGAGTTGCCTTGTAGGTGCTGGGAATTGAACCCGGGTCCTCTGGAAGAGCAGCCAGTGCTCTTCACTGCTGAGCCATCTCTCCAGCCCCACAAATCTAGACTCTTGGCCATACACTTTGTTTAGTAGTTCGACTTTGTTTTTGTTATTTTCTGAAACAATTTCATTCTGTAGTCCAGGCTAGTCTTACACATGTAGCAGTCCTCTGAGTTCTGGGACTGTGTGGTCACAGCGCTAGCCTAACAGTGATCTTCAAGTTTTCTTCAATGTTTAAATACTTATATAGTATTTGTATGTATAGAATGGAGACTTTTCTCTGTCTCACCCGTCTCCCACTGGACCGGTTTCTCTCTGCCCACCGTTTCCAAGTAACTACTCAGAGGCTTAGTATCAGTTACAATTGTTTGGCCAATGGCTTAGGCTTCCTACTGGCTAGCTCTAACTATCAATTAACCCATTTCTATTAGTTTATACTTTACCTTATAGCTTGCTTCCCTGGCAGCTACATGGTATCTCCCTGACTCTGTCCTCCTTCTCTCTGTCTCTTTGGAATTCCTGCCTAGCTTTAATCTGCCTGTCCATTGTTTAAAAAAACTATTCATCAACCAATAAAAGTAACACATATAACAGAAGGACATCCCATATCGGCCACAATGCCCGCCTAAAGTGGATCTTTAAGTTTTTGTCTATTATCAATTTTCTTACATTTTAAGTATCTATTTAGCATGTATATGTGTAGCACAGAGGCATGTCGAGATGAGAGAACACCTTAGCCATTTCTCACTGTCCACCATGGAGCTCTAAGGGAACTGAGCTCAGCTCGGTGGCAAGTGCCTTAATCAGCAAGGCCATCTGACAGCCACCCCCCAACTTTTGTGTTGTATTTTGTTGTTTTAGTTTGGTTTCAATCACCAAGACATTTTACAATCCCACCATAAATGTGTGAAAGTTTCACCTCTCTCCGCGTCCACCACTTCCTCTTTTGGGGGCTGATACCCCAAAGAACAAGCTGCACAAGCATGTAGTACACAAACTGGGACAAGTATGGCGACGGGTTTTCTGACGCTGGCCCTTTCTGGAGACATTGGTGGTATTATATTACTCTTGCTTAAACATCATGTTTTTAGTCTTATAAAATTTCTACCTTTTGCTATGGTATTTTCAAGTCCTTATGATATAAGGATCCCAACTCCTATTACAGGGGAACCAAAGCCTCCTCTCCATCCAATTGATAAAGTGGGATTTATGGTCTTTCTTGGGCAGGGACGATGTCCCTCATTAGCATAGAATTTATAGAAGACTGATCATCTTTCAGCTCCTTAGAAAGAGGCCTGGGGATTGTGACAGGACACTAGGGTGCCCTTCCCAGATACCTTGCCCGCTTGCACAGCTGGGAGCATTCTTTCTTTACAAACAATGTCTATTACAGCTGGGAGCATTCCTTCTCTACAAACAATGTCTATTACAGCTGGGAGCATTCCTTCTCTACAAACAATGTCTATTACAGCTGGGAGCACTCCTTCTCTACAAACAATGTCTATTACAGCTGGGAGCACTCCTTCTCTACAAACAATGTCTATTATAGCTGGGAGCACTCCTTCTCTACAAACAATGTCTATTACAGCTGGGAGCATTCCTTCTCTACAAACAATGTCTATTACAGCTGGGAGCATTCCTTCTCTACAAACAATGTCTATTACAGCTGGGAGCATTCCTTCTCTACAAACAATGTCTATTACAGCTGGGAGCACTCCTTCTCTACAAACAATGTCTATTACCACCGTTATTGGTGTCGCTGTTCTCATTTTTTTATTCTGGGACACAAGAGCCCAGAAATCTCATTGGGCACTGCTGGGTTGCCCTATTGGCTATGCCCTATTCTAAGTTGCTCCATATTATATAAAACATGTTTTTAATTGCCAGGCTGTCCCCTGTCCTGGGAGACTCCATTTTACTTTGAGACAGGGTCTCATTGTGGACCTTTGATTGGCCTAGAACTTCTATATGTAGACCAGGCTGGCTCCCAGCTCATCCGCTTGCCTCTGGAAACTCCATCCTGCAAGTAGTTTCTGACTCCATTAGGGGGAGGTTGACCGCAGCCTCTGGGTACACCATGCAGAATCTGTCGGGAAGCATCCAGTACAGATTGGTAAGTGACTTATTCCTGAGAGTCGAAAATGTAAATATGATGGTAGTCAATCTAAATTTTCTGGGATGAATCGAAACTATGGGGGTGGCGGGCAGTGGTGGCAACACGCCTTTAATCCCAGCACTTGAGAGCCAGAACTAGGTAGATCTGTGTGAGTTCGAGGCCACCCTGGTCTACAAGAGTTAGTTCCAGGACAGGCTCCAAAGCTACAGAGAAACCCTGTCTCAAAAATTAAGAAAGAAAGAAAAAAAGAAAGAGAGAGAGAGAGAGAGAGAGAGAGAGAGAGAGAGAGAGAGAGAGAAAGGGAGGGAGGGAGGGAGGGAGGGAGGGAGGGAGGGAGGGAGGGAGGGAGGGAGGGAGGGAGCGAAACTATGGGGGCACAAGGGTATATCAAAATCCTATCAGGAAAACCAGGCCCAAGAACTTATCAGACACGCCAGACCAAGGGAATGGTCAGCCCCTCGCCTGGGACCCATTATGAAATGGTAACACTGCAATGGAAAGCCCTATACCACCAATCCATCACCTGATACAGTTATGTGTTGTGTGCATCAAGAACCAACAAGCAGAGGATGCCTGAAAGGGTGTATGTGTGTGGGGGGGGTTGTCAAACCAGAGCCTTGACAGGCACGCCTAGTAGCCCTGATAGAGACCAGAGCCATGACAAGTTTCTAATAGTCCCTGCCAGGGACCAGGCCTTTGTTTCGGTTTACTGGAGGTGGCTGGAGGAGAACAAACAGTTGGGGGGTGGGTAGGGGGTGGGAACACAGCTGAGGGGCAACCAATCACCGGGCGCCCCCTTGGCCTTCTGCTGTCTCAGCAGATAGCTTTCCCTATCCTGCTGCTGAAAGGTCCCTACCACTAGGACCCCCAATCAGCCCCGAGACTAATCTTTCCTCCACCAATCAGTACCAGATTAATCCCTCCTCTTCCTTGGATTTCCCCTAACTCTGCTTAAAAGGAGCTCGCGACCTTCTTGGCTGAGGTGGGTGGGGGGAGAGGCGAGGCGGGGGGGGGGGGGGAGGGGAAGGCTCCCCATTAGCCACCCCAACGCTGGAATTAATACAGCGCTCTTGTTTATTACATACGTGATTCTTGGTCTTTTCTTGGGGGTTTCAATGCCTTTATTGTGCAGCTCTATCGGGTTACGTGCCATTGCTAATACTAAATTCTAAAACTATTGTTTAAAAAAGAAAACAAATTTGACAGAACCTGTAATCCGCAAACTCGGGAAGCTGAGGTAGTAAAGACCAGCATAGGCTATATTTATTAATTTATTTATTTTGGTTTTTCGAGATAGGGTTTCCCTGTGTAGCTTTGGAGCCTTTCCTGGAACTCACTCTGTAAACCAGGCTCACAGAGATCCACCTGCTTCTGCCCCCCAAGGGCTGAGATTAAAGGCATGCGCTACCACGGGCCGGCTCAGCATGGGCTGTAAGGCGAGGCTGAGCTACAAGTGTGGGACTCTGACTTGAAAAACGAAAAAGGAGGAGGAGAGGTGGAAGAAAGAAAATAAGTTGGAAGGGCTGGAGAGATGGCTCAGAGGTTAAGAGCACCTGAGTTCAATTCCCAGCAGCAACCACATAGTGGCTCACTGGTGCCCTCTTCTGGCCTGCAGGCATACACACAGACAGAATATTGTATACATAATAAATAAATAAATTTTAAAATACATAATAAATAAATAAATTTTAAAAAGAAAATAAGTTGGAAGAAGAGGGGGTAAAGAAGAGAAAGAGAGGGGGTAAAGAAGAGAAAGAGCTAGAAGAAAGCGAAAGGGAGAAAGAGGAGAGAGCCGTAACAGGAATAAGTGGGGGCGCATTAGCCATTTGCCTAAAACGTGCGGAGCAGCTCTCGCTGCCTCCTGGCCACCGTGCACTTCCGGTCCCAAAAGCCCCTTGCGACGGAAGTCGTCAGTGGGCGAGCCGGCAGCGTCCGCGGTAGCTCGCCATGGCGATGGGCAGCAGCGGCGCGGTCTCGGAACAGGAAGACTCGGTGCTCTTTCGGCGTGGGACCGGCCAGGTGAGGTCGCGGGTGGCGGCGCACCCCGGCGCTAGCGGCGAGCGAGCTCGGAGTGCCGGCCGGGACCGCGCTCGGGCCCCTTGCTGCTACCCCCCTTCCGCAGGAGGCTTCCGGTGCGGCTTGGGCTCCTGAGTGGCTCTGAGCCACGCTTTGCTCCTGGGAGCCTGTAAGGGATGTGCGGGAACAGGGGCAGGCTGGCGGAAGCAATGAAACCAGTTAGGAGTCATTGAAATGTTCCAAATTTAGGTCACCATCCAGATGTTAGCGTGAGTTTAGATTAGATACAGCCTTGTCACTAGAAGGACCTAGTTTCGCAGGTAACTGTCGATAAGAGAATTTGAGAGAGAAGGGTAACTGAAGTGCCCTGCGTACCTGCTACCTACTGCAATGCATTGAGGCGGGGAAGACGAGAGAGGCTTCTAGTGTTTCAAGTGGGCGAGACGGAACATCAGAGCCAGGCTTCGTGGTGCATGTTATAGTCACAGCCCTTGGGAGATGGAGGCAGCAGGGTCAGGAGTTCAGGATCAGCCTTACGTACAGAATGAACTCGAGGCCAGCCTAAACTACAGCGGGACTCAGTGAGAGTAAAATAAACACTTTTAAGTATGAGAGTTAAATCAGAGCTAGGTTGATGGACCGTTCCCGTGACCAGTCCCAGCGACTTGAGAGGCCGAGGCAGGATTGTGAGGTTGAGGTTAGCCTGGGAAATAGAACACGCTTCATCTAAAAAAAAGTTTAAAATATTAGGAGCTCCGTCTTCATATGCTAAGTGTGATTTCTGCCTGCAGTGTAGGGTGGGAGAAGAGAATTCAAGGCAGCATTCGGCAGTGCTGCATCACCGTTCCCTTCTCTTGGGGACAGCCCAGCAGTTCATTTCCTACATGGAAAATTTGACTTTTGGCCTCAGTGTACACCCGGGTGGTCTGGTTCTTTCCTTTTTTTGTTTGTTTTTGTTTTGTTTTGTTTTGGTTTTGGTTTTGGTTTTTGAGACAAGGTTTCTCTGTAGCTTTGGAGCCTGTCCTGGAACTAGCTCTTGTAGACCAGGCTGGCCTCGAACTCACAGAGATCCGCCTGTCTCTGCCTCCCAAGTGCTAGGATTAAAGATGTGCACCACCACCGCCCGGCTCCTACTATATATTTCTAATTAAATCTTAACTGTCCATAAATTATTTGTATTCTTTTTTTCACTTCAGAGTGATGATTCTGATATTTGGGATGATACAGCATTGATAAAAGCTTATGATAAAGCTGTGGCTTCCTTTAAGGTATGAAATGTTTAATCTTCTGCACTTTCTCATTTCATAACATTGTGTGTGTGGGGGGGGGACCTGAGTAACTTGGGGCTTTCTTAGGTGACGGGACCGTGAGACCGTCTTAGAGTGTAATGGTTGTGTTAAGAAATGGCGACTTTCTAATAACATGTCCCTCTGTAACATGTGCTTTTATTTCTGTTACTGTGTCCATAGCATGCGCTGAAGAATGGCGACATTTGTGAAACTTCAGATAAGCCAAAGGTCCCAGCTAGAAGAAAACCCATTAAGAAGAATAAAAACCAAAAGAAGAATGCGACAGCTCCCTTGAAACAGGTTGTGTGTTTATTTAAACAGGGTCCTGCTCAACCTGAGGGAGAGGGTTGATGGCGCTGTTTAGAGTGAATGAGAGCTATAAGCAGAGTCAGTAGTATTGCTTTCTTAAGGCAATCGAGATGGCGAGATCACATACACACACACACACACACACACACACACACACACACACATGCGCATACACATGTATGCATGGATATATTTTTCTCCTGTGGTTCTGGGTATTAAACCCATAGCTTCTTGCATTCTGGGTATATGCTGTGTAGTTGATCAAGTAACTCTAGCTCCCCTCCCCCCACAGTTCAACAGTCCAAAAACTATTATGGGAAAACAAAAGTTTTGGGTAACTAGGTCTGCTAATGTAAACGCAGGGTCTGAGTGGGAGTATAGTCCAGTTGTAGAGCACCTTGTACACACCCAGCCTTGGGTGTCCCAGCATCAAACCCACACTGTCAGAGCCCTGTAGATGAGGTGACATTGTTTGTTTGTTTGTTTTAGCTTTTGGGTTTTTTTTTAGGGTAAATATTTTGATGCCTCATTAGTCAGTTCATTTTTTCCACAAAGGAAGTGTGTTGACGTCAGATGAGCTCCTGCTATTTTTCTGTCCAGAGTGTTGGGTGTGTCATACACTTTTGGTCTGTTTTGTTCTTCATGACAAATTAGGTGGTAGAGCACATTACAGCCATTCATCATACTGGGACTGAGTAGGGTCCTTTATTAAGTGGATGGGAGGGTTGGAATTACAGCTGGAAAGCT
Source organism: Arvicola amphibius (assembly GCF_903992535.2). Classification (NCBI taxonomy): domain Eukaryota; kingdom Metazoa; phylum Chordata; class Mammalia; order Rodentia; family Cricetidae; genus Arvicola; species Arvicola amphibius. The sequence goes on along the minus strand of NC_052049.1, from coordinate 47,492,520 downwards.
GGATTATGGTTTGTTCTTGTCAAAGAAGTAACATGTAGACGTCTGCATCTTTCGTTTCTTTTGTAGTGGAAAGTTGGCGACAAATGTTCTGCCATTTGGTCAGAAGACGGCCGCATTTACCCAGCTACCATTTCTTCCATTGATTTTAAGAAAGAAACCTGTGTTGTGGTTTATACTGGATATGGAAACAGAGAGGAACAAAACCTGTCTGATCTCCTTTCCCCAACCTGTGAAGTAGCTAATAATACAGGACAGAACACCCAGGAGGTAAGGTCATGGATATGTCTGTTCCCAAAACAGAGACTGGATAAGGAAAAAGCCTTATAATCAGTTCCCATTTGACCCTCTAAGGCGTTAGACAACATTCTTTCCCACCCTCCCTTGTTCTCTGTTCATTGGCTTTTAGCTAAGAAAGAAGCACCAGGGCCGTACACATAACAAAAATGTTTCTTCTTTTTAAAGAATGAAAGCCCAGCTTCAACAGATGACAGTGAAAACTCCTCCAGATCTCTCAGAAGTAAACCACAGAGCAAGTCCAAAGCTGCGCCGTGGGCTTCGTTTATCCCGCCACCACCAATGCCAGGGTCAGGACTGGGACCAGGAAAGGTAACCATTAAGTAATTTATAGCTTTTCGATGAAATTCTACTCTTTTTTTTTTTCAGGCCAGAAGCTATAAAAAAAAGGAAAGGTAATAGTGAAGTAAAGAGTCCCCAGATTGCCATGGCGTAGTAGACTGCTAACTAGGGAACTTTGCTTTGTAAAATGCTTTCGATTACATTTATGGTGTGTGTTTGTGCACATGTGTGTGTGTGCGTGGGATGTTTGCACATATGCTACTGTGGAAATCAGAAGTCAGTTTGCAGGAATAGGCTCTCACCTTCCACCATGTGGGTTCCCGGGATAAAACTGGGGTCATCAGGCTTGGCATCAAGCACCTTTTGTTCCTGAGCCATCTCACCAGCCCTAGTGTACTTCCTAAGTTAGAAAATGACTGCTCCGTTGGTCGCCTAGTCGATATTGTTCCCTGTGTCACCTGTATTAGATATGTGGGGGAAAAAGAGTCCTATAGGATTCATATATAATAAGGGCATGATCTCAAGTAGCTCCCAGTTTTTATTGTTGTTTGCTCTCTGTTTTGTTTTTTGAGTTTTTGTTTGTTTGTTTGTTTTTGTTTTTGTTGTTGTTTTGAGACCTGGTCTCTCACAGCTGAAGATGACCTTAAATGTCAGAGCCTTGTGCCTCCACCAGCTAAATGCTGTGGGATTACAGGCGTGTATCATCCACCACAGCTAGTTTGTCCCAGTTCATATTACAGCATTAAAAAAAAAAAAAGTGGAAACACTCTTCTTATGGCTCTTTGGTTGTAAGTAGTAGAAGTCAACTTTAAAAAGAATTTTAATTATGGGCTAGGTTATGGGTAGAACCTTAACTAACTAGTTCTTTTGTACCAAACAGTTGTATTTTTCCTCAGAGAGTATGGTATTTAGATAATTCATGTGTGTGTATGCGCAAATGTTTGTATGTGTGCATGTTATATTGGGTACTTGTACATGTGGTAGCCAGAACTCTACACTGAGTGTCGTTCTCAATCCCTCTCCACCCTGTTTTCTGGGACAGAGTATGTCAGTGAACTTGGGGCTTGCTGATTCAGCTAGAAGGACTGGCCAGAGAGTCCTAGGGATCCTGCCTCTACCGCCTCAGTGCTGGGATTGTAGGTGTGTGCTGCCTTGTCTGGCTCTGCTGTGCAGGTGCTGGGGACCCACACTCAGGTTTCTTGCTTGTGTGGCATGTACTCTACCAGCCAGATTGTCATTGCTTACCCCAGATAATAATTTAAAAATCAAATATGATTTAACACTTTTCCTTAAGATTTTCTTTGAGAGACGAGCAAAGCAGTACACCTGTCAACTCTCACCTGGAGAGGCTGGAGGAGAGGACTACTGAATTAAGAACTAGTCTGGGCTACCTAGTGACGCAGATTTTAAAAAAAGAAAAGAAAAGAAAAGAAAAAGAAAAAACAAAACTAGAGCCTAAAATGAAAACAAGGGACAGAGGGCAGTTCAGGGGGTGATGACATCTGCCGCAAGCCTGCTAACCTGAGCTCAACTCGCTGGAGAGAAACAAGTCGCATAGGTTGTTGTCTCTAAGTTCCACATGAGCATCATGGCACATGCTCACTCACGCACACATGCACAGCTAAATAAATTATGTTTTAGAAAATATAAAAAACAACAAAGGATTTTCTAAGTTTTCTAATCTGAAATGATCAAATCTCTTAATGTATACCTTGTCTTTTTGGTATTTTTTCTTTACAGTGTACTTTAAATTAGATTATATAAGTAATAGAACCTCCAAAACTTGTTTTGTTTTTAAACATTTACCCATTTGGGCGGGTACTGTGTACATACAGAGGTTAGAGGACAGCCTGTGGGAGTTGGTTCTCTTCCTCCAGGTGGGCCTGGGGAATCAGACTCAGGCTGTCAGACTTGGTGGTGAGCACCTTTCTCTGCTGAACCATTGTGTAGACCCAGTAATAGGATAACTACAGTGGTAGTGGGGGAAGGCTATATAACCTTAAGATGAAATTATCTTGGTAAATACATTGTCTCTTATTTGTTAGGCAGTTGCAAATCTTTACTGTGATTTTACTTACTAAATGTGTAGAGAAAAGAAATGAAAAGAACGCAGAGGCTACCATTTAGTTACTTCTGTGTGTGTGGGGGGGTTATCTGTGTGGAGGTTTGTGCCTGTGGATACAAGTGCTTTTAACTGCTGCTGTTCCATCTCTCACTTCCTGTTTTTATTACTTTGTTTTTTAATACTCCTCCTTTCACTGAAGGAAGGAACTTTCCTTTAAAATATTAACTTTCTTTGAAATATTCTTTATAGCCAGGTCTAAGATTCAATGGTCCACCGCCGCCGCCCCCACCCCCTCCTCCCTTCTTGCCGTGTTGGATGCCTCCGCTCCCTTCAGGACCACCAGTGAGTAAAAAAGAGTTTAGGCTAACCAGCTTTTATATACAGCTTGGGATTTTGTAAAACATAGGGAACTGGAGTATGTTACCTTAGGCTACCCCAAGGTTAGATTCTAGCAGATAAAAACTTAAACCTCAGGTCTTGGTTTTGAAGGCCCCTCTATTACCCAGACCCAGTGCTCTCCCAGTCTCTTCTCCATGCTCTGTTAGGTGTTTCCCGCAGTAGTTGGTATCCAACCTGAGGTGGTAGCTTCTGTTAGAAAGACTGTGCCTCCTCACCATTCAGAAGAGATCATGTGCCTCCTGGAGTACTTGAAGCTAGCTTATGGCCCTGTAATTTCTCGTGGTAGATCTCTTCTGTTGTTGCTTTATGCTTGTAGATGGTTTTGGTTGGTGTGTGTGTGTGTGTGTGTGTGTGTGTGTGTGTGTGTTTTGTCTTTTGTTTTCCCTAATGGAGGTTTTTTCCCTTCGTTTGTTTGTTTGTTTGTTTTCTGAGATATGGCTTCTATGTATAGCAGCCCTGGCTATCTTGGAACTCGCTCTGTAGACCAGGATGGCCTTGAACCCCACAGAGATCTGCCTGCCTCGCCTCCCTAGTGCTAGGAAGTAAAGGCATGCACCAACCACCAACTGGCTCTAATGGAGTTTTAATGTTTTTTTTTTTTTTTTTAAGATATTAACTAGTAGTTAAAAGGATGCTTTTGAACACCCTGTATTTGAGTAGGATTTGGGTAGATGTTCTACCTCAAATTGTTCTTTGCAATGGCCTTGAAAATGCTGTGTGGGGTGTGTGTGTGGTAGTGGTGCTCTGTTTTTGTCTCTGTGTGTTGTGTGCGCGCGCGCGCATACATGCATGTATGCATTACTTGTGGAAAAGCTAAGTACCTATGTTTTGTCTCCTATGCACAGCTTCATAATGGAACAAAAATAATCTAAGCATATTTATTGTGTGAACTGTTTCTGATCTTTGTTAAACTTGTTGATCTTTTACTATTATGGCTGGTGTCTAGTGCTAGAATTTAAAAAAATTAAATAGAAGTCATCTCATGGGGTGTAGAAGTAGGTGCAATTAATATCCATTATCTCTGTGTAAAATGGGTTCCTGTATTTCAATATTTTCCTAATTGGATTCTTTTCCATTTCTAGGTAATTCCTCCACCCCCTCCCTTATCTCCAGACTGTCTGGAAGACACTGATGCCCTGGGAAGTATGCTGATCTCTTGGTACATGAGTGGCTACCATACTGGCTACTACATGGTAAGGATTGCCTGGAACTTTCTTGATGTGTGTGCTTTTTGCAGTTGTGCGACTGCTGTACCTAGAGCCAGACCCTGAGTGACTACAGCCAGTTCCATTTGTGGAGACTAAAAGTTGAGGCAGTTTTGCAGCTGTCGGACTGCCTGGAGTGTGAGGACTGACAGCCTCTGCCAGCGCCCTCCTGAGCGTGGCTGGGGTTGATGTCAAACTTCTGGTTTTTGTGTGCAGGGGTCTTTTTTGATCGTTTTGTTTTTTAACCTTTTTTTTTTTTTTTTGAGGCAGGGTTTCTCTGTGTAGCCCTGGCTGTCCTGGAATTCTCTTTGTAGACCAGGCTGGCCTTGAACTCAGAGATCCTTTTGCCTCCTGAGAGCTGGGATTAAAGGCATTTGACACCACCTGGCTCATTTCAAACTTCTTTAATGCGGGGCACACTGCAATTCTAGAACTCAGAAAACTAGAATTTAGTGACACCTAAGGTAGTTTTAAATTTCAGTTTTTCTGCTTTGATGATAATTTTTGTTTTTCCTTGTGGATTGGAGCTTATTGTATCACTCAGGCTGGCCTCGAAGTCCTGGGTTCATATAATGTCCTTAGCCTCCTGAGAATCCGGGCCTGCATGTGCACTGTCACGCCTGGATGTATTTGTACTGCTGTGGATGGGTTCTTAGACTCATGTGGCTGGATTTTCTGAGTGTTAGAGATCATCACATCCCGGGCCTTGCACGTGCTGGGCAAACCCTACCACTGAGCTGAATCCCAGCCTGTCCATTTTTTGAAGTTGAGCATTTTGTTGGTAAGCTTAATCTACATTCTTGTGTATAGTTGTAGCTATATTACCTTGCATTATATAAATAGGAAAGTGATCTGTTTATCCATTCTGCTGTTAGTGACTATGCTCACCTCTTCAGTCTTTCTTATAGAAATCAAAGCAAAATAAGAATGAGTGAGAGTTGTTACTGCAGTAACTTAAATGGGCTCTGTGGTCTTCATCGGAAACATCACTTTTCAGTACATCTCGTGACTTTGGATGTGAATTTAGAGCACATAAAGATAAATGTAGATGACATTTACATAACAAACGAGGGCATTTAGGTAGTCTAACCAGGAAAACAATAAAAGTTTGAGAACTTTTTTTTTTTTTTTTTTTTTTTTTTTTTTTGGTTTTTCGAGACAGGGTTTCTCTGTAGCTTTTTTAGAGCTGAGAACTTATTTTTTTTTCTTAGACTTTAGCCCTTGTATTTAGTGAGTTTTGGTATTTAATAATTGCTGGCTGGGTTGCAGATTGTAGAGCATTTCACATGGCAGACAAGTGCTCTCCTACTGAGCTACACCCTCAGCTGTAGTGAATGGTGAGATAGATGTCCATCACTGGGGTCAGGAGGATCTCTGGTTATAAAGAAGAAAACTTAACTGCAGCTTCGTGTTTTACTTTGTGATTTGTTTCTGTTGTTTGGGGTTGTTTGTTTGTTTTGCGGGGTCCCACTCTGTAATCCAGGCTTCTGAATCACTATATAGCCTAGGCTGGCCTCCAAATTGTAGCAGTTCTCCTGCCGTAGCTTCCAGTCGCTGGGGATAGAGGCGTGTGCCACCACGCCAGGCTTGGCTCAGTCACCGTTAAAGCATATTGGAATACTATAAACTTATTTTCTGATGGTATTCTCTTAAAATTAGTACAGCATCTCATGTGAAACATTTGGTTGTTTACGTAGTGCTGGAGGTCAAACCAAGTGACTTCTTGCACATTAGGCAGATGCTCTCGCACCTAGCTGTATTCCCACTCTGATGGTGTCTTGTGGCAGGGTCTTACTTCTATAGTTAGCCTTGCACTGGCCTAGGACGGCCTGAAGTCAAGACCCTGAACACTGGGCCAGCAGGTGTGTTTCACTTTGTTGGGCTTAAGGGGTTTTTTGTTTTATTTTCTGTTTTGTTTTTAAAATGAGAGACCGGACTAGCCTTGAACTCACAGAGATCCCCCTATTTTCTGAGTGCTGAGTTTAAAGGCGTGGGTTACTACACCCAGCAGGAGGCAGACTTTACAGTCCCTGTGTAACTGAAGCCGGTCCTGAACTGCTGATCCTCCTTTCCCTGCACCCCACCCCGTGCTTACACTAGGCTTGAAATGTTCACTCACACATTCATCCTGTGCTTTCAGCCTTTTATTTGCTCTTTTTACAGGGTTTCAAACAACATAAAAAAGAAGGGAAGTGCTCACATGCAAATTAAGCAGTAAGTCTGTTATTATTGTAAGAGCTAATCTTAACCTTGGCATAACTTTCATTATGTAGGAAATGAGTGTTTTGAACATTTAAAAATTAAAATGTCAAAAAGTTTATATAAAACTATACTGAAGACATTTTATTTTTTAAAACTCTGTGTGTGTGTTTCTGCCAAATATGTGTGGGTGCATGGAGGCTAGAGGAGGGTGTTAGGGCCCCTGGAACTTGAGTTACATGTAGTTGTCAGCTGCTTGACATGGTGCTGGGAACTGAACTTGGGTCGTGTATAAAAATAGCAAGTGCTCTTAACTGCTGAGCCCTCTCTCCAGCCCCATGAAACACTGGCAAAATTAGATTAAATATTGAACTATCCCCACTTCATGAAATTCTCATGGTGTCAAAGTGTTACCGCCCAAATATTTGGTTGCTTTGGTTATGTGGGCAAGCCATGCTTTTCTGAGAAAAGATCCTTCAAGTCCATATTGTCTAGCCTCAGTCTCTGTAGTGCAGGGATTATAGATACACAGTATCACACCTAGTTTAGAATCTGGTTTAGGGTGTGAGGATAATTGCAGTGTCATTGGCCAGTTGAGCTTGGCCATTTGGGTTTTTGGGTTTTGCTTTGTTTTTGTTTTTGTTTTGTTGTTGTTATTGTTTTGGAGGGGCATTAGGGATTGAACTCATGGTTTCACACACATAGGAAGCAAATATTCTGCCACTGAGCCATATCTAAAGTCACACGTGTACTTTCTAAATTAAGCTTTTTTGTGTATGTGGAGGTTTTGCCTACATGTATGCTTATATACCATGTGCATGCCTGTGCCTCGAGGCTAGATGAGTGCATTGGATCCCATGAAACTAGAGTTATATATAAGTGGTTGTAAGTTGCTTGATTCTTCTAACAAGAGCAGTAAGTGAGTCCTTTAACCACTGAGCCATCTCTTCAGGACACACACCCTCCCTCACCCTCCCCCCCCCCTCCGCACACACTTTGATAAATATGCAATGTACAATATACTGCATTTTCTATTGTCTTAATTACTGTTCTGTTGTTGTGAAGAGACAGCATGACCAAGGCAACTCTTATGAACGAAGACATTTAACTGGGGGCTTGGCTACCATTTTAGAGGGTTAGTCTATGATTACCGTGGCAGGACAGACAGGCGTGGCTCTAAAATGGAAACTGTTTGTTTATTGGTTTTTCAAGGGGAGGTTTTGCTGTAGCTTTGGAGTCTGTCCGGGAACTAGGTCTTGTAGAACTGACCTTGATGAACTCACAACGCTGCCTCTACCCCCCCGAACTCACAACGCTGCCTCTACCCCCCCGAGTGCTAGGATTAAAGGCGCACAACACCACTGTGTGACTGGTAGCTGTTTACCAGTAGAGTTCTTATTGGAACCTTCTAGAGGCTCTAATAGTTTTAGTTCATTTTTAATTCTAGAGATATTAAAATTGTAATTCCACGTGACTAATTTCTAGTTTTACTGTATTGAAATGCTCACTGCACTGTTGAGTCACCATTTTTTTAATGAAATTATTAACACATGATCTGATTTGTAGAATGTTTTAAATTCTAACAGGACAGATCAAATACTAGTATTCCTTAATTTTTAAGTTACTATTGCATATCTTTATTCTTTGCATTCTATATAAAAATATGATACAGGGGTTGACAAGATGCTTCAGAGAACACAGGCCTGATGAGCTGATTCAGTCCCCAGGCTGGAAGGAGAACCAACTTCACTAGTGTCTCTGACCCCCACCCTCATACACACACACATGCACTAGTGTCTCTGACCTCCACCCTCATACACACACACATGCACTAGTGTCTCTGACCTCCACCCTCATACACACACACATGCACTAGTGTCTCTGACCTCCACCCTCATACACACACACACATGCACTAGTGTCTCTGACCTCCACCCTCATACACACACACATGCACTAGTGTCTCTGACCTCCACCCTCATACACACACACATGCACTAGTGTCTCTGACCCCCACCCTCACACACACACATGCACTAGTGTCTCTCCCCCCCCCCCACACACACACACACATGCACTAGTGTCTCTGACCCCCACCCTCACACACACACATGCACTAGTGTCTCTGACCTCCACCCTCATACACACACACACACATGCACTAGTGTCTCTGACCCCCACCCTCACACACACACATGCACTAGTGTCTCTGACCCTCACCCTCATACACACACACACATGCACTAGTGTCTCTGACCTCCACCCTCATACACACACACACACACACATGCACTAGTGTCTCTGACCTCCACCCTCATACACACACACACACATGCACTAGTGTCTCTGACCTCCACCCTCACACACACACATGCACTAGTGTCTCTGACCTCCACCCTCATACATACACACACATGCACTAGTGTCTCTGACCTCCACCCTCATACACACACACACATGCACTAGTGTCTCTGACCTCCACTCTCATACACACACACGCACTAGTGTCTGTGACCCCCACCCTCACACACACACACACACACACACACACACATGCACTTTGTTCTTTTGTTTATGTATGACTGCCTAGACTTTTTTCTTTCAAATTCAGGTTCAGCTCTCTCCCACAGAGATGGTGTGTTGGTGTCCCTGGTCAGTATGAACAGAAGTCTCACTGTCATCTCGCTGACTCTTGGCTGAGTAGTGTTACCACCAGTGTTTTCCCGGTCTGGGCTCTGCCTCACTTGCCAGTGGAGTGTGTTTATAGGAGCACACTTTGAGGAACCCAGCGGTGGAAATGGAGCGCATGGAAGTCAGTCTGCCAAAGCTGTGACTGAGCACAACTGTAGAACTGTGACTTAGTGTGTCAAGATTTTTATTAATGCCTTTACAAATAAATAAAAGTTCTGTCTTGAACTCTTGACTCTATAAATATTTTCCTTTGGGATATATACAGTGAAGTTGAGTCTCTGTAAAGATACAGAAAGAAAACTACTCAGACTTATTACCTGGGTAAAGGGTAATTTGTAGGACAGATTGATGAAGGTTTGGGAACAAAAACTAGCTCATGTCATGAGGACTCCACTGGCCAGCCAGTAACCAAGGTGTGTTCTGGTTTGTATGTGTGTCTTTCATGGCTCAGATCTGGAGGTTAGAGAAGAACCTGTGAAGCCTTCTTTTTCTACTATATAGGTTCTAGGGATTGAATTCAGGTTGTCGGGTGGCAGCACCTTTACCTGTTGAGCCATCTCGCCGGCCCTGTTCTTTACTTTTTTGAAACAATCTCGTTTTGCAACCCGGCTTTCCTGTAATTTACAGTTCTCTTGACTCAGCCTCCCAAATGCTGACATTTTAGAAGTGTATTGTTCTCTTTGCACCTTCTCCTGTCTGTCTTCCTAGTCTCCGTCTACCCCAATGTCCCTTACCTCATTGTGTATACTGCCTAACCCCATTGCCGGCCACTCTCCCCACGGCCGTGCAGTTCTGGTGGTGAGGACTGGTGTCGTGTACTCGGGCTTCTCCCTAGATAGTCACTTCTGGAGGAAAAGGTCAGTATGTCAGCTCTGCTCAGATGGAGCCCATAGTAGAATTTGTACAAGGCCCTGGGTTTCATCTCCACTACTGTAGAAACAGAATAAGTTTTGGCTAGATAAACTAAGTTTATAAACTCCCTATGTGCCTAGTATATTAGCCATCAAGTAAGTATTATTAAATTAATGAACAGTCAGTACCTAGTAAGTAGCTTTGCAAAATACGTGAGCTTTTAGAAGGGGCTATTACCTTTCACGACTATTGGTTGTTATAGATTTGGTACAACTTCATTGGTTAATTTTCAGGTTAAATTTAATTATTAATATATCCAGTTAACTTCTAACCAAATATTATGTAGCGGCGGTCGGAGGAATTTGGAAATAACCAAAAATAGTCCTTTTAGAATAAACCAGTTTTAATAAAGGGAGAAAAATGGGATAAACTTACGCGAGCCAAGAAAACACGAGTCTCGTGACCTCAGTTTCTTCAAAACATGGAATTGTTTTTGGAATGTGATTTCATGCTCCTCCCAGGTGTAGCAGATAGGAGTGAGTTTACTTCAGATCACTCATTATTGTTTGCGTTGTTATTCAATTGAATGCTTAAGCCAACCTTTATATTGCCTCTTTAGAGTGGTCCTCAGCCTTCCTAATGTTGCAGTCCTTTAACACGGTTCTTCATATTGTGCCCAACCATAAAATTACTTTCATTGCTACTTCATAACTAGTTTTACTACTGTTATGAATTGTGATATAAATATCTGTGTTTTCCAGTGGTCTTAGGCAACCACTGTGAAAGTGGTCGTTTGACCCACAAAGGTTGAGAATTGCTGCTTTATAGAAAACCATGTTTTTGCCATGTGTGGCTTGTTCTTGTTATTGTACACAGCTTGAACTCAAGAGAACTTAACTTACTCATGTGACCTCTCTCTCTCTCTCTCTCTCTCTCTCTCTCTCTCTCTCTCTCTCTCTCTCTCTCTCTCTCTCTGATTTATATTTTTATTATGTATTCAGTGTTCTGTCTGTGTGTATCCCTGTAGGCCAGAAGAGGGCACCAAATCTCGTTACAGATGGTTGTCAGCACATGTTGCTGGGAATTGAACTCAGGACTTTTGGAAGAGCAGGCAAAGCTCTTAACCACTGAGCCATCTCTCCAGCCCCAAGGTGACCTCTTTTAACCCTCACGAGTATAAACTGTTTGCTGCTCTGAATAAAGCTGGCAATTGTTTGAGACTTTGGTACACCTCATTTATTGGCTCCATTCTCCCAGGTCCCACCGCCTCTAGAGCAATGACAATTACCACAATCAAGTTAATATCCAGAAATACGAGATTAAATCACATAAAAGAGTGGATTCTCAACAAAATTATAAAGCTATCATAATATATGTAACTCCCTAAATCCTCTATAACAAAAGCAGTTTTCTCTAGGTCCAATGTCTTCCTCATGTTGGCCGTGGATGAGAGATGGTATAAGCAAGCATTGCCACACTGAGGCTGGTGAGTGCACAGAAGACAATAGCATCTCTGGAAGGAGTTGTCTGCATCCTGTGGTAAAGTCGACTTGTGCTTCATCGTGCGTGGGACTGACTCATCCTTAAACTGGCCATTTCTTACCTCCATCAAATACTCCATCCACATTATGGCTTTTACATAGATCAATGTTCCTTTCCCTGCCCTTCCTGTTGACCTTGACATGGAGGGTTCTAGGAATGAACTTGACTAGCTCTAGTCTTTAGACAGGAGGACTGGCAAGGCCTGCTTTTCATAGCTCCTAAGTTCAGTGATGGGCATGTAGGTTTTCAGTTACCAGCCTGATGCAGTTTAGAAGTAGTCTTGTATATAATAGTTAGGTTCTGCTAAGGTCTTGTTAACAATCCAGGCTGGATTCAACCTCTTGATCCTACTGTCCCAGTCTCTTAAGTTCTGGGTACACCCTGCTTGTCTAGAGTGAAATGTGTTAGAAAATTGAGTTTTGAGACCTGACAGTAATCTTCGGCTGCATCCTTCACTTCTGAATGACAGGAGAGAAGGGCACTACCCACCTCCAGTGAACAATCAAGCGTTTAGACTGAGGGTGTCTTTCCTTCACAGCATTAATCACCCTGAGATCCTCTTCATCCAGGAGCCAACTGAGCATCCCGAGCCTGGTGAGGCTGGGCAGTCGGGACACACACTGACTCAGAGCCTTGACAGTGGTGGCCTGAACTTGGATGCGTTCTGGGAGATGCCTGGAAACATCCAGGTTTTGCAAGTTTGGCAGGTTGTCCAGGACTTGAAAGAAATTTCTGTACCCTTCCTCTGTGATCTTGTGATTCATTGAAAGATCTAAGTTCTCAAGTTTCTGGAGACCTCCGCTGGTTGCTCCCTTTGCTGGAAAGAGAGCAAACCAAAATATTTATGAAGACTAAATGCCAAGGATGTGAATAAAGCTTACAGAGTTATTACCCACCTATGAGAGCAGGGATTGCTCAGCATTTCCTCCCAAGACCGGGTCCTACTACACAGTCCTGGCTGGCCTAGAACTTATTATGTAGATGGGGCTGGCCTAGAACTCACTTATATAGATGAGGCTGGCCTAGAACTTATTATGTAGATGAGGCTGGCCTAGAATTCACTTATGTAGATGAGTCTGGTCTAGAACTAACTCATGTAGATGAGGCTGGCCTAGAACTCACATCTGCCTACTTCTGCGTTCTAACATCTGGGATTAAAGGCATGTGCTAAAATGCTTGACTTTAAATATGTTTTAAAGGTCATTCTTTGAAAACCCTAAAGAGCTGCTTGGTTGATACAGGAGGAAGCAGAAACTGGGCAGTCGAGTGTGGAGCTTTGGCTGTTGTGATGGGAGCAGCAGGCTGCTTCCCGCCACCTGGCTAGCTTTACCTGAAATAATTATACGGAAACTATATTCTTTTAAACATTGCCTGGCCCATTAGTTTTAGCCTCTTATTGGCTAAGTTTTATATCTTGCTTTAACCCATATTTAGTAATCTGTGTAGCACCACAAGGTGGTGTCTTACCGGGAAGGATCTTAGCCTGCATCCATCTCGAAGAGGAGAGCTATGGCGTCTGCCTGAAGTGTCTGTCTGACTCTGCTTTCTCCCACAATTCTGTTCTGTCTACTCCGCCTACCTAATTTTTGGTTCTATTAAAGGGCCAAGGCAGTTTCTTTATTAACCAATGAAAGTAACACATAGACAGATGACCCTCCTCCATCAGGCTGTCAGGGTAATGCAAACTTCTCTTCTGGTCTCACAGAAGGACATAGGGCAGGGCACAGCTATGGAACAGGCTACAGCATAGGGGACTGAGAAACTGTGCCAACAGTGTCTCCCTTTCTGCAGAGAAAGGAAGGTGACAGTTCTAAAAGCTTGTCCTTTGGCTGTAACTGCTCTTCGGTTTGCCCAAATGACTTCCTGGTTACTTACCATTCTGTAGAAAATGCAAGACAGGGTAAGGTCTCAACCCGAGGCTATGACTGGGAGTGGGGACCTAGCAGTGCTTTTGCTTCAGTTTTAATTGTCAGATTAAAACTGTGGTCCCTGCTCTGTTCATTGACTTTTTTAGACAGGCTTTCACTATGGAGCTCTTTCTGACATGGAACTCACTGTGTAGACTAGGCTGACCGTGCACTTCTACAGAGCTCTACCTGCCTCTGCCTCCTGAGTCCCGAGACTACAGGTGTGTGCCTCTGTAACACACCCATGAAGCACACCCCAGCAGAACCTCTCCTTTCTTCTCCAGTCTGTTTTAGAACTCCTGCCTCTCGCTCCTGACACTTCTGGGCTGTTTGTTTGTTTGTTTTTGTTTTTTGTTTGTTTTCTTTTATGAGACAGGGTTTCTCTGTGTAGCTTTGGAGCCTCTCCTGGAACTTGTCCTGCAGGCCAGGCTGGCCTCAGTCTCACAGAGATCCACCTGCCTCTGCCTCCCAAATGCTGGGATTAAAGGTGTGGGTCACCGCTGCCTGGCTTCTGGGCTTAGTTTTAAAAGTTCTTCAAATGGACCTGGTTCTAGGACACAAGAGATTTTACTATTCAAAAATGTCCCAGTGGCCGGGCGGTGGTGGCGCACACCTTTAATCCCAGCACTCGGGAGGCAGAGGCAGGCGGATCTCTGAGCTTGAGGCCAGCCTGGTCTACAAGAGCTAGCTCCAGGACAGGCTCTAGAAACTACAGGGAAACCCTGTCTCGAAAAACCAAAAAAAGAAAAAAAAAGAAAAGAAAAAAAAAGTCCCAGTGCCTCCTCTCCCAACCATGCCTCCACCATCTTATTTAAGGTCTTAGCAGTAACCTCACATCCACAGACTTCCCTAGCCCCAAATCGGGTTGAGTTCTGCTGTATGCAGAAGGAAACATGAAGGAGAATTTGGACAAAAAGTTGTCCAGCCTCAAATTCCATCAGTTCCTCCACAGGCCCCCAGCTGGGCACAGCTGCTGTTTCAGTTGGCTTGGTGGCTGTGACTATGTCCAAGGGCAGTCACTTTGGGGTTCGGACTTCAACCTATGGACTTTGGGAAGACAAAATAAAGTTTATGTTGACTGCCACAAAGCAAAGCTTCTAGCTCTAGCTGCTCTGGATGCCGAAGCAGGAGGATCAGGAGTTCTAGGCCAGCCTGGGCTATGCAGTGAGACTCTGTTAGAGAAAAAAAAAAAGCAAATCTTAAGAACTACTGAGCTGGGGAAAAGACCCCTCACGGATGAGGACATCATCTCATGAAAACACTGAGAACTGGCACTAAACAAAAGAAATGATGCAGGCAGAAACCCAAGTGGGAGTGACTTCAGAACAGAATGTGCTAGGGAAGAATTGAAAAGACAAAGGCAAAAGCCATTTCCACATCATTGAAATGGGAGAAAAGTCGTGACCAGCTGACCCAGAGTAGAAGAAATGGTAACAGAGTCCTTCAGGCAGAAGGACAAGGACCCTGGTGAATGGGAGTGTGGGAGGCTCAGGAGCAACAGCAGCCGTGAATGAGTACTTTGTAGCAGACACGGAAGTGGGAAGGTCACTGCAAGTTTGTTACCAGTCTAGGCTACTACATAGGATACCCTGTCTCAAAACAATAAATAATAAATAAATAATGAATGAATAAGCAAACCTAGTTTGAGAATACTAAAGCCAGAACTATTTAAAATACTGGTTGAAGAGTTAAAATGAATATAGAAACTGAAAAAATGACATGCAAAGAGATAGAAGGTGAGTATAAGTATTTTTATTTGTGTGTGTGTGTGTGTGTGTGTGTGTGTATGTGTGTGTCTCTCTCTGTCCGCACGCCACAACATAGATGTGAAGGTTGGAGAACAATCTTGGATAGTCAGTTTCCTTCATGTGGGACCAAACTTAAGTCTTCAGGCTTGGCAGTAAGCCTTTTACCTGCTAAGCCATCTTGACAACCCAGATAAATGGAATTTAAATATTCCATGAACACCTACCAGACTCATAAAGTAGTAAAATATTCATTTGTATATTAATTTATATTATTAAAATTGCAATTTTTTATTATCTGAGATGACACTGAAAGAGGAAACTGGAGCTGGAGCTACGAATGCCACAGCAAGCCCTGAGATTGGAGGCAGGAGGATGGCTCTAGATGCAAAGCCGACTTGAGTTACATGTAAGTTTGAAACCAGCCTGGGTTGCAGAAATAGACCCTACCTCACCACCCACTAGAGTAAAGGAGAATGTGTAATGAATAAATTAATAAATACAGGAAGCAAAAAAGCAGAAAAGAACACATATCCTATGGAATAAATAAAGAAACCAATACCAAATAAAAATAGAAATCCCTGCCATCCTCTGGGGAGGCTGAAGAAAGAGGATCACAGGTTCAGTGCTATCGAGGGCTACATAACAAGGTAAAGAACAGTCTGGACCTATCCGTCAACAGTCACTTTCTCAAAATAAAAAAAAAAAAAAAAAAAAAAAAAAAACCAAAAAAGTAAATATTCAACTGTAGTTACAAATATATTCAATGTAAATAAAGGATTAATGAATTGAACTTTTTTACCCTTGGATTTTCGAGAAGGGTTTCCCTGTGTATAGCTCTGACTATCTTGGAACTTGCTCTGTAGACCAGGCTGGCCTCAAACTCACAGATATCCTCCTGCCTCTGCCTCCCAAGTGCTGAGATTAAAGGTGTGTGCCACCACTCCAGGCTGGATTGATTTTTATTTTTAAAATTTCTGTATGCGTGTGTGTGGGTCGGGGGGGGGGAAGTGTCGGGGGTGTGTGTGATGCACATGTACATGTGGGTATTTGTGGGGACCAGAAGTTAATGATAGATGTTGTCTCAGTTACTCTCCACCCTGCTTTTTGAGACCAGTCTTTTTTTTTTATTATTGATATTTATTGAGCTTTACATTTTTCTCTGCTCCCCTAGCTGCCTCTCCCCTCCCCCAAGGTCCCCATGCTCCCAATTTACTCAGGAGATCTTGTCGTCTTCTACTTTCTACTTCCCATGTAGATTAGATCTATGTAAGTCTCCCTTCATGTCCACATTATTGTCTAAGTTCTCTGGGATTGTGGTTTGTAGGCTAGCTTTCTTTGCTTTATGTTTAAAAACCACTTATGAGTGAGTACATGCGATAATTGTCTTTCTGTGTCTGGGTTACCTCACTCAGTCTTTCTTTTTAAATTGTTTTTATTGGGCTATATATTTTTCTCTGCTCTCCCCCTTTCATCCCCCTCCCCTTCTACCTTCTCCCATGATCCCCATGCTCCCAATTTACTCAGGAGATCTTGTCTTTTTCCTACTTCCCATGTAGATTAGATCCATGTATGCCTCTCTTAGGGTCCTCTTTGTCGTCTAGCTTCTCTGATCTATGGCCATGCCACCCTGAACACGCCCAATCTCGTCCACCAGAGAGTCTTTTGCTGAACCGGAGCTCAAAAATTCCCTTGGATTGTCTGGCTAGTAAGTGCTATGGACTCTCCTATCCTCAGCTCCCTAGTGCCCCCTCCTGGGAGTTTGCTGCATGTTGCACTGAGCACTCCTTGAGGGAACGGGAGGCACCTCACAGACTTAGGCATCTCTGCAACCTCAGATTTGCATAGTTTATTATTATTTATTATTTTGGTGACTGTGGGTTTTTTTTTTTATTGTTTTGAGACAGGGTCTCCTGCAGCACATGTGGGGCCCTAGGTCACGGTATAGGCAAGGATCATGAGCTGGATGATGATGGTCCTCTTGCATCTACCTCTTAAGTGCTGCTGTTACAGATGTGCGCCACTATAACCACTATGCCTGTTTGTATGTTGTACTAGGGATCAGGCCCAGGGCTTCATGCAAGAGCTTTACCAACAGAACTCCTTCCTAGATTCAACCTGTAAAATCTAACTATGGAACCATAGAAGAGACTCACTTTAAATTTACGGTACATAGATTTAAAAGCAGGGAAAAGACATGGAAAGGATGCAGGACACACATCTTAATATACAGGAAGTGGGAGTAAGGCAGGAATCGCCACCACGAGTAAAGAGCTGGTCTACCAGGAAGATCTCACAGCCCTGCACGTGCTGTGCAGCTCGCTTGGAGACAGAAAGACAAACTAGAACTATAAGGAAGGTAGAGAGTGTCAGAGATCCATTAATATTTCTTTAGGGACTGAATGAACCTAGGCTTCTGGCATTGGTGATGGTCTGTGTTCCAGTCCTGCTTTAACTGTACTCGGATAGCAAAATTTCTAAGACTGAACTGGAGAATCTTGTTCAGCTCTTCACTGCAGACTCTTACAGCTTCCTATACATATTGTAAATACTTACCTAATAAAAAGAGTATCCTGCCAGGTTTGTGAAACACCATACAGATTTGTGGGGGCTGTAGTGAAGTGTAGGACACTGGCCTAGCATGCATGAGTGAGCCCTAGCACTGGAAAAGCAAGCCCACAGACTGGATGGCTTCTATAGCTCCCCCAAAGAGGCTGTCAGCCTGCCCAGTCTGACCGGGATGAACCCAAATCGTGCAGAAGGGCAGGAGATGTGGCAGAATGAGAGAGGAAGTGAGGAAGGACACTGGTCACTGCGGGAGTCGGATGTTCTCATAGACACTTGCAGCAGGCAGCTCAGCGATGGATGACGCTGGCCTTTGTCCAAGAGGAAACCCTTGAAACTCACCGATTTCTATCACACTGTCGTCATCCAAGGTGTGGTGAAAGACAAGAACTCGGAGACACTGAAGCTGCAGACACCGCCGGACAATCAGTCTGGCCACTTGCTGGATCCCGTCCCCAGTGGGAAGGAGCAGTTCCTCCAGGTTCCTGAGAGAACCCAGAGCCTGGGCTGTGGGAGACACGACAAAGCCATCCTCAGCAGCTGTCCCATCGTGAGCAGCTATGACCTGGACATCTGCAGTCTAGAGCCCCACCCTCCTGGTCACTTCCTCTCCACAGAAAAGAGAAGGGGTCAGCACATAGCTGTTCATGCTGCTCTCTGCAGCTGGCTCCTCCACCCTCCCTAACCTGTCTCTTTATGGGAGTCCAGGCTGCCTCTCCATTCCACTTCCTTTCCCACAACCAGGTTTCCTTTGGTCTCAGGTCACTCTGCTGACTCCACAAAGCCTCCACTCCACACCCTTCTTTACCATCCCACCTCCTGCCATCTTCCTAGTGATTGCACACTGAGAGGACCCACACTGGGCATTAAAGCATGGTCCAACACCGTCGCAGCCTTCCTTCCCAAGTTCACTCTTGCTTAGCAGGACATTGTACGTCACGTAATCACTAACTCTACTCCTGAGGCCCCACAGAAACTATTTTTGAAAACTTTCTGGCTTGGACCAATGTTCTAGGTTCATCTTTGGCTTTTCCTGTTTCGGTTCTTGAATGAATCACATCTCCACAGAACTCCGGTTCTTTTAGGAGCAGGTATTTAGAAATCAAGTCAGGCAGGGTTGGAGAGATGACTCAGAGGATAAGAGCCCTGACTGTTCTTCCAGAGGTCCTGAGTTCAATTCTCAGCAACCACATGTTGGCTCAAAACCATCTGTAATGAGATCTGGTGCCCTCTTCTGGCCTCCAGTTATACATGCAGACAGAGCACTGTATACATAATAAATAAAATAAATCTTAAAAAAAAGCCAGGTGGTGGTGGCACACACCTTTAATCCCAGCACTTGGGAGGCAGAGGCAGGTGAATCTCTGTGAATTCGAGGACACCCTGGTCTACAAGAGCTAGTTCCAGGACAAGCTCCAAAACTACAGAGAAACCTGTCTCAAAAAAGCCAAAGAGAGAGAGAGAGAGAGAGAGAGAGAGAGAGAGAGAGACGGAGAGAGAGAGAGAGAGAGAGAGAGAGAGAGAGAGAGAGAGAGAGAGAGAGAGAGAGAGAGAGAGAGAGAGAGAGAGAGAAACCAAGTCCAGGGATTTGGCAGGGACAGAGAGACACAGTCAGTGCTTGCTTAGCATGCTTGAGACCCTGGCTTCCACCCCCACCACCTCTTGACCTGCACACATGTACGCAGTCACAAACGTACGATAACTGAGCCTTGTCTTTACACCATTGTTTCTATAAAAGCAAAGCAAGAATGGTAGCCAGCAGTCTCCCAAGCCACCTATGAAAACTCAGGGACTGTCTTGTTCTTGTCATATCTGCCTAGAGCAGCAAAGCTGGCTATGAAATTTCAGTTCCCATCTGTACGAACAGCGCTTATATCAGTATGCATGGGATAGAAGATTCATCAGTTGGGTTGAATGCTTTGTTTTGAGCTTTTAAAAGACAGCTCAGGCTGGCCTGGAACTCATAATCCCCCTGCCTCAATCTCCTACTGCTGGGTCATGGGCATATGCCACCACTCCCAGGTTCTAAAAGTGATCTTTTTCAAATGGGTTACTTAAGCCATCTACTCACTGAAAGAAATGATCCCAGCTCTGTGTACAGAAAACAGATTTTTTTTTCGAGACAGGGTTTCCCTGTAGTTTCTAGAGCCTGTCCTGGAACTAGCTCTTGTAGACCAGGCTGGCCTCGAACTCAGAGATCCTCCTGCCTCTGCCTCCCGAGTGCTGGGATTAAAGGTGTGCGCCACCAAGAAAACAGATTGTTTAAAACAGAAAAGAAGTGAGCAGCTGAGTACTGGTGTCTATTACTAGTAAAGCACATTCTGGTCTCTTGCGTGACAATCCCAAGAGATTCCTGTGTAGAGAAACCTAGATTTTTATATACGTATATGGACTCATGTATGCTTATGTGCTAACAAACTGAGTCTGCACCAATATTTCCAACTTGTGATTCTTTCTTCCTGACATTTAAAAAACAACTTAAATTACATCTGTATGTATTTATCGTGTGCATGTGTGTATGTTGACAGGTGTGTGGCATAGTATGGGTTTAGGGGTTTAGGGGCAGAGGACAGCTTTCTCCTTCCATTGTATGGGTCCCAGGGATCCAACTCAGGTTGTCAATCTTGGAGCCAAGCTTCTCCTTGCTGGGCCACCTTCCAAGCATTTTTTTTTCCTGAAAAAAAAAAATCTATATTTTCAGCAGACCTCTCTGAGGAAAATTCTCAAATTCACTTTGTGACAATATATATATGTACTCATTTTTTTTTTTTTTGGTTTTTTCGAGACAGGGTTTCTCTGCAGCTTTTTTAGAGCCTGTCCTGGAACTAGCTCTTGTAGACCAGGCTGGCCTCTAACTCAGAGATCCGCCTGCCTCTGCCTCCTGAGTGCTGGGATTAAAGGCGTGCGCCACCACCGCCCAGCCACTCATTTTTAAAAAATAAAAATAATTTGCTTCATTAAGGATTCATTCCAAGCTGGGTACCAGAAGCCAAATACTTGCTTCCTTCTGTCTGGGCTAGCCAGCTTCCTATTTTAATGTTTATAAATTATTACAAATAATAATTTGTAATATTCGGGGAAGCTCTCATTATAGTCAGCGTGCAGTTAACCTGTGACACATGACAATGACAGGATGTTGTCGCTGCTGCTTTCCCACACCTGACTACCTCCAAAAATCAAAGAAAGCACACATCAGCTGCCTCCACAGAAGGGAGGAGAAAGGGGTCAGGCCCTCCTTACGCACACTAAAGTCTGGGAGCGCTGTGAAGACAGAGCTCTCTACCCCATACCACCATCATCTCCCTGCTCATGTTTGCCAGGGAAGCACATTACTTTTCTAAATGATTTTTTAACTCAAAAAGTTTATAATCTCTCTACGCTTATCATTTTGCTCAGTATGATTTATTACAGATTACTTTTCTTGAACTAAACAGAAGTCTTAGCATGTATTCTGAAACCTTTGGAACAAACAGGACATAGAATATTTGGAATGGATGAGGGACAAATGAATTGGCACAGTGGTCATGGTCAATGTCTCTCCTAAGAAGTCAGTGACTCTAAGGAGTCAATAGTGATTCTGAGCATCATTTTGGTGTCCTCCTAAGGACCGGCATAGCTGGAACAGCAGACCCTCTGTATCAGTAGATTCCACCAACCAATGGTTCAATTTTTAAAAATCGTGTCTGTGCCAAACGTGTACAGACATTTCCCCCTCATCATTATTCCCAGAGCAACACAGAGCAACAATATTTACATTGCATTAGGCACTGTAAGCAGTTAAGAGATGGTTAAAGTATATGGAGGAAATGTAGGGTCATGGGTAAAAAGGCACCATTTTATACCACAGAGTGGAGGATCTTCTAGTGTTCACATCAGCAGAGGTCCTGGACCCAGCTGCCGTGGATGTCAAGGGACAGCTGTACACAGCTCGCTTTGTGGTGGGTTCACTGAAGGAGGATGAGGGAGGAAGATAAAGAACACTTTAAGAAACACTGTTTTATAAACTTACCAAACTTTTCTGATGTTTCCTTATCTGGAAATTGTTGGCGTTTAAGATCTAATATCTTCAGTGAAACAAACTTTGGCAAAATAGTGACTAGGAAAGGGAAAATAAATTTAGTTAGTTCAGATACGTTTCCTGTGTCATGGAGGAATACTGTGAAAATAAGAGCATCTCAAAGTGATGAAGGTGGTGTGATATTCCGACTGAATTACTATGACTAGGCACAGGGAATGTTTACATTGTAGACACAGATCACTTCACTGCTGGGAAAGCCTCACTGAAGTCACCGCTGTCACGGTTTCTCTGGCATCAGTTGCATCTGAACTCTAGAGTATTTAATGACTGTACACAGGAGCATCTGAAGTCAACACTGTATAGTTCTTACCAAATGGCATGGTTTCAAAGTATCGTCCAGAAAACTCAATCTCTCTGAGTTTCTTGCAGGAAGCAAGTGCAGTCATGAGAGACTCAAAACCGGAAAAGAAAGTATCTTTCAGACGGAAAACATGAAGATTTGGAGAGTTCTGAATCAATTTAACTGGAAAAGATGAAGGATTTTCAGAAATTAGAGAACGTTACAAATTCCTATCCAAACTGGCTTCTCAATCCATCATCCCAGCCACACCAATTAAACAGGCAGTGACGCGGTGATCCAGTGCTCAGGCCACGGTGGGCGTGTGCTCAGCTTCTGCAGCCGACTGGAGAGCAGATGACCTGGGCGAGTTCCTGGCCCCCTCTGGGTCAGTTTTCTCCTCTCCATATTTCACCTGCGGCATCAGCACCCTGGTGTGTCTGTGTTTGCACACTGCCCTGACACAGCAGGAATTCTGAACAGAGTCACGTAGAAGAGAGGACAACTCTGAAGCACACCTTAAACATTTTTCAATGTAATAATTTGGTGTGTGTGTATGCGCATGCATGCGTGCATGGAAAGACATAAAAGTGCTGTAATCCACAAGCAGTTGCCAGAGGACAATTTTGTGGGAAATTTCTTCTATCCTTTTGCTAAGGGATCCCGGAGACCCCACTTCTTACTGGGCTTGGCAGCAAGCACCCACTGACCCAACTTGTTGGGCAGATTTTTTTTTTTTTTTTTGGTTACTTGGTTGTGGTTGGTTTTGTTTCTGTGGGTCATGTTGGCCTGGAAATCACCACATGGCTATGCTGTCATTGAAGTTGGGACAGTCCCGCGGCAGCCTCCCCAGTGCTGTGATGACACGCATGAGCCACCAAGCCCTGCCTCAATCGCTATTGACCTGCTTGTCAGCTCCAGGTTTATGTTTCTTTAGTCTTCAATAACAGAGTTTACTAAATTGAGGGTCTGGTTGTTCCTGAGTCATTTGCTAAGTGACATCTTCTAGAAAGATGGCTGCACAGTTGTTCTCCCACAGGAGGCTGGGATGGAGGGAAATGGAGAAATCGTCCAGGTGGCCCCATGTCAGATTTCCTTCTCCTCAGCAGGCAGATCTGCAAGAGCCACTAAAACAACAGCAAAAAAAGAACCCCACAAACTGCCATGGAGAGGAAGTATGTTGGGAGTTTAAAGCTCAGGCTGTGGACTCAAATCTTCTCTTCTGAGGAAGCATTTCCTCAGCTGGACAAACCTGAGCAGTCGCTGACCTCAATTTCCCTGTTGAAAACCAGCAATAATCATTGTGCTTCCTTTCACAAGGGGATGAGAGGGAGTCAGCATTTGTGAGGAGCTCAGGACAGTCACAGTCGTGTCAAGACCTCGGGGTTACAAGTGAATGTCTGCCCCTTCATGAGGAAGAGCGCTGTTCCTGCACCTTCCCCAGGACACGGTTCATGATGTCAGGACCACAGATGTTTTAGCTACTGATGATTTAATGGTTTTAACAATTATTAGCTAAGGAGCTTTTCCAGCTGAAACATGACCTGTGAGATCCAGGCACCATCCTTACCCAGTTTGGAGATGTCAGACTCTGCAGAAGTTTGGATGCATAACTTCTCCATGTGGTAGAGGCTTGGGAAATCTCCAGGGATGACTGAAAGCACATCCAGTTTGCCAGTTAGTCTCATTGACAGTTCCTTCAGGTTCGGGAACCTGTCCAAGTTAGCGAAGAGGTTGTCTGGAAAGCAACACATTGTTTGTAAGCAGAGAATGCTCGCCTGTTACCCAGACACAAATAATCACACAGAAATTATATTAATTACAACACTGTTTGGCCTATTAACTCAGGCTTCTTATTAACTAACTCTTACATCTTAAATTAACTCATTTCTATAAATCTATGTATCTTCACAAGGTTGTGGGCTACCGGCAGGAGTCTTTCTCTTTTAGCAGCTACATGGCATCTCCTTGACTCCACCTACTCTCTCTCTATATCTCTTTCAGCCTGGTTATATTCTGCCCTGTCATAGGCCAAAGAAGCTTTATTCATTATCCAATAAAAACATTGTTGGGTCCCTAGAGGACAGGCCTTCGCACCCCAACTTGATCTGTTTTGCACTCTTGCAGTTGGTTGAAAAACAGAAACAAAAACAGGAACAATCTCTTGTTTTCAGCAATGTTTCTAAGGATGTTTACCCCTAAGCCATTGAGTTACGGTGATGAGCTTCCTGCTGAGGGCTATATATACTTGTGAGAAAATGGAATAAATGGCTTGTCTGCAGAACCTGAAGTTGTGTTGTGTGTTAATCCCGATGTCCCTCGCTCAGAAGAATGACAGTTGCCGTGCTGGCACAGCAAAGCAACACATATACGGAAAGACTTTCCACATCAATAGTTTCCATCACTCAAGAATCCCAAGTGAGAGTTCTCAAGTGTGCTTTGATCTTTAGATGTTTTCAGAACAAAACTTCTCAGAGGTCCTAACGTCTCTTTAGAAAGCACACCCATAAAAGATCCTGCCTTCAGCAGCATCTGCAGATCATAAAGCATAGGGGGAACTCTGTGTTGTTCACTAGACTCACAAAATAAATAAGACATCTTGTTGGAAGCATAGCATGAAGTATCTTGCTCCCAGAGATCTCCAGAGAAACCAGGAATGTTAAGTAACTGTCTTTCTAATGGGAAGGATGTAAAACCTGCTTTCATTCAGAAAGCTGGGAACTGGAAGTGATTAACAGCCTGATTGTCTGTGTCATCTGTTGGGCCAGGCCATATCAAGCTCCTATAGCCAAGACTGGAGGTGGATAGTAATCTAAATGACCCAGTTGCCTGAGGCTCCTCCAACCTTCTACAACCAGGACCAGAGGTAGCTAATAGCCCAAATGACCTCTATGCTATCCCTGTGACTGAGACCAGGCCAGACCCTTAGGCCCTTAAGCTAGTACTGGTAGCCCTTTTCCAGAACCCATCATTTAGGAAGAAATGACATGTACCCTAAGTTGAGTTTCAATGTAATTATGCTTTCTCGTGCAGTGGGGATTGTATTATACCAGAAAACTTTTTTTTGCCAAATTATAGTTGGGAATAAACTGCCTGTTATCAGATTCCCCAAAGTCTGATCCATGCCGATCGGGTTTTCATTCTTATCTCTTCTCATAGTCAGCTTCCCTGTACAGCTCCTGGAGGGATCCCTTCAATACCTTCTCAGCCACCAGAGTGAGAACAAATGGCTTTGCACAAGAAAAAGGACACAGCTAGATTCTTGCTTCCAACTCATAAAAGATAACTCAGAGTGAATTAATGACAAATGTAAGAGAGAAAAATCAATGCCTGGGCAGGTAGGAGAGCTGACCTTGTGGTCATGCAGGAGAGCCAACCCTGTAAGTGGTGGTGTGGGTGAACCAGCCCCGAGGTTATAAACATGGGAGAACTATCCCCAGTTCTCATCTGGTGGAACAACCGTACAGCTTCCCAGGCCCAAACCCAGGGCTAGAACTACATCCACCCCATCTATGACCTGCTAGAGCACATGAAGGAAGCTGGCTCACAGACCCTAAGCTGTAGGATCTCCATGACACAGGACAACAGCAGGACACCCAGGAAGAGTCCTAGGAAAGACCTGGCATCCGTAGTGCAGTAGAAACCAGAGGCCTCAAACGAGATTGCTGGGGAAGTCTTTGTACACTGCAAATATGAATTGCTCTTATTGTTAATAAAAAGCTGATTGGTTGATAGCTAAGCAGGATTTGGGGGGCAGAGAGAATGCTGGAAAGAAGAAGGGTAGAGTCAAAGGAGTCACCAGCCAGATGCAGAGGGAACAGGATATGTACAAAATGAGGCAATAAGCAATGAGCCATGTGGTAGTATGTAATTGATTGAAATGGGTTAATTTAAGTTGTAAGAGCTAGTTAGTAACATGCCTAAGCTATCGGCTGAACATTTATAATTAATGAGTCTCTGGGTGGTTATTTGGGAGCAGCTGAGCAGTTACAGAGAAATTCTGCCTACACCAGACCAATGACTTTCTGCAATGAACACCTGCCAGTAAAGATACATGGACAAAGGGGTTGACAGTGTGACCCACTGTGTCACACTGCAGCTTCCATGACAAGATTTTAATTTTTCTGTTTTTTTCCCTTTTTTCTCCTAAATGTTTTATTTATGGGGGCGGGTGTACAGAGGTGGAAGGCAGATGTGAGGGGACGAGGAATGACTGGGATCAAGAATTAATTAAAAAAAAAAACCATAGAACTCTTAGAAGGAAACAGGTAATGTAGGGTAAAAGGGCCAGTCAAAGAAACCTACCTTGACCCTGTTACCCAGAGCCAGTGCCATTCTAGGGATGAAACCCAAGGCCTTGCATCTGGTAGGCAAGTGTTCTCCCAGTGAGATACTTCCTTGTAAAATAGAGTTTAATATTCACAATAAATAAAGAACTCCTATAACAGAATAATTTTGTTTTGTTTGAGAAAGGATCTCACTATATTGCCCAAGTTAGTCAAGAACTTGCTTTTAGAGCTAGCCTCAGACCATGGTAATTTTCCTGTGTCAGCCTTTGGAGTGTCAAGATCAAAAGAACAATCCAGCCGGGCGGTGGTGGCGTACGCCTTTAATCCCAGCACTCAGGAGGCAGAGGCAGACGGATCTCTGTGAGTTCGAGGCCAGCCTGGTCTACAAGAGCTAGTTCCAGGACAGGCTCCAAAGCCACAGAGAAACTCTGTCTCGAAAAACCAAAAAAAAAAAACAAACAAAAAAAAAAAAAAAAACAATCCAAATCTTTTGAGGCAATTTTTTTTAATTACAAAGAATTTGAATAGACATCTCTAAAACTAAAAATAAAAGGTCACTATGAGCAGTTGAAAAATATAGTCAGTCTCATTCAGTCATAGGATAATGCTGACTTATTAGAATATGTTCCTGATTCATACAGCAAAGCAAAGGAAAAATGAGGCTAAGGCAGACAGAGAACAGGAGACTTGCACACGGCAGGTGGCAGGGTAAATGGTGTAGCCATGAAACACAGTTGGGAATTTCCTCTAAAGGTTAAATGCAAAGCAGATGTGGTAGCTCACAGATGTAACACTGGTGGCTGGGGGTGCTGAGAGAAGAAGGGTTTCATGAGTTCAAGGCCAGCTGGTGTTACATTGTGAGTTTCAAGGATAGCCTAGGCTATAGAGGGAGACCTTTCCTCAAAACACAAGAATAGCCATATAAACAGGCAATTCTACCACTAGAATATACCCAAGACAACTGCAATCAGGAGTCACACAGATGTTTTTAACCCAAATGATCATTATTTTTCACAATACCCAGAAAATGGAAACAACCAGGGTTCATCAATGGCTGTGGGGATAAGCAGAATGGAGCACACGCAATGATACACCCACACGCCCACACCCAGTGGAACGTTACTGACTACAGAAGTCCTGACCCTCTTATGGTCCTGAGTGCTCAGACTACACACGTATCACCACGCTCAGCTCATGCAGGGCCGCCGACTGAACACAGGGCTCTGTGTGTTATAGGGAAGCACCCTACTGACCAAGTGACATGCCAGCCCGGCTTTGCCTCTATTTTACATGAGGCAAGCAACATCCTTTTTGAATCTATGGGATGATATTTATTATCAAAATCAAAAATAGTATTATTTTCTCAGAGACCAGATATTGGAGCATGCCTGTAATCTGGCATTCAAGACTTGTCAGTAAAAGGCCCAGGCAGTTCAAGGTAATGATCAAGGACACAATTAACTCACAGTTAGCCTATGCTATATGAGACCTTCTCCTACGCAAGAGTAGGGTGTGGCGCAGGGATATGACTCCATGAGAAAAAGCACTTGTTCTAAGCCTGCCAGCCTCACATGGTGGAAGGGTAGATGGCAATCCTGCAGTTGTCCCTTCACCTCCATATACATGCTGTGGAAAGGTCATGTGCCGATGCAAACATTTGCAAACACACACACACACACACAGGCAGCTTGCACAATTAAAAAATGTAAAACACAGATATAGACAAGCAAAGCACTCCAAAGTATGTAACGGATACTTAAAAACAAAAGATTGGATTATTTATGATTATAAAAAAATTAAAAAACCAAGCATTATCAAAACTCATAAGTACTTATAAACAAATTTAATAAACGGTAAAGTCTGTACTGAAAACTATTATATATTACTTAAAGGAAGACACAACTAAGAGGGGAAATTTTTGCCTGGTTGGTTTCTGTCAACTTGCAATAAGCTAGAATTATCTGGGAAGAGGAGCCTCAGTTCAGAAAATGACCCCATCAGGTTCCCAGTGGGCCAGTCTGTAAGGTATCATCTTGAATAATGACGGTTGAGGGAAGGCCCAGCTCAGTGGGGACAGAACCCCTGGGCTGGTGGGTCAGAGCTGAATAAGAAGTCAGCTGTAAAAGCAGCCATGGAAGGAAGCCAGTACGCAACGTGTCTCCCTGGTCTCTTCTCTGCCTCCAGCTTCCTGCCTGAGTTCCTGCCTTCAGTGATGGACTATGTGACCTGGGAGTTGTAAGTTGGGGAAAACCCTTGCCTCCTGCAAGCGGCTTCTGGTCAAAATGTTTGAGGATAGCAACAGAAACCTAAGTAAGACTTTATTGTCCCCACTATTAAATTCCTTTTTGTGGAGAAGCTAAACACCCTCCTACTTTGATAGCCAAGGAGCAGATGATTGATTCTCCAGCCTCATCTCACACAGAGAGCACCACTTACTAATAATGAGTGATTTAAACACCCGTAAAAGCCCCTCAAGCAACGTAATACTGATGTCGGTGTTAAGCTAACGCTGCTGGAATTATGTGAAACCCATCCTAGGATTCAGGGACTTCCACTGATTTATACACTGCCCCGGTCAGTGACAGTGTTTAGATTTCTTCTCTCAAGACACATTTATGACCTTGTGCCTGAGAAGTTTCATTCATCTAAAACTCAGAACGAGAAAACATGGTGTCAGCCAGAATGGTTACATGACACTCAGGGTTACCTGGTAACTGGTTTGTTCCTGAGACCTCAAGAGACTGCAGGGCAGGCAGGGTAAGAAGCAGCTCCTGTTCTGCTGCGCTGAGCTCCAGTCCACACATGGAGCACTTGGTGACAGAGGACTTATGCAGTTCCAGAGCAGGGCGGATGCTTTCAAGAAAGCCACTGCTGTGGGTCAAAAGGAGGTCAATATTCTGTGATGCTGAGAAGACTTCCATTAGGACGCGGAGCAGTGCTTGGTCTGCGGGATCCATGTTGGTCACTGCAATTTCCAGCCTAGGGATTTTGTACCGCTTGGGTGACAGTTTCCAATAGCCAGCACTGATGTTGGGTAGAGCCCGGTGTTGGATATCCACATAGTTCTGTATTATCTCATCTTTTTCAGCTAAATTTTTTTCACATTCACTCAAAGGTTGAAAGGCAGAGGCATAGTCCTCATCAATAGTTGGTGGCTGTACTTTGGCAAAACATTTTTCCATTAATGAAAAATCTATTGCCTCTACCCTGTTAATTCCACTTATGGAGACCCCAATACTCTTCAGTAACAGTAGACTTTCTGGGTAGTCCTGAAAGTACTGAAAATTCAGACAATTCAAAGCCAGTGTTCTCCCTCGAAGGAATTGCAAAATAAATGGAGAACATGCTGCGACCGCGTTGCTTTCATAAGCAAACTTTAGAGCAACGCTCAATAAATTTTCTGAGATGAAGGAAAAGAAAGACTCAGGAAATAACTGCCACAATCCTCTAATCAACTGCATCCTCTCAGAAGTTTCTGGATGGAGCTTCCCATAATCCTCATTTTCAGACATGTTCTCCAGTGACTCTTTATCATCCACCAACTGAAGCAAGTGAGATACAACTCTTGGTGCTGCCTTTGATGAGGAATGGCTGGAGACATACTTCAAAAAATTGTAGTAGACACTCATTGCCTTCAAGGGTGAGTTAATCTGTCTCAAATAATCAAGTCCCAGATCTTGGTCTTCCTTTCTTTCTGAACTCAGGAGGTCAATCAGCCTCACGGCAGCAAGAAATTCTTGGAACAAAGGACTTAAGAACCGGTAGACTGGGCTCAGTCTCTGGGCTGTGAATTTACTCATCAGGCAGGTGGTCAGATCTTCATCTTCATCGACTCCGGCTTCTGTGAGGTCCTCACTACTGAACTCAAAGCAAGATGAGAAAAGTCCTCGCAAGGCCAGCTGGCCACACGAGGACACAGTGGCCCTGAGAGGCTCAGGCGTAGCCTTGTGCTGTAAGGAAAGGTATTTCACATAGGACTTGAAAACTGCCACATCGTGAAAGGACTGGTCAGAAGGATTTTGAAACCAGTCAGTACAGACCGCTGCCACAAAGAGCGGGGTTTTGTGAATTCCCTGCAAATCCACATTTTTTCCAAAGTAATTTATAAACTTCCGCACAAGGATTATATTATGTGAGAAGAACTTCCTTAGTACAGAGACAGTATTATAGAAAGGAAACTCTTGGATCTCTAGGATTGTATCTAGGTATGGGCGGATGGCCCTGGCCCTGTTTGTATGGACAGCGATCAATAGGCAGGTTCGTGACAAGTAGTTTTTGGTAATCAGTGTTTGTATGGCTTGGGGCAGTGAGTCCAAACCACGGTAGTCATCCAACAGGAACAGCACCTGGTGCCTTAGCTGCTGGATGCTGCTGCTCAGGCACACTTCACTAATGCATCCTCCTGCCTCAAGGAGATGGGCACCGATGATGTCGGCCAGCCCCTGGTCTGGTCTGGTGGACCTCAGGGAGATGTAGAAGACCAGCTGGAACCTGTTCAGCAAGGGACAGCATCCTGATGCCCAGAGGAAAGCTGTTTTCTTCAGGAAGGTTGTCTTCCCACTGCCGGTCTCCCCCTCCACACACATGACAGAGCTGAGGTTGGTGAAGACCTCAGGAAGCATCATGGCCTCTTGCACTGGCCTGCTGATGTGCTTTGAGACGATGGACAGATCACACCCAAGCAAGTGGTCAGTGCCTAGGCTGGAACACACCTCTGGCAAATCCATGTGGCGGAAAGTGGCTTTGGTGTAGGCTCCTCTCAGCCGCTCACTCAGAGTCTTTGCCTCTTGAAACCACTGGGCTTCCCTGCGAGCCAGGTCTGTGGAGAGGAGGGGGGCACAAGGAAGTACACCTTCACATCTCTCAGTCCTTACTTGATTGTTTTGCTTGTCTGCTAAAGTGGATTAGAACTGTCCTCCACTTCCCATGACTCCCACCTCTCAGATCTATCTGTAGCATCAGAATGTGTGGATAGTATATATAAGGCTCTTCATCTGACAGGAATTAGATATACTGCCATTCCAATGTCCCATTTAAGATCTCAGGAACCCTGCTTGCTGCACGAGGCCTTTAACGCTGCCTGGTTGGGACCTGACACAAGGACTGCTGTCATTAGTCCTTAATTCTCAAGATGTCACAGGAATGCTGACACTCTCTCCTCCACAGTACTCTCCGTGCCTGTGCTCTCCTCTCTAGCAGCTCCCTGGAAAATCACAAATACACTTTCCTTTCAAATCCCTAGGAACAAACACAGAATCCCATGTTGCTTTCCAGTGCTCACCGGCCATGGTGGAGTGAACTGCCGCTGGATCCTCATGATTGCTTTCCCCTGTGCTGTCCTTTGAGTGAGAAATCCGTTATTAAATCAAAACTGGGTGTTAAATCAAGATTGGATATTATATTCTCACTGATATATAATCAATATTATCAACCAAATTGATAATACAATCAATCAAAACCCAACATCTTCTAAACACAGCCTACACTCGGTGCTGATTGAAGGAAGAGTGCTCCAGATGTGAAAGAGTAAATCTCACACATCTGCAAGAGTGTGTTCCTAGATGGTGCATGCATGGGATACACATCCTCTCTATGGGTGAGTGCTATGGGGGTAATCAAAATGGTAGCGTCTAGAACAAGAATGGTCCCACTAAGATCATGAAGTATTGTCTCCGTTCTTAGTCATTCGCAACTACCTGTTTCACATCGTTGCCGGGATGCAGGAAGGTTAACACACACACACACACACACACACACACACACACACTTTTGTGGGGTTTTGTTTCGTATTTGGAGAGTCTCATGTAGTATCGGCGGTTCTGGAATTCCATGTGTACCCAAGGGTAGTGCTGAACTCTCTTCATCCTCCTGCCTCAGTTTCCCAAACCTGGTATCATGATCATTTGCCTCCCACACCCCAGATGTCATTGTCCTTTTTTTCTTTTCTGGGACTCCAAATATGTCTCTCCATTCCCAGTTTTGTTCAGTGTTGAAGACTGTGTGTGTGTGTGTGTGTGTGTGTGTGTGTGTGTGTGTGTGTTGGTGAACATCTAACAACTGAGCTACATCCCCTGCACTTTTAGTACCATTTTCAAATTTCCAAATATAAGATCTTTATTACGTGAACCCGAAATCGCTGTGCTGTTTTGTTTTCCTTTACTCTTCTTCTGTTATTTTTGTTGGTGTTTGTTTTGTTTTTTGAGGTGGTGTCTTATACTATTGTCCAGGCTAATGTTGAATGCCTGACAATTCTCCTGCCTCAGATCCCAGATTGCTGTCTTACAGACATGCACCACCATGCCCTGCTTTGTTCTCTTTCTGTGGGATGAGAAATCATGTACTCATTAGGATAATGTGAGGTGGTTTGTGTCAGCAACGAACTGATAGTGAGACTGTGTCAGAGAAACATCTGGGGTCAGGCCATCGTCTGACTTCATGCTTTTACTGAGCATTTGAATTTGTTAAAGAAACATGTCTGGAGACCAGGGATACAGCTCACACACAGATTCCTTGCCTAACTCACACAAGACCTTAGGTTTCCTCTCTTGAACTGCAGTAAAGAACAGAAGCAACTAGGAATGGTGGCACACAATTGTAATTCCAGCATCTGGAAGGTTGAGGCAGGAGGATCATAACTTCACAGCCAGTCTTGGATTTGAACACAGTAAGTTCAAAGTCAGTTTAGGTTACACAGGGAGAACTTGTCCCAAAAGAATTGCAACTAAACAAAATAAAACTTGCCTGCAAATCCCAAGAGAAGTTAAGTAGTCAAGCCTACTTCCCTCCAGTGATCACAGGGGGGCAGTTAGTCTGGATGTTAACAGAAGTAAGAATTTCTAAAAGAAGTTCAACAACAGACTTCTCATAGGAGAAGGGGTTGGCTGTGTGTTTCATGAAGGTAGCTAGTGTGTCCCATGTCCACCCGAAGTTCCTGTGTGTATTTATCACTTGCTAGTGCTTATTAGATAGCTGTAGAATTTATTTAATTATGACACAATTACAATTGTCAATTGCTCATCAAAACAGTGTTCAATCATGGGATCATATTCTGCCAAGTCAGAGAAGGGGTGGGGTCTATTACCATGGCTTCCTGTAGTGTACAGTGGCTCTGTAGGTCTGGACTCACTTCAGAGGACTTCAGGTTTTGGAGAAAGACACAGCTAAACAGAGGAGATAAGAGTCATAAGACAATCCTATGCAATTAAGTGCTTGTATTGGGTTTTTAAGAAACATGAAGATCCGTGGTCAAGAATGAAGTAGAAAACTAATATTTTCAGTGATTCTGTCAGTCAGTGTTGGGTCATATGAGACATTCACACTGT
This sequence comes from Arvicola amphibius, assembly GCF_903992535.2. Classification (NCBI taxonomy): domain Eukaryota; kingdom Metazoa; phylum Chordata; class Mammalia; order Rodentia; family Cricetidae; genus Arvicola; species Arvicola amphibius. The sequence goes on along the minus strand of NC_052049.1, from coordinate 47,458,808 downwards.
GGTTTTCAATAACATGCTAAAGGTGGTTTGTAAAGTAATGGCGTGGATAGCCAGGGAATGTGTTGGAATGAGTACATAGTTAGTGCCTGTCCATGAAACCAGCTAAAGTGAGCTTAAAGAATAAAAAACAGTACTCCAGCACTGTGGGAGTAGAGGCAAGAGGATCACTGGGGCTTGCTGGATGCTAGCTAGCTCAGGTTCAATGAGAGAGCCTGTCTCAGGGGAACAAGATGGGGCTTAAAGAGGAGGATGCTTGCAGAGGGTGATGGCGCACCTTTATTCCAGCACTCCAGAGGCAGAGACAAGCAGAGCTCTGAGTTTAAGACCAGCCTGGTCTATAGAGTGAGTTCCAGGACAGTCAGGGCTACACAGAGAAACCCTGCCTCAAAAAAAAAATAGGGGTGGGGTGTTCCATGTCTTCCCTTAGTCTCTATGTTAGTACATACAATGCACATACTTGCACATACTCATAAACTCACATTAACAGAATAAACAAAGTAAAATTAAATAGGAAATTTAAAGAGTAAATTCTATACATTCTCAAAAAGGACAACAAATGACAGAAAATTATCTAAACAAAATATGCTATTTAGAGTTTAGATAACAATAATTTATTACTGTATCAACCATTGTCAAGCTGTCAAAAAAAAAACTCACAAGATTCAAGTCTACCGACTACATGAAATTCATGTTAACTATAAAAATGTAGATATCACATGGTTAATCATGTTTCTTAAAAGTTTACTACCCAGGGATTAGAGATGGCACAGCAGGCACATGCTTTCTAGACAACCACGGGGACCCGGGTTCAGATCTCCAGCACCTATGGAAAAGCTAGGCATTGAGGAGAATGCCTTTAATAATAGAGCTGGAGATGAAAGGACAGGAAGATCTCAGGGGTTAGAAGCCAGTCTAATTGGCAAGCTTCAGGTTTATGAGAAACCCTTTCTCACACAGTAAGTCGGACTGAACTAGATGCTAAGCCCCACTGTTGAATACACAATGGACTTTGCTTTCAGGATAGAAGGAAATCAACCAGAATTTATTTAATGTTTCCTCCCTCTCATCTCCCTTCCATAGCACAGGAAGAGGCTTTGCAGTCGGCTGGGGCAGAAAGGCCACCAATGGTATTACCCATTAGCAAACCCTGCATGTGATAACATCATCATGCCAGGCAAGGTGCGTCCAATGGTGAATGTGATGTAAAGGCCAGGAGGCAAGCAACTGGTTTCGGTTTGGTTTTGAGCCTGTTTCCCAGGAGAGAATCCATACTGGCACTCTCACCCTGGTCAAGCCGGGTGTGGTGGTTCACACCTGTGATCTCAGCTCTTGGGTGGCACTGAAAGGCAGATCTCTGGGTGCTACAGGCCAGACTGATCTACGTAGCAAGTTCAGGCCAGCTAGGGCTACCTAGTGAGACCCTATCTCAAAAAGATAAAGGAAACAAAAACCTAAACTAAACCTGGTCAAAAGCAAATGGTCCAGGAAGTCACTAAAGTCTTAGTGTGTTTGGGGGGGGGGGGATGGGTGGGGTCTACCAATGCTGTCTGGTTAAATCAAATTTTCTTCTAAATATTTATGTTCATATACATACATGGATGTGGCTTTCAGCCTTAACTAGATAAGCTTTTCTCTGCAGTGCTGATGTGGGATTCTCCTTTGTAGGCTGTGAATATGTTTTATTACCATTGGTTAATAAGAATCTGCTTTGGCCTATGACAGAGCAGAATAGAGCTAGGCAAGAAAACTAAACTGAATGCAGGGAGAAAGAAGGCAGAGTCAGCAGATGCCATGTAACTGCCAAAGAAGTAACATGCCAACACCAGTAAGCCAAAGCCTAGTGGCAATACAGGGATTAATAGAAATGGGTTAATGTAAGATATAAGAGCTAGCTAGGAATATACCTAAGCCATATGCCCCAAAGCTAGAGCAAAAAAACTAAAAAGCCAGTGAAAGAAACTGGTTTGACCCTCAAACCAGAGTCAAATCTGTCCCAGACTAACTGACCACAAAACCAAGCAACGCCTGAATATGAAAACCAGCCAATCACTGATCTAGAAACTAACCAGTCCCTGAAAACAAAATCTTTCACCTTGACCCTGAACCCTGAGCTAGTCAAAGAAATACATCCTGGATCTGAAACCTGAGCCAGTCAAAAAACGCTTTAGCCCTGAACCGGGAACCGAAGAAACACACCCTGACTCTAAAACTAGAGTCAAAGAAACACACTTTGGCCCTAGAACCAGAGTTAGTGAGAGAAATATGCCTTAGCCCTGAAAACAGACTCAAAGGACTATAAAAGCACCAGCGAAGGAAACACAGTTTGGCCCTGAAACCAGAAGCAAAGCTGCCCCTGCCCAACTAAACTAACCAATCCCTGATCAGGAAAAGTAATGAATCCCCGAGCAGAAAAATCTTCTCTCTGGGAAAACTCCACCCTAAGAAGCCCTATATATGTCCCTCTGCAAGTTCATTTGTGGGTTGTCCTTTCCTACCCTGGCAGAGGCATCCACTTCCTGGACTTCTCCTTCCCTAATAAATCTCTTAAAAGGCTTTGGGTGAAGATCTTTTGCTGGTGCAGAGCAGAAGAACCTTTGCTGAGATGTTCCCTTAGGGAGCTGAGAAGAAAAAGAAGAACCTTGCTGAGACCTTCTCTTGGGTGTGGGAGGGGGCTGAGCAGGAAAAAAAAAGAACCTTTGCAGAGATGTTCCCTTAGTGAGTCTGAGGAGAGAGAGAGAGAGAGAGAGAGAGAGAGAGAGAGAGAGAGAGAGAGAGAGAGAGAGAGAGAGAGAGAGAGAGAGAGAGAGAGAGAGAGAGAGAGAGAGAGAGAGAGAGAGAAACAGTTACATTACAAGTTACATTACAAGAAACAGTTACATTACATCTTCTCGGAAACTCCCTTAGGAGTAGAGCGGGAAAAGTAACTTGTTGTCAGAGCCAGAGGAGATTGTTACATTTCTGCACCCAGCTTGCCTATAGCAGAGCAAAGCAGAATTAACATCTTGGGCCAGAGCAGAGCAGAAGAAATGGATAATTCTGTTCCAATGGTCCCTAAGGGGAACCGAGTAGAATTCAGCTGCATTGGCTTTCTCGTGGAGAGGAGCAAGATTGCTATATCCTGCAGGGAGATAATGCCCCATCACACTCCAGCTCCAGGTACAGCCTGACTTCCCGACAAGCCAGGATACCTTTCCCTCCAGAGCTGTCCATTCACAGTTCCAGGTATAGCCCGACTTTCCAATGAATCAGGATACCTCTCCCTCCTTATATCTCCCTAATAACACTTGCAAAAACAAAACTCTCTTGACAGTCTAGAACAAGTTCTAAATACAACTAGATTGCCTCCCAATTTACCCTCACAGGGATTAAAAAGAAGATCCCTATGTCCCCAACAATTTACTACATTCTACATCAAAATAAAAACAAGTGGGGTCTGGAAAAATGGCCCAGTGTAAGAGCATTTGCTGCTCATGCAGAGAAGACCAGGTTTGGTTCCTAACACCCATATTAGATAGCTCACAACCTCCTGTAACTCTAATTCTAGGGGATCCAATGCCCTCTTTTGACCTCTGTGCATGTAAGTAGTGCAAAGATTTATACGCAGAAAAAAACACCCATGCACATAACAGCAAATATTTTAAAAATAAGTAAAAGAAAAAGGAAAATGTTTTTGAGCATCTTCTAATTTCAAAATTAGATGGAAATCTTCCATTTATTTATTTAGTTAGTTATTTAAGTTGAGGATATGTCTTGTTACATAGCCCTGGGTTGGTCCCAAACATGTGATTTTAGAAGGAAGCAGACTATGGGGAGCTAGAAGGAGATAAGAGGGTAATTGGAGGATGATGGTGAATGTGATTGCAATACATTGTGTGTGTATATGTAAAAGTCATAATGTATGTATATGAAAATATCATTATTTTATATAATTAACATATGCTAATAAAATATTTAAAAATATTTTAAAGAATTTGGGATATTATTCCTATTCAATTTAAAGGCTAAATAATTGTTTAAAACTTTACATTTAAGTTGGGCGGGAGGTGGTGCATGCCTTTAATCCCAGCACTTGGGAGGCAGAGGCAGGCAGATCTCTGTGAGTATGAGGTCAGCCTGATATATAGAGTGAGTTCCAGGACAGCTAGGGCTACCTTGAGAAACCCTATCTCAAAAAACTTTACATTTGAAAGTTAAATAATTAAACTTAAATTTTTCTAATGCAAAAACAATTTAGTGCAATTTTAGGTGTGCATTCAATGCACGCAGGACACAGCTGTGCAACTGAACAAAGACTGCAGAGACAACACTGTTACAGATTTTCATGCCTTCAAAATGACACCATAGCAAAAGATTTTTATTTCTCAATTACAAGTGCTTGATTTTTAAAAATAGATTGATTTTACACAATTCATATTAAAACATTTAATATAAAGCAAAGCTGTTTTTTCTTTTTTCAGCTTTCTGAGCCTAGGATTCCAAGTATCTGCCACTGGGTCCAGAAATACTCACTTTTCAATCTGTATATCTTTATATTTATCTCTGAAAATTCTAATTACTGAGTTAAAACAGCAAATTTTGTTTTGCAATTGAACATTTCTAGAGTCATATTTATGTGTAGAAAAGAAATAAAATACTTCAAAATTGACAGAAAATGGGACGAGAGCAGCTCAATAGGAAAGGGATTGCCTAGTGTGCCCAAATCACTGGTTCATCCCCAGTCCTGGGAAAAGAAAACAACTTGGAAAATCCTAGACAAAAGCAGTAAAAAACCCTAAAGGATTATAGAAGGAGAAGAACAGGAAAACTAGTTCACAATCAAAAGAACCAGAAAAGTGGGGAATTGTCAGACACGTTGGTACCTCTCTTTAGGGCCAGCACTTGGGAAGCAGAGGCAGGAGGATCATGGATTCCTGTCCTATTCTGCTAGATAGCATTTTCCCAATAGTTTGGGACACATAGGGAGATCCTGTCTTTAGAAGTGTGTATATGAACACAACCAAAACCAATATCTAACTATGATGAGAAAAAAACCTAGACTGGGAGGATGTCATGGGAGGAAAGAGATGAAGATCTGAGAATGAATCCTTCACAAAGGAACCAGAGGAGTGTCCAGAACTATCCACAGGAAAATCATAGACAAGGAGGGAATTCAAGGTCAATAAAATTCATTTTGCTCACTTAGGAAAAAACTTGATGTGATCTTCTAATGGGTCGTCACCTTCTTCCCATTTACACATACATCCTCCACAGGAAAAACACCGGACAGTGTCTTTTTTGCCTAGAATAAGGAAATATGGTCAGTTCAATAGCACATACACCTGTCAACTCTCAAGCACATAGCTTCAGATTTCGCTAGTGAAATCCTACTTGCATCTCCAATTGGATTGTGTGGCTAAGTCATGCACAGGTCACCGGGGCAAAGCTCACACAGGACTTTGGTCCTTCAATGGGTGGTCAGCAACAGTCACTGAATGCTCCTGAGTATCATGTGCTGTGATGAACACCCTCTCCCAAATCAGCCATCCTGAAAGATTTGCCATCAGAATCTGAAACAGAAGCTCCAAGAGAGCCAAGATTTCTGTCTGATTTGGAAACTAGTGACTTTCACAGACATGGGCAATCAATAAGTAGTTGTTTAATGAATTAGTCAGAAAAATATACTAGTAGCTGGGGATAAGATAGAAGAACAAATTTAAAAACCTCTATGCAAGTTAGATTATGAAGACACACTTGTCTCTTCTCACATTATGGGGCTGTGTGATAATGCTTTTGTATACCGTAAAGATTTTTTACTCATATTGGTTTAATAAAACACTGATTGGCCAGTAGCCAGGCAGGAAGTATAGGTGAGGCAACCAGACTAAGAGAATTCTGGGACGAGGAAAGGCAGAGATGCAGTCATCAGTCAGACACACAGGAAACAAGATGAGAATGCTTTACTGAGAAAAGGTACTAAGACACATGACTAAACATAGATAAGAATTATGGGATAATTTAATAGGTAGGAGGTAGTTAGTAATAAGCCTGAGTAATAGACCAAACCATTTATAATTAATATAAGCCTCTGTATGTTTTCTGGGACTGAATGGTTGTGGGACAGGTAGGACAAAAACTTTCATCTATAAATGTCACCCAGAGTGGAACAAGAATTTCCACATAAAGCCAGAGAAAGCTTAACAAAAAGAATTCTAGACAGACAAGGACAGAGTCAAGCACAGTTTCTTGGTAACCATATTTTCTTTAGTAGGCTCTGTTAGCTAGAGACGATCAGAAGTGTGGCTCCTTTAAGAGGCTTCCTGACTCAGCTTTAGTAGCAAACACCTTGCAGCTCTTTTAAGAGGCCCTGCCACTAAACAATTCAATGGTGTTTATGAGTAGGCAGCATAAGTGGTGGGGACCTACAGAGTTGTGGCAATAAACTGGCTCCTGCCAGTACCTCCATCATGAAGCTAGATTCTCAGAAAGCTGAGGAATGGGGTGGAACCTATAGAAGAAAAAATAGAGATCCAAAAATAATCAGCAAGCAAAGTAAAATCTGACTGATGACACCATGTAAATTTGTAAGATTTCACTACCTGAACATACATATATCCTTACATCTCAATAAAAAGGCAGTCCCAACTCAAAAATCATAGCTGACTTTGGAGTTGGACTGTAATTCTCTCATTCTCTAAATCCAAGCATGTTGTTAAAAGAAAAACTCAGTTTCTGTCTCATATCAGGAGAGCCACCTGATGTGGGACAGAAGAAAAAATCTAGGGACTAAAGTTATCACAACTCTGCTTTCGCAAATTCTACTTCTCCCCATACCTATTTTTTGTCTCTGTGGTGCCTTTCTTTAAATACATGTCTCTCAAAATTCAAAATTCAAACTTTCCATTTTTGATATGAATAATGTTTAAGTTTTCCACAGTGGACAATAAATTTTTCTACAGTAATCTCTGAAGTCTCTGGGAAAAAGATGGGGCTCTACAATAATAATGCCACCTGGTTCATATAATGTCATTCAGCTGATGGCACCACTTAAAGATCAGCTTTGGACTACAAACTGCTCAAAATAATTTTAAGAAGCCTAGCTGAGATGAACATGCCTCACAGATACTCCAGCCAGGATTGCGGCAAGCCCTGCACTTTCCCATTACACATAGACTGGACTAAAAAAATGATACAACTACTTTTCCCAGGACTTGACAATTAACCCCAATTTTTCTTTTCAGGATCTGCTAAAGATGCCATCACCTCCCAAGACAGCAGGGAGTGAATTTAAGAATATAATGCCCACATTACCAAGAGGTGGGGTGGTAGTTTTTTGCTCGTTAAATGGATTATGGACATTTGTCATTGTTTAGGGTGGTTAGTTATAAGTTATTATTGGTAACGGTCAGGAAAAATGCTAAACAAAGGAAATTATATTCAAGGTCCTTGTTTTGAAAAGATAAAAAGGGGTTTATATGTGGTAGCCCATTTGTGACTCAGTTTCCATCTAGAGTCAGTTGTGACTTAGAAGTCATTTGAGTTCAAGCTTGCCTGCTCTGCTGCTCCAGTATTCTTGAGAGCTGTGAGAAAATTCTGATTAAGCCCATGGGAAAGAATATTTTGCCAATGAGAAAAGAAGACACTGCCTAGTAGAAAGAATACTTCTGATGCCAAACCCGAGGGCACATCCAGATAAAAGAAACTGCTTGCTCAAGGACAGGAATGGTCTGTGGTCAGATGCTGACTGGCTGTGCTCTGCTTTGTTCTGTTTTTGTATATAAGCAGGCTCTGAATTAAGATTGGGGTTGTCCAGAGTAAACTGGAAGTTCCCCGAATCCATCCTAGGTTTTCTGTCTCAATTTCTCTCAATCTTTAGCACCCCCTTCCAGGAGCCCTGGCTGGCTTTCTTGGAGCAGGCTTTGACAGATATACATAGGATAGGATAAAAGGGTAGATTATTGAAACTACTCAGAAGAAAAAGGGGAGGATATATATATATATATGATAAAATAAAAAGGTAGATTATTGAATCTACTTTTAAAAAGCAACTACTAGTTTTAAACGTTTTACATTGGATTGGACTTTTGCATATTATATGCAAATTTTGTATATTGATACAAATTTGAGATTAATTTTGTTAAAACATACTGTACATATGTTTCTTTTTTTTTTTTTTTGGTCTTTCGAGACAGGGTTTCTCTGCAGCTTTAGAGCCTGTCCTGGAGCTAGCTCTTGTAGACCAGGCTGGTCTCGAACTCACAGAGATCCGCCTGCCTCTGCCTCCCGAGTGCTGGGATTAAAGGCGTGCGCCACCACCACCCGGCTGTACATATGTTTCTAATCTTATTAAAAGTTTTGTACCTAGACAGCTCATCAACAATGTAAGGAGAATTTCTACTCTTTGAAAGTTGTTATTACTAATTCTTTCAGATAATAAGGAAATGTGGGTTAGTAATTAATTACCTAATATAACTGAACTTGTAGTCACATTAGGTATATTTTCAAGGTCAAACAAAGTTATATTTTAGATAGACAGGTCATCTTCAAACACTTCAGAGATCTACAGAATATGACACTTAAGATGTTTTAGTAACATAGGCTCTTTTTTATGAGCCTGAGTCATGTCTGCTCCTGGCAGCACCAATCTACTTCAGAGAAGATAATGGGCATCGAAGAAACTCCACATGGAGCTTACTTTCTTTGTGGCAAAAGTCAACCACTGGGCAAGACCATTGCCAGCATGACTTCCCTGAGACTTGAGGAAGGCAGGCAGGGAGAGACAAGGGTTGAGACCATGTGGCAAGATCAGCTGCTCCAGTGGAATGTGGCTGTCAATGAAGCAGTGGAGAGTCCACAAGTTCAGGGGCTGAGCTACAGAAAACTGAAGGTCCATGGGCTCCCAAAGAGATCTAAGACAAATGTCGAAGCACAGAGAGAGACACAGAGCAGGACCAGAGGACGTGGTGATGCAAACGCTGACTACGGTGCTGGGGATGCTCAGCACTGGGGCACCTGCTGCTCCTGCAGAGGAGTTGGCTTTGGTTCCAGCGGCCACATGATGGCTCACAGCCACTGTGACTCCAGTTCCAGAGGACCCAACCCGTCTGCCTCTGAGGGCACCACACAGGCACGTGGCACACATACACGCAGGCAATCACATAAACCTGAAAACAAAGAAAAACAAAGCTGGCTCACCTGTGTAGAAAAGGCCTGCTCTGACCAGAGCTTCAACAGCCACGGGTGATTCTTGGGGCCAGTCCTTGAAAGTGTCCAGCCTTAGCTCTTCATTAGCGAAGACACTGTCGTTGCAGTAAGCTTGGGAAACAGACGGAGGTGAGCACCACTGGATTGATCACAAGGTTCAGGTTAGTGGTGTGTGTAGATGAATGATCTGATGTGCTATGCTTGTGTCAGAATAAAGGGGGAGGACAGGAAAGCACAAGGAAGAAAAGACCCAAGAGCGAGCGCGTCAGCCGCTGGAGCAGAGTGGCGCAGGCTGGGGCATTCCGTCCACTCTGTTCCTGTCTGCGTGTGACCCATGTGCCAAAATGTAACTTAAGACGGTCTCTTGGTCGTCTAGCACCGGGACAGAACAAAAGCGAGAGGAGACTCCTGTTTCCAGAGTCAGTGTCAGGATTTGAGAAAGGTATTTCCCCTGGGGCTCCTGAAAAAACTGTCATTGTGAGGGCTTGCTCTTTGAGATGACCACACTGCGATCTCCATTAGACTATCTGCCTCATCCTGGCCTCTGGACCGTTACATGTCTTCTTACTCGGGACCGTTACATGTCTTCTCCATGCTGTGAGGACTTGAAAATTAAGTTGCCCTTAACTTGGTTCTGACAAGTTTCTCAAGATGAAAGCTTGCCTGTGTTCACACTTAATCCTAGGATTAGGGTTTTGTTATTGATTTTCCTGCTTTACATACTTCGTTGGGGAAACACATCACACGTAGATTTAATTAAGAAAAAGATCTTTACAGTTTAGAAACCTTTTATTTTACTTTTGACTTCTATTAAGACACGAGGTCGTAGGGAGTAGGTCCCACTGCTTTCTTAGTGCCCACACTGTGGATTCTCTGGTTGGAGCAGGTTGGCACTTCGGACTTTCTTTGGCTTCCTTCTTTATCTGATTGTTTCCTTCCCTATATCAGGAAGCTAACTGAGGACTTACAATTCTGCCTGTTTCATGTGTGTGCCGGTACATGCGCATGTACAGATTCACATGTGAAAGTCAGAGACCAACCTTCACTAGTTTTCCCTCGTTAGGGAGAGTTTGTCATTCCCTAGCTAGGTTGTCTAACACCAGAATTCCAAGTGTTTCTTCTTCTGAGCCCTGGGATTACAAATGCACAACAGTGCCACCTGGCTTTTGTCACATGGGTCTAGAGACAGAACAGGAATCCTATTGTTTGCATGGAAAGCAGTCTGCACTCATTGCTCTGGCCTTTCCCCTTATAGTGTGCATAGTACTCAGTAAATTTCTTCCCAGTAACCTTAAGTTTAACCATAACCTTAAGTTGCTTGTTTAACAGTGGCAAGAGCATGCTGGGTAACACTGTAGACAACTCCAGTTTTGCTATGGCAACTTTCATGAGCAGGCCTCTTTTTGAACAGCCCATTCCGTATGCCTACAATATCACCATTCTTGTAGACTCTTGCATATGTGGCCAAAGGAATAGCTCTGTTTTCTAAAAGCCTAGAAACAAACATTGGCTGCCTTTATTTTTCCTTTGTGTTTGACATTTTATTATGTTATTGGAAAATGGAGGTTCCAGCCAGAGGATGTTGTGTGGTGTGTGTGTGTGTGTGTGTGTGTGTGTGGTGTGTGGGTGCGCACGCACACGTGCATGCGCATGTTTCCTACACTTATACATCTGTACCACATGTGTGCCTGGGGTCCCAGATGATAAGAAGAGGTTGTAAGATCCCCTCCAGATGGAGTTAGAGCCTGTTGTAATTTGCTATCATGTAGGTGTTTTGTACTGAACCTGAGTTCTCTGCAAGAACAGCAAATACTCTTAACAGCTGAGACATCTTCAACTCCATGTTTATGGGGGCGGGGAGCACCATATTTTGCTATGTTTAGCCTAAGCTTGTGATATTTCTGTCTCAGCATTCTTCCTGCTGGGATTACATTCATGGACCTCTACACTGGCACTAACCTTGGAATGTATTCCTCTCAGTTTTGTGAATCATGTGAATCAGGATGCCATGTAGCCTACACTGGCCTCCAACCCAGTATCATAGTCAAGCCTGGACTTGAGCTCCTCTCTCCCCTTTCAAGAGCAGGGATCACAGGACTGAGCAACCACACTCAGTTGACCATAGAATTCTTGCTGTATTGTGGTTGTTTTATCCTGTCCACTGCCCTTGTCCCAATGTCCCTGAATTTGCTGGGACTGAACTCAGAGAATGACCTAACTGCTATACAGATGCTCTGTACCTGAGCTAACACCCTAACACTAGGTCTTGTTTTCTTTGGGTGCTGGAGTGGAAACAAAGGACCTTGCTCATGGTAGTCAGGTGACTAATGTCCTCAGGTCAATGTGAATATTTCTTAGTTTCCTAACAGTGCACTGGGCCAATTAAGAATGCTTTGGGGGGACTGTGTTTGGAGTTCAGTTTGCAGAGCATTCTCTCAGCATTCAGGAAGACCTCGGTGGGTTCCCTCCCCACACCTGAGAACTCTGTCTGAGCACTCAACAGGAAGAGATCAAAGGTCAAGATTCATTTGAGTTTGACCCAGTCTGGGATAGGAAAGACTCTGAAAATGCTTCTAAAACATTTTATCCACGATTTTAGTTGTTTGAAGGGAAGCATCACTCATGGCACGGACCATACTGTAGTTAGCTATGCTTACCTACAATAAACACTAAGCTACTCAGCGGTAGCCATGGTGTATAGATGCTTGCCTCTAAACCTGAGCCTTTAAATTAATTCCTGGACCCCTCCTGGTTGAAGGAGAGAGCCAACTCCTGTAAATTCTCATCTGACTTTTGCACCTTCACACATAGGACCCACTAAGTAAGTAACTGAACGTAAATTTCTAAAAATTTTACTTTTAGGGGCTGGAGAGATGGCTCAGTGGTTAAGAGCATTGCCTGCTCTTCCAAAGGTTCTGAGTTGAATTCCCAGCCACCACATGGTGGCTCACAACTATCTGTAATGAGGTCTGATGCTTTCTTCTGGCCTGCAGACATACACACAGACAGAATATTGTATACATAATAAATAAATAAATAAATAAATAAAATATTTTTTAAAAAATTACTTTTGGGCTGTAGATATGGCTCAGAGGTTGGGAGCATTGCCTGCTCTTCCAGGGGTCCTGAGTTTGATTCCCAGCGACCACATGGTGGCTCACAACCATCTGTGATGGGGTCTGGTGCCTTCTTCTGTTGTGTAGCCATACACACAGGAGGAGTATTGTATACATAATAAACAAACAAACAAATAATTTTTTTTTAAATTTACTTTTAAAGATTCATTTATTTTATTTTGATGTAGGTGTTCTGTCTGCATGTTTGACTGCATCACTTGAGTGCTGTGTCCATGGAGGTCAGAGGAGGGCACTGGATTCTCTGCAACTGGACTTACAGAGTTGTGAGCTGCCATATGGGTGCTGGGAACCTAACCCAAGTCCTTTATGAGAGCAGCAAGTGAGCTTGAGCCCAGAACCATCTCTGCCACCCATAAAGTAAAAGCAAAAACCAATCCAGTCATTCCATAATAGGGAAATCACTTATGAAAGGAATTGTTAAAGCAAGTTGATGAGGATTGGAGAGATGGCTCGGTGGTAAATAACACTTACTGCTCTTCCAGAGGACCCAAGTTCAATTCCCAGCACCCACATCAGGCTGTTTACAAGTGCGTGTAACTCCAGCCCCAAGGGATCTGACATCCTGGTCTGGCTTCCAAAATCACCTACATACATGTGGCACACACCCGCGGACATAGGGGAAGGAGGCACAAAAAAGAAAAGAAATAAGCAAAGCGTTTTGAATGTGCCTGAGGTTTTACCTGACACCATAGGTAATTCTCTTCTGACCCAGGAATTCAGAAAATGTTCTCCCTGAGGGAAAGAAATTCAGATTACTGACTGATTTATTTATAAAATATACATCTGTCTGTGAGCTGCAACAGAAGGACTCCCCTCCCCCCAAGCACTAAAGCAACGTTTCACTAGAGCAGCAGAAGTGTTGGCAAAGCAGATCTTTAGTTTGATTTCTATTGATCTGGGGAATTTTTATGTAGTTCAGATCAGCAGCGATCGTTTACCTGTGCAAATGGGAGCTTTCTTGGGGTCACTCTCACCAGACATGCAGCTCAGCAACAGAACTGCAGTCACACGCACAGATGCATTTGACTCAGGGGGAACTGAGCCATGGGAAGGAAGTTTACCTCAGAAGGACCTTTCCAATTGGGCAACTCTCCCTTGGAGAAAACTGTGCCCAGACTTTCAGCCCTGTTTTCAGCCCTGCTCTCTGCAGACACAGCCTCTGGGTCATCAGCCATTACATTCTCCTTTGGCTTCTGTTTGGGCTAAGTTTCCCACTGCTTACCACTAGGAAGTCCCTACTAGTTTAGAACCTAGACAACCAGAAACAGGAGCCAGCTCTGAGAGCCCTGCTGTCAACAGGTACTAGGACAGAAGACTGGGTCGGGCATCCAGACAGAAGCAGCAGAAGGAAGCAAGGGCAGTGGGCTCAGTCAGTGGGGGAGGATGAAGGTGACAGCTGAAGCCACCCAAAGGCAGCCTGAGAAACCACATATACATGGTTCCCGCTGAGCAAGACAAGATTTTTGAGTCTCCACTCTGCAGATGAGATGCAGGAGCTTGAACCCATGAGAAAATAAAACTCCTCAATGAATCCACACCACTGAGAAGAGTTTGCTGCTGTGAATTACCGTAACATGGACAAATCCCTCGTAGCTTTTAATATACTGGGCAATTTCGTCTGAGGATTTCCTACTTCGAAGAAATTCACACCTATAATTAAAAACAATTAAAATTACCTCAATACTATGATGAAGATTTTCTGTATTACAATAAATATTTGCTAAAATCCTATCAAATTGTTGAATTTGAGCTTTCAACAAAAGTGTCAAAATTTTCCTAACAGCTTCCTCATGAGGATTAACACCATGCTGTTAGAAACATTTAAATCATATTACTGATAAGATATATCACTATTTAAAATTAAACCTGTGCCAGTTAGTCTTTTGATACAAGCTGGAGTCGTCTGGGTAGAGGGAGCCACAGTTGGGAAAATCCCTCTATCATATTAGCCTGTAGTAGTCCAGTCTGCGGGCATTTTCTCAATTAATGAGAGAAGTGGGAAGACCCAGTCCACTGTGGGCAATACCACCCCTGGACAGGGGTCCTGAGAAGCAGAAGAAAGTCAGCTGGTGGATGGTAATCTGGACATGTAAGCCAAATAAACCCATCCCTCTCAGGCTGCTTTTGGTCATGGTCCAGCAGAAATCAACAGCAACAGAAAGCAAACTATGGGAAACTTTTATCTTATTTTAATTTTCTTTCAAGACAGGCTCTCCCTCTGTTGCGGTGGTGATGTCATGCCCTTGACCTCAAGCACAGCCTGGACTGCAGGCCTACACTGCGGTAGCCGCTGTTCTTTTCTTGAAACAAATATGCAATAGAATCAAAGATAGTGATTCACAGTAAGTGTGTGTGGGACACACACACACACACACACACACACACACACACACAATGTAAAGAATCCCAAGGGCTGGAAGGGGAAGGGCCTGTGAACACTGACTAAGATATTTAATGGCGTTAGGTATTAAAGCTCATCTTTTTAGGAGCCATAATGACACTGTGGTTCTTTTCTCTTTATTAGTCATGATTTAAAGGCATATGCTAAAAGAATAACAAATGGAACCATGTGTTTTCTGGAATATGCTTTGACATAACCTGATCATCACTATTCTGAGCAGATGGTGGGAAAGAGAGGTGAAATTTGATTTGAGCAGGCGGGGGCAGGTGCTCACTGTACTGTCTCTACTTCGTGAGATTCCATAATGAAAGTCTGGAAACTAGGTACAAGAGTGAACCTGTATGTGGCACAAACAAAAACAATAGACACACACAAAAAAACCACTGAACACATTATGAAAAATATTTAAAATGTGTTCCTTTTTTAAGTAGGGTGAAAGACCACTGTAATTACAAATACTCAGAATCTCTGAAATAAAATACACCTGTTTTCTTTCCTTTGGCACTGGTGTGTGGTCACCTAGGCATCTGGTCTCCTTGTCATTTTTTTTTAAACCAGAAAATGGCCTTGAACTCCTGATTCTACCACCTCCACCCTGGTCGTGCTGGGATTACAGGTGTGTGCCACCTTGTCCAGCTAGTGTTTTTTTCGTGTATGTTCCGCAGTTAATAAAAACACTTGTAATATCTTAAACAGTGTTATTATTTTCCTTTATTTATTTATTATTTATTTTTTCCATTTCTACCTCTTTGCAATTCACTCATTTGCAATAAGGTAAATCATGAAACTGCTACTTGATGAGACATATCGTAGTATTGGGGACAATAAAACAACATTTAGCTGGGTGATGGTGACACACGCCTTTAATCCCAGCACTCAGGAGGCTGAAGCAGGCGGATGTCTGTGAGTTTGAGGCCAGTCTGGTATACAGAGTGAGATACAGAACAGTTAGGACTACACAGAGAAACCCTGTTTTGGGAGAAACAAAACCAAATGTTTAGAAATGGCTGGGAGGGACTGGAGACCATGCACTTGACACTTGCAGAGACTTGAGTTCAGCGCCCAGCACCCACACTTACTGTAGCTCTAAGGTTCTGACACCTCTGCCTCCATGGGTACCTGTGCTAACTTGTACATACACACCGTCCCCCGGATAATTAAAAACAAAAACAAAATTTTGGACCTGGGGAGATGCCTTGGTAGGTAAAATACCTCAGCATAACCATAAAAGTGTGATATTGAATCTGTATCGACTCTGTAAATTCAGGGCCCAGTCCACCATGTCTCTAATCCTAACCCTGGAGGAATGAAGTCAGGCGGATCCCAGGTTGCCTATCTCAAAATATAAGGCAGAGAATGATGGAGGGCAGGAACCTATACCAATATTAACCTCCCCACAGGCATGGACGAATACACATACATACACTACATACCAACACACCACACACATAAACACACTCTACACACACCAACACACATCACAGAAAGTATAAAAATGAAAAAATGATAAAGCAGAAATAACATAGAAAAGAAAGAACCATTTAAGTTCATGTGATTTAAAGTTTTCATTATGTCACCAGATCTTCCTTGTTTGAAAAATTCTGGAATGATCTCATTTTAGATAAGAGAAATAGCAGAACTCATGTGCTACTCCAACAATGTTGGTCTTTTCTCTCTAGGCTCATCGTGCTAAAAACAAACAAACAAATGAACAAATGACACCAAAACCAAAAATAAAAACTGAAAATACGAATGAAGTGTTTGTCTACTTACTTGGGGAACCATTTGGCATGCTCCTTCCAAGGATCGTCTCCTTCTTCCCAGTTTCCCAGGCATCCAGCGCAGGAGAAACACTGCACGTTGTCCCTTTTACCTACAATGCAGTGACGTGTTCTGACTGGCCAGCAATGGCACCAGGTGCGACCTTAGAGCTGATCATATTGTAGCAGAACAGACAAACTCCAGCATGCCTGTTCTTCTGTGACCTCTCTGACTGAATCCCTATCCACAGTCCCACTGCCCTAAATGACCCCTTCTGAGCTCTGGACCTCCGTCCCCCAGCATGGCCTTCCTCCATATACACCACCCTCACACGATGACTTCTCAGACAGAGGTTACTCTTTAGCTTTCAGGACCAAAGACATGGAGATGCTAGGATTTGCTAAAATGATGCCATTAGAAGGCCTAAGGGTTATGTTCACCGCATTGTTTCGATGGAAACAGAGGTAAATTTCTCTAGTTCTTTGAACCTTAGTAGAGTCACTTACAAAATGTGGGAAGGGTAAACTGGTCGAATTAGAATTAGTGCTCAATGCATGCACAGCTTATATAAGTGGGTCCCCAGCACACCACAGACGCTGCAATAACGTCATCCACATCTCTCCTAACACCTGTGTGTGTAGCTAAGGCATTGCAAAGTGCAGTGTTGTCAAAGGCAGCTTGCCTCTGGTTGGGGTTAAAGAAGTACAAACAGCATCCTTCCAAAACTAAAGAAGTGAAATAAATCAAGGAAATACGTGATTAATAGTATTCGGGAAACTAGAGGACAGTGGGTCCGGTCTATCTCATGGTCCATTTCCAGCACCTTATGAATTGAACTAGGGTTTTCTACAGTCTTTTTAGTTTTGTTTTCAATTGCTTGCACTAAGCGATGGCTAAGTTAGCCCTCTAGTGATGAGCTACACCCTCAACTTCAGGTTAATAGTTTCTCAGGCCCACATTTACAGAAAAGAACCTTCTGTTTTACACATATTCGGCAAGATAATTGTGCTACACTAAAAGTAAATTAAAGAGGGAGGAAAGTTATTAAAGTGGATGTTTAATTAACCAGATCTCCTCTACCACAATAAACAAATAAGGAATGATTAACAAGAGCTAGTGGAAGAAGAGGAGCATGGGAAGGAGGAATAGTAGCAGAAGGAGGTAGAGAAAGAAGAACAGAGGAGGAGGAAGAATGAGAAAAGGAAGAAGAAAAAGAAGAAAAGAGGAACGAAGGGCTGGAGAGATGGCTCTGTGGTTAAGACGTCTCTTGTAGGGGACTGGAATTTGGTTCCCTGCACCCACTTTAGACAGTTCACAACCACTGCAATCCACTGCTCCTGAGGGTCTGGTCTGATGTTTGTTCTTCTCTGGATTCTACGGACTCCTGCCCTCACAAGTGAAAATCCCCCACCCCCTCACACAACTACATATGTTTTTTTTAAGTGGAAACTAAACTTTATATTTTACAGAAACCCATCACAAAATAAAATCGAGTTACCAGTAAAGACGAAGCCAGCTGCTGAGAGTACACGTGGCGATGTCCCATGGGCATAGAACGGCCAGTTCTCAAAGGACTCCAGTCTGGCCTCCTCTTCTTGGTACCTTGCTTTGCCGCCCCTCAGCTTCTCTGGACTCTTCACCCTTACGTCATACTTGCCAATGTTCCCAACATCTCTGCCCAAAAGGAACGCGCATTCTGGACGCAATCTCTGGTGGTTTTCTATGGGAAGATTCCTGAGTCTGGTGCAAAAGAGGATTAAGCTACAGCAGAAGCACTGAACCCCAAGTTTCACCCCAGTATGGTAAAACCCAGCGGCTGCCATCTCCTGTGGCGTCCATGATCTGAATGTGTCATAGGTCACGAAAGTCTTTAATCGTTTGGCTTCACTGCGCATCTGTGGGTTAAAACCTTTCTTCATTTTCATTCGTAATTTATGGTCTTCTTCTTCTTGTCTTCTTAAGACCTGGTGTGCATCCACACCCAGAAGAGCAGAGAACTCGGAGGCCAAATCATCATCGTATTCAGAAATCCTCTCCTCAAAGGCTTCTCCGTGGTCGGCCATTTCTAATGGAGAAGAGAAAGCAGATGATTGGTGTCTGTGATATTTTTATTATAAAGTGTGTGTCTCAGGGCCGGAGAGACAGCTCAGTGGGGGAGCAGCTTGCCACAAGCCCAGTGGCTTCAACTGGTTCCCCTGCAACCCTCAAGATAAGTAGCAAACAAGTGACTCTTATAAACTGACCTAGCAAAAACTCCACCTTGGGCTTGAATGGGCCTGAGGCAACAAATTCCACAGGAGTGGGACTGAATCAGATAGTTAGGCCAGAGTGGGCCTGAGAAAGCAAGCTCTGTGGAGGGGAGCAAATCCAGTCCAGGGACATTTGCAGATCAGGACTGAGCACTGAATGCCTATATAGAGAAGCTGGAAAAATCCCACACTAGTGAATTAACAGAACATTTGAAAACTTTAAAGCAAAAAGAAGCAAACTCACCCAAGAGAACTAGACGGCAGGAAATAATCAAATTGAAATCTGAAATAAACAAAATAGAAACAAAGAAAACAATACAAAGAATCAATGAGACAAAGAGTTGGTTCTATGAGAAAATCAACAAAATAGAGAAATCTTTATCCAAACTAACCAAAAGGCAGAGAGAGGATATCCAAATTAACAAAATCAGAAATGAAAAGGGGGACATAACAACAGACACAGAGGAAATACAATCATCAGGTCATATTTCAAAAGCCTGTGTACTCCACAAAATTGGAAAACTTAAAGGAAATGGACAATTTTCTGGATTATATCCTTTACCAAAATTAAAACAAGACCAGATAAGCAAATTAAACAGACTTATAGCTGCTGAAAAAATAGAAACAGTCATCAAGTCTCCCTACCAAAAAAGCCTAGCACCAGATAGCTTCAGCTCAGAATTCTACAAGATTTTCAAAGAATTAATACCAATACTCCTCAAATTGTTCCACACAATAGAAACAAAAGGAACATTGCCAAACTCTTTTTATGAGGCTACAATTGCCCTGATACCCAGACAACATACAGATATTATTAAGAAAGAGAATTACAGACCAATCTCACTCATGAACATTGATATAAAAATACTAAATAAAATACTGGGAAATCGACTCCAAGAACACATCAGAACAATCATCCTCCATGATCAAGTAGGCTTTATCCCATAGATGCAGGGATGATTCAACATACAAAAATTTGTGAATGTAATCCACCATATAAACAAGCTGAAAAAATAAAAACCACATGATCATCTCATTAGATGATGAAAAAGCTTTTGACAAAATACAACATCCCTTCTTGATAAAGGTCTTAGAGAGAGCAGGGATACAAGGAACATACCTAAACATAATAAAAGCAATATACAGCAAGCAAACAGCCAACATCAAACTAAATGGGGAGAAACTCCCAGAGATCTCACTGAAATCAGGAACAAGACAAGGTTGTCCACTCTCTCCCTACCTATTCAATATAGTTCTTTTTTGTTTGTTTGTTTTCCGAGACAGAGTTTTGCTGTAGTTTTAGAGCCTGTCCTGGAACTAGCTCTTGTAGACCAGGCTGGCCTTGAACTCACAGAGGTCTGCCTGCCTCTTCAATATAGTTCTTAATGTTCTATCTAGAGCAATATGACACCCAAAGGAGATCAAGGGGATACAAATTGGAAAAGGAGAAGTCAAACTTCATTTGCTGATGATATGATCATTTACATAAGCGATCCCAAAAATTCTACCAAGGAAGTTCTGCAACTCATAAACACTTTCAGTAATGTAGCAGGATAAAAGATTAACTCAAAA
This sequence comes from Arvicola amphibius, assembly GCF_903992535.2. Lineage (NCBI taxonomy): Eukaryota > Metazoa > Chordata > Mammalia > Rodentia > Cricetidae > Arvicola > Arvicola amphibius. The sequence goes on along the minus strand of NC_052049.1, from coordinate 47,438,508 downwards.
AAACAATCAGTAGCCCTCCTGTACATATGATAAAAGGGCTAGGGAAGAAATCAGAGAATCAACATATTTCACAATAGCCACAAATAGCATAAAATATCTTGGAGTAACTCTAACAAAACAAGTAGAATACTTGTATGATAAGAACTTTAAATCTTTGAAGAAAGGAATTGAAGAAGACATCAAAGAGTGGAAAGATCTCCCATGCTATTGGGTAGGTAGAATTATTATAGTAAAAATGGCAATTTTACCAAAAGCATTCTACATTCAAAGCAATACCCATCAAAATCACAGAAAAAAAACTTCACAGACCTTGAAAGAACAGTACTCATCTTCATATGGAAAAGCAAAAATCCCAGGATATCCAAAACAATTCTGTACAATAAAAGAACTTCTGGAGGCATCACAATCCCTGACTGCAAACTCTACTCCAGAGATCAGTACTGAAAACAGCGTGGAATTGGTATAAAAACAGACAGGAGGACCAATGGAACCGAATCAAAGACCTGGATATTAATCCACACACCTTCTAATACCTGATTTTTGACCAAGAAGCAAAAAATATCAAATGGAAAAAAAGAAAGCATATTTAACAAATGATGCTAGCATGACTGGATATCAATATGTAGAATGAAAATAGACCCATATCTATCACCATGCACAAAACTCAAGTCCAAATGGATCAAAGAACTCAACATAAAGCCAGCCACACTGAACCTTATTGAAGAGAAAGTGGGAAGTACACTTAAATGCATTGACACAGGAGACCACTTCCTAAATAGAACCCCAGCAGCACAGACACAGAGAGAAACAATTAATAAATGAAACCTCCTGAAACTAAAAAGCTTCTGTAAAGCAAAGGACATGGTCAACAAGACAAAACGACAGCCTACAGAATGGGAAAAGATCTTCACTAACCCCACATCAGACAGAGATCTGATCTCCAAAATATACAAAGAACTCAAGAAATTAGTCATCAAAAGAATAAATAATCCAATAAAATAAAATGGAGTACAGACCTAAACAGAGAACTCTCAGCAGAGGAATCTAAAATGGCTGAAAGACACTTAAGGAAATGCTCGACATCCTTAGTCATCAGAGAAAAGCAAATCAAAACAACTCTGAGATTCTATCTTACACCTGTCAGAATGGCCACAGTCAAAAACACTGATGACAACTTATGCTGGAGAAGTTGTGGGGTAAAGGGAACACTTCTGCATTGCTGGTGGGAATGCAAGCTGGTACAGCCTCTTTGGGTCCTAGTGTGGCAATTTCTCAGAAAATTAGGAAACAACCTCCCTCAAGACCCAGTAATACCACTTTTGGCTACATATCCAAAGGATTCTCAATCGTGGTCAAGGACATGTGCTCAACTTTGTTCATAGCAGCATTGTTCATCATAGCCAGAAAATGGAAACAACCTAAATGCCCCTCAACTGAAGAATGGATAAGGAAAATGTGGTACATTTACACAATGGAGTACTACCCAGAAGAAAAAAATAACAACATCTTGAATTTTGCAGCCAAATGGATGGAGCTAGAAAACATCATTTGACTGAGGTAACCCAGACCCAGAAAGACAATTATCACATGTACTCACTCATAAGTTGTTAAAAAACCAGCCTACAAATCAGAATCCCAGAGAACCTAGACAACAATGAGGACCCAAAGAGAGACATACATAGATATCTAATCTACATGGGAAGTAGAAAAAGACAAGATCTTCTGAGTAAATTGGGACCATGGGGACCATGGGGTAGGGCTGAAGAGGAGGGGAGAGCCAGAGAGGGGAGCAGAGAAAAATGTAGAGCTCAATAAAAACCAACAGCAAAAAAGGAAGTATTAAAGAAAAGAGAAAAAAGAACAACCTTGTCACCAGCATGTGAAATATCCTGCAATGGTCCGTCTGGAGTTCTGTCAGTCCTCAGGACTCTAGACTCTGTGACTAATGATTTTACAGTTGTCTCTGGATAGCCCCACCCCCTTACAGTCTCCCTAGCTATTACGAAACAGAGGTCATGTTTTTATCGATAGACACAATTGCCCAACTCTAACACCCTGCTCCTTCCCTTTAGAAGGAACTGGCCAAGACTTGGCAGCCTATGACTCTGCTTAGTTGCTTTCATTTTCAACCAGCATAACCTAGACTTACCTTTTCTGTTGCTGGGATAAAACACCTTGACAAAGAAGCTCACAGAAAATACAGTTTATTCTGGCTTACAGTTTGAAGATATATTTCCACCGTGGTACAGGAGACTTGGTGTCAAGAGCAGGAAGCCAGCTGGACACAGAGCTTCAACAGCAAGGAAGCAGAGAAAATGAATGGGAAGTGGCACTAGGCTATAAAGTCTCCAGGCCTGTCCCTAGTGACCCACTTCCTCCACAAGGCTCCACCTCTTAAAGGTTCCAAAATCTTACCAAATAGCAGCCCAGCAGGAAGCCAAATGCTCAAACACATGAGCTGCTCTTAGGAGACTTTTCACATTCAGACCACAGCATCACCAGACACAGTATCCTCCCCTAACATCTGTGTGTGGATACCTCCTCCCACACACTCCTCCTGGTCATCTTCTTTCTCTCCAAAAATGATTATAAATCTCAGTGTGTGTGTTCGTGTTCGTGTTCGTGTGTGTGTGTGTGTGTGTACATGTCTTAGTGTGAGCTGCTATTGCTCTCATGAAAGACCATGACCAAAGCAACTTGGGGAGGAAAGGGTTTCTTTCTCTCACATTTCCCTGTTCATCATGAAAAGCAGTGAGGTTGGGTGTTGCAGTTTAGAGGCAGTGAATGAACTACAATGTATAACAAACGCACATGGTGTGTCATTGATACGGGGTGAAAAGGAGTCCATAGAGAGGCCTGCCTGAGAAAAGGAAGTGGCGTAGAGAGTGCGAAGAGTGGGCAGAGCCTGCTTTTAAAGGGGCCTTGATGCATTCGGACAGAGACTTCCGTAGTCATGCAGTACATGAACATAGATTACATAGTGACTTACAGCCTTAGGGTCCTGGGCTATTAAGGGTATTGCTTGACTACTGACAACACATTCACAGCCATAGGACCCTCGGGCTGGCTAGGCATTTGCCTGAGTAATGATAACACATGCATAGCCACAGGACCCTCAGGCTGGCTAGGCATTTGCCTGAGTACTAACAACACATGCGCAGCCTCAGGACCCTGGGGCTGGCTTGACATTTGCCTGAGTCCTGATCACACGGGCACAGCCATAGGACCCTGGGGCTGGCTAGGCATTTGCCTGAGTTCTGAAAACACATGCTCAGCCTCAGGACCCTGGGGCTGGCTAGACTTTTGCCTGAATACTGACAACACATGTGTAGTGTAATTATTCAACCACAAATAAGCACTTCCGTGTTCTAAAGGCAAGCATGTATAGACGGGCCCTCGAGTGCGGAGATGCCTGAATGTTATAGGGCCCCGTATGATTCACGCTTGTGCATGTGTGGTTCCATTAATGTATGACTCAGCTAAACCCTTGCATGCATGCGTGAACCTGTCATCTGCATATGACTTAGTCACACCAACTCCCTGGGCATGGGTGCTAGGCAGCTTTTAAAAGCTGGACATGCCATCTTCCTCTCTCTCTTTTTGCACACCAATTCCTCAGGACTGTATGCACCTCCTCCAATAAACTATTAAGCAGGTTTGTTGTATGTTATGTGTTTCCTTCTCACTCGCGTCCCCATAATTTCATTGGTGCTGTGATACTTGGGAGACTGTCCCACCCTGAGCCCCTCTCCTGGGGTCAGAATCCAGAACCATGGATTTTCTTCACAACAACCACGTGTTCCATATGCCTGAGAACGATTTCTCCCCACAACACCAGCTTCAGTTGTTGAGTTTCCCATTCTGGTCAGCTTAACTGTTTCTTTGATCCTGAGGAATTGACCTTTGAGCTCCAGCAATCTTCTTGTATTTCTAGAAACTGGGGAAATGCCCCCAACCACAGTCCTTAAAGCTATAGATGTGCCCTTCACTGACATTCATCTCTGCATTGCTTCCTTTAGCTGAAATTGTGTTTGGAATGGCCCGGGGCCAATCCGTCAGTGACTGGGGGCCCAGGGTCCTTCAGATCTTCTTTCTCTTTTCTTCCTGTTCTTTTCTTTTCTTTTTTCCCCTCACCATAAAAGGCCACTTGGAGCGGCCTCTGGGTCTCTGGTCCTGAGTCGCCCAGATCAGATCCAGCCAGGCCTTACCATCCCACTCTTTTCTAATGGATGCCTTCCCACGGCTCTTGTGACAGTCGTGTGCTGATTCACACCCCACCCACAGTCGAGAGACATCTCACTGTGCATCTTGTGGTATTGCCATTTCGTGGGTTTTCACAGTTTCAGCTATGGGTATCAAGCCATCCAAACCCATCAATCCAGCCTGCTCCCTGGGATGCCTTTTAGAGACCCTGAAACCCCAGGCCTTAATCCCCTACCTACAGATTCCAACACTTGTCCAACTTTGTTCAAAAGAATGGCCTTGTTACAATTTAGATGGCAATATAAAGTGGCTACCCAGCAATACCCTTGAACTTGATACTTTATAGGAGCTTTCTAACTACTGTCAGCACACGGGCAAATACAAGGAGTTTCCTTACATCCATGCCTTTTACTATTTAGGCTCTAAACCTAAGTCCTCTGTCCTTGTAAGTTGTTTGCCTGCTCAAATGTTCCTGGCTATGCCAACTGTACTGGAAGACCCCTCCACTTCCACTCTGTACCCAGCTAATGAACCCCTGCCTTTTTGACCTCAGCAGGCAGCTACCCCCATCCTTCCAGTTCATATGCCTGTCCCTTTAGCCCCTATCACTGCTCTTTGAGCCCCAGTTTCTACTCCTGACTCTTTAGCTCCTACTCCTGTTCCTATGCCAGTTCCTTTAGCTACTGTTCCTGCTAAGGAATTTACACCTTCCTGGCAGATTCTTCCATTCATTTACTTCCTGATGCCTTGCCACCTCCTCTGCTTGCTCTTCAGCTCCCCCACCCCCCACATTACCTTCTCCAGCAGCCCTACTGAATCATTCTTCCTCTCTGGCGCCTGGCTGCAGCAGTCACCCAGCACTGCACCCACATTTACCCCTCCTCTCATTCGCTCGCATGCTGCTATGGAACCCAACCCTGATCAAGCCAAGCCCGATACAGTTCTCTTATTTTGAGAGATGGCTGGCGTAGATGGATTGATCAGGGCACAAGTTCCTTTCTCACTCTTAAAACTCTCCCATATAGAACAAAAACCGGGGTCCTATACTTCTAATTCTACCACTTTCATAAAACAATTCCAATATATTACCCAGTTTTATCATCTCACCTTTCATGATATCTATATGATCTTATCTAATAACCTACTTTCTGAAGAGCACAGGCGAATTTGGGAGCAGGCCAGACTACATGCAGATGAGATTCACCAAACTCTTGCAACCCACCCTCCAGGGACAGAGGCGGTCCCAGAGCAAGAGCCTCATAGGGACTGTGGTACTCTGGGTGGGAGTTTAGCTAGGGACCAGTTTTTGACTTGCCTCCTGGAAGGTCTCTGTAAGGCTACTCTCAAGACAGTAAACTATACTAAGCTCTCAGAGATCATTCAAGATAAGAAGGAAAATCCTTCTGCATTTTTGGAATAACTCACAAAAGCTCTGTTACAGTATACTAATTTAGATCCAGAAACCACGGAAGGCAGTTACTCATGATTGATTTTTTTTTTATTCAGTGTAACTCTGACATTAGGGCTAAACTTAGGCCTTTGGAGAAAGGCGCTTGACCCCCGCAGGCAGAAGTCTTAGAGGTGGCTTTCAAGGTGTACCATGTGAGGAATGCCAAAGGCCAGAACCACTGTCACATGCTGAGCATGGCCTCCCCATGGCTGAGGCGATAGAGCACCCGATCTGCGCTGTCCGTCATATACGGTAACTCAAACAGGGCCTGTTCCCTTAAGTTCCAGAGAGCACCAAGATCGACCACTCTTTCTGTAGTTCCAGAAAAACAAAAGTCTCATCCTGACTCAACTCTCATATGCCAAAATCTCCATATACTCTCCCTCTTCCTCTTTCTCCTATCTGCTTTACCAACTTCTCCATATCCCCAATGTCATTCTTAAATTTTCAGTTAACCACTCAGCTGTTATACAGGGACCATCATTAAACATAGAGCCGGAGGTACAAGGACTGTCAAAAGCCTAGGTGGTAAGAAACAATAATGAGTTTGCAGCCCCAAACTCCAAAGAAACTCACAAAACAGACTTTAACATAACAGGTTTATCACTGACTGCGGCAGTGTTTCCTGGATGTTAAGGTGATACCATGATGCTAAAGGAAAACAAGTGCCTTAAGATTTCTTTCAGGTAAAACATTAAAGGGTTTAATAATTATCCTTTTCAATAATTTCCTCCTTCTTTCCCCCATCTTCCATTCTGTCATCGTAATTATAAACTTTTAATATGTCTAAAATGTATTTCTTTTCAAATATTTTTTTCCATAATCTCCAGGGAGTCAAATGGACCTACCTAAATGGACCAGGTCTCAGGAACCCCTGTGTAATATCCCCCCTCCTTCTATCTTCCATCTTGGGACTCTCTTTCTTAGTAACTGGGATATAAAATTTTTCCAGACATAATTTTCTGCCTTTTCCAGCATTTTGCAAGGTCCAAGCTGCCAGCCAGCCAGTTCCTCAGAGCCCAGAAAAATACAACAGTAATCAGTCACCCCAGGATGTGGTCATGCATCTCAACTCCCTGACACCCACAAAATCAGCATGAAACAGTCACGAGAGACATTATGACGCCACATTCCCACCCATTATGACCCCCCAAAGCCCCATTTTTTTGTAATAAATGAAAGGGTGAAATGTAATGATTCAAGGAAAAATAAGCTGTACTTCCGGGTTCTAAGGGCAAGCACATACAGAAGGGCCCTTGGGTGTGGAGATGCCTGAATGTGAAAGGGGCCTGGGTGAGCCACGTGCATGCATGCATGGTTCCATCCATGTATGACTCAGCTAAATCCTTGGGCACATGCATGAGTTTGTCATCTGCTTATGATGTAATACGCCAACTCCTTGTGCAGCTTTTAAAATCTGGATGTGCCATCTTCCCCCCCACCCCCACTCTGCACACGATTCCAAAGGCCTGTATGCACCTCCTCTAATAAACTCCTAGGCAGGTTTGTTGTGTGTTCCATGTTTCCTTCTTACTTGTAACCACGTAATTTCATGTAGTCACAGGACCCTGGGGCTGGCTAGGCATTTGCCTGATTCCTGACAACACATGCGTAGTCACAGGACCCTAGGGCTGGCTAGGCATTTGCCTGAGTACGGACAACATATATACAGCCAGAGGACCCTGGGGCTGGCTAGGCATTTGCCTGACCACTGACAACACATGCACAGCCAGAGGACCCTGGGGCTGGCTAGGCATTTGCCTGATTCCTGACAACACATGTACAGACGCAGGACCCTGGGGCTGGCTAGGCATTTGCCTGAGTCCTGACAACACATGCACAGATGCAGGACCCTGGACCTGGCTAGGCATTAGCCTGAGTACTGTCAACATATGTGAGATTGCCAGAATCCCCCTCAATCCTGACACGCTTGCACACTGTGTGTAGTGGGGGACAGGAAATCAGAGGTGGGAAATAAAAGGGGGTCCTGTGATGAAGGACAATAGTAGAAGTGGCAGATACCAGCAGGATACTGATATACATGGGAACATCATGAGATTCATTATTTTATATACTAGCTGAAGAGATTATGGTTTTAAACTGGGATATTAAGAGCTGGATACAAGATGGAAAGAACATCAAAAGACACCTCTCCTTAAACACAGCAGTCAGCAGGGCCTGGTGGAACCTGGTCATTTGACCATGGTGGCTTCTGGTAAGAAAAGTGACCTTTGAGGTCTAGACAGATAATCTGAGTTCACATGCCAGAGCTGCTAGTAACAGCTAGAAGCCTTACTAATGCCAATATTCGCAAAAGTATCCCCAGGAGAAGAAAATGTGCACCTGGGCCCCCAGAGTTCATGCTTCCTTGAAATGAAGCCCTCGTGTGGCACAGTGTGTGGTTCAAAGTACAGACTTGCAAGGCTGCCTGGTTACTCTTTAACCCCACTGCCCGGGTTTACTCATTTGTAAGATGGGGGCAACATACCCGACTTGTCTGGCCTGTTAGAGATGCTGTGCCCAAGCTTTGAGTATTGTGACAAACACTGTCCTCCGTAGAGTTCCTGCTGAAGAACTGCACGATCCGTTACCAAACGCAAACAAGTCACGGGAGAATCTCATAATGCTTTAAGGAAGCTTAGAACTTTTGTGTAGAGCGCCATGTTTCTAACTCTCCTGGTCGGCAGGAAGCCTGGAGACTGGGGGTTGGGTCGCAGGGCAGTGAGGGTGGCCAGGGTCCACACTAGTTCCCTAGGCCCTAGTCAGGTGGGGAGAGCAGCTGCGAGATTACCTTATTTGGGGCTTTCGGGTTTGCAGCTGTGTGTGAAATAGGTGGTGGAGGTGAGGCAGAGGACACCGAAGACCCCTGCACAGACCCAGTTAATCCTCTATCATATCCTTCTTTTCACTTCCCTTTTTCCAGGAGTGCTGGGTCTCCAACTGCAGGACCCCAAAGGGGACAGAAATCTGTTCATTCAGCCATGCTGCCCTTTGGCTTTCTTCCTCCGTTCCTTCCTCCCTTCCTCCCTGCCTTCCTCCCTTCCTCCCTCCCTCCCTCTCTCTCTCCCTCCCTCCCTCCCTCCCTCTTTCCCTCTCTTCCTTCCTTCCTTCCTTCCTTCCTTCCTTCCTTCCTTCCTTCCCTCTTTCCTTCCTTCCTGCTCTTCCATGTAGTATCCACCTTCCAAAATTTGTTGATATTCTATGTGTTGATGATCATTTTTATGGTTTCTTAATTTTTCTGGGTTATCACATATAAAAATTTCCTTAATAGTGTTATATAACATTTGCCAATAATAACTTAAATGTGCTTAGAGTATATTCAGAAAAACAAATCTATTCACAATATTTCTTGGCATCAAGTGAGTGTCCACATAGTTTTCCAGTTCTCTATGGATACCAACAAGTGTTTCATGATTTAGTTAAATTCTGGTAGTACTCAGAGATAGTTTATGCTAAATGACTATTCCAAATGAGCTTTCACCTGCAGACTTCAACTTTGCAGGCAACTTGGAGTCATTCTCTGAATTGTTTCTCTGACATCTATCCCTTTTCCAGGGTAAACCTTGGCTCCCTAATCTTTTCATCATAAAATAAAAGATCTGGATTCAAATATTCAAATCATATAAGGAACTCCTTATTTGTATTTTTATTCAGTTATTTATTGTTATTCTAATTTTAATTTTAAAAGGTTTATTTTTCATTAAAAATTTGCCCAATATATTTTTTTATCACATTCTTCCTTTCTGCCAACTCCTCCTAGGCCCTTCACACCACCGTACTCACCCAGCTTCATATTCTTTATCTCTCAAAAACAAAACACAAACAACAAAAAAATCAAACAACGTAAACCATTAAGACAAAAAAATACCAAAACAAAAAGTGCATACACACACACACAGAAATAAACACACACACACACACACAAATGGAGTCCTTTGTGTTGGTCAACTTCCTCCTGAGAATGGGGCATATCCTGGAGGGTGGTTGATATTGCCAGTCACATTCCATTGGAGAAAACTGATTTTCTCTTTCCCAGCAGGTACCAATTGCAAATAGCTTCTGGGTCAAAGGTGGGACTTTGCATCTATTCTGCATTTCTGTGCTGGGATTCTGTCTGGTTTGCACTTTGGCATGTCTTCCGAATACTGTCACAGACTCTGTGGATTTGTGTGTCTGTTTCCTTAGAGTCATCCATGACCTCTGACTCTTACAATCATTCAACCTTTTCCTCTGCATAAATTCCTGTGTCTTGAGAGGAGGGGATTGATGAAGACCTCCTATTTAGGACTGAGTGCTCCAAAGTCTCCACACTCTGCGTGCTGTCCAGTTGTGTGTCTGTGTGTTAATCATGATCTGCTGAAAGAAGCTTCTTTGATGAGGATTGAGCTATGCCCTGATCTATGGTATAGCAGTATGTCATTAGTAGTCATTTTATTGCTTTAGTATAATAACAGAATTAGGTTTTCTCCTAGACCAGTGGTTCTCAACCTTCCTAATGCTGCAACCCCTTAATACAATTCTTCATGTTGGGGTAACCACCAACTATAAAATTATTTTCATTGCTATGTTATAAATATAATTTTCTGTTGTTATGAATCATAATGTAAATATTTAATGTTTTCAATGTGACTCATGTGAAAGGGTCATTTGACCCCCAAAGGGTTGTGACCCACAGGTTGAGAAGTGCTGCCCTAGATCCATGACCTGTCTAGTCTCAGGTTCCAGGTCACTTTAATGGTGTAAGCTGTGGGTTCCATCTCCTAGAGTGGTCCTTAAATCCAATTTTAAATGTAATTGGTTACTTCCATAACTTTTGTGTAACAATTGCACCAGAATACCTTTGGAAAGGTCACTATTATAGGTAGCAAGGTTTATAGCTGGGTGATATTTATGACCACCCCCCCCCCCATCTCACACAGAGCACCTTCCAGCACTATGAATGATAGTCAGTAGGAGTGAAGCTTCTAGTTTGGTTCCTGGTTGTTGCAGGAGGAAAGTGCCACTTGTTCATCCCAGCTGCCTGGCTAGCTTAGCCCCAAAATAACCACACAGAAACTGTATTAATTAAATCACTGCTTGGCCCATTAGCTCTAGCTTCTTACTGGCTAACTCTCACATCTTAGTTTAACCCATTTCTATTAATCTGTATATTGCCACATGGCAGTTGCTTACCGGGAAAGATTCAGCATGTCTGTCTCTGGTGGCTCCATGGTGTCTCTCGGACTCTGCTTTCATTCTCCCAGAATTCAGGTCTGTCTTCTCTGCCTATCTAAGTTCTGCTCTATCAGGTCAAGGCAGTTAATTTAGTCATTAACCAATACAAGCAACACACAGAGGGGACTCTCACATCACCTCCCCTTTTCTGTTTAAATAAAAAGAAAGGTTTTAACTTTAACATAGTAAAATTACATATAACAAGTATCAAGCAAGAATTACAGTTATAATATTTCTATTTATTTTATCTTTTATCATAACTAAGGAAAACTATAACTATCTACTTATTCTTCAACTCCATCAAAAGCTCCAGAAGGATATAAATCACCTAAGTAAACAGGAAGTACATTGTAAGCAACTTCCAAAACTCTAGAATTGACAGAGACATCTCACTGCCTAGACAGTCACCCAAAGTTCTGTACCATTGGGGCATCCATCTTCAGCATACAGGCCCATAGTATCCAGCAGACTTTTCCATGAAGCAGGAAATTTCAAAGACAGTTCAGTCACTTTCTTCTGTGTCCTGCAGAATGTCTTGCAGACTCTTTCATGAAGCAGGAAGCCCAAAGGACCATCTCACCTTTAAGCAAGTTCAGCAGTCATCTCTCTGTGGATCCTGCAGGTCCAGTGAAGCAGTCCAGGCAAGAGCAGTTTTATGCCCAAATGGCTAAGGAGCTCTTGTAGCTTATATTAACCCATTATTCTGATCTATGTTAGCCATGTGGCTCAGTACCTTTTTCAGTGGGGCAGATCATATCCTGCTGCTTCGGTGATCTGGGCAGGAGTGGGAGAAATCAACTTCCTCCTTCCCAGAATTCTCCTGTTCTCAATGCAACATTTCCACTTCCTTTCTGGTTTTCCCACCTATACTTCCTGCCTGGACAATCAGCGTTTATTTAAAACATGATTGACAGAATACAGACATTTCTCCTGCACCACCTTGCTTAAGGGGCAGACAAGGAGAGAAAAAGGTCACATATAATACACTTAAGCACCTAAGACTCTGGAGAGAGAGGGTGTACTGAGCTTGGGAAATGTACTTAGTAGGACCTTGTAATTGGATAACAGTGGAAGAATGGTGTTAAGCTCTTTATATTTTGTCAGAACTCAGGCAAATGCCTGGCCAGCCCCAGGAAACTATGGCTACTTATGTCTTGTCAGGACTTAGGCAAGTGCCTAGAAAGGCCCTTGGTATTATGGCTACCTATGTGTTGTCGAACTCAGGCAAATGCATAGCCAACCCAAGGGTCCTATGGCTACCTATGTGTTGTCAGGAATCAGCCAAATGCTTAGCCACCCGCAGGGTTCTATGGCTACACATGTGTTGTCAATATTCAGGCAAATGCCTAGACAGCCCCAGGGTCTTATGGCTACCTATGTGTTGTTAGGACTCAGGCAAATTCCTAACCAGCTTTAGGGTCCTACGGCTACAACTGTGTTGTGAGGAATCAGGCAAATGCTTAGCCAGACACAGGGTCCTATGACTACACATGTGTTGTCAGTACTCAGGCAAATACCTAGTCAGCCCCAGAGTCCTTTGGCTAAAAATGTGTTTTCAGGACTCAGCCAAATGCTTAGCCAGCCCCAAGCATCCTATGGCCACATAGGTGTTGTCAATACTCAGTCAAAGGCCTAACCAGCCCCAAGGTCCTATATCTACCTATATGTTGTCAGGCCTCAGGCAAATGCCTAGCCATCCCAAGGGTCATATGGCTACAAATGTGTTGTCAGGAAACAGGCAAATGCTTAGCCAGCCCCAGGGTCCTATGGCTACATATGTATTGTAAAAACTCAGGCAAATGAATAGCCAGCTTCTGGGTCTTAAGGCTACCTATGTTTTGTCAGCACTCAGGCAAATTCCTAGCCAGCCCCAGGGTCCTAAGGCTACACATGTTTTGTCAGGATCCAGGCAAATGCTTAGCCATCACAAAGTTTCCTATGGCCACATATGTGTTGTCAGGACTCAGGCAAATGCCTAGCCAGACCCAGGATCATGAGTCTACACATATGTTGTCAGGAATCAGGCAAACACCTAGCAAAGCCCAGGGTCCTATGGCTACACATATGTTTTCAGTACTTGACAAATGCCTAGACAATTCAAAGGTCTCATATCTACATATGTGTTCTAAGAACTCAGGCAAATGTTTAGCCAGCCCCAGGGTCCTATGGCTACCTATGTGCTGTCAGGACTCAGGCAAATGCCTAGCAAGCTCCAGGGTACTAAGGCTACCTATTGTTATCAGGAATCAGGCAAACACCTAGATAGGCTCAGGGTCCTATGACTACACAGGTATTTTCAGTACTCAGGCACATGCCTAGCAAACCCCAGCACCCTATATCTACGTATGTTTTTTCAGAACTTAGGCAAATGTTTAGCCGGTTACATGGCTACCTATGTGTTGTCAGGAATCAGGCAATTGCCTAACCAGCCCCAGGGTCCTATGGATACCTATGTTTTGTCAGGAAAAAGGCAAATGCCTACCTAGTCCCCAGGTGCTATGGCTACACATGTGTTGTCAAAATTCAGGCAAATGCTTAGCCAAGCACAGCGCCTTATGGCTACCCATGTGTCGTCAGTACTAAGGCAAAGTCCTAGCCAGTCCCAGGGTCCTATGATTAACTATGTCTTGTCAGGACTCAGGCAAGGGCTAAGCCAGCCTCAGGATACTTTAGCTATACACGTGTTGTCAGGACTCAGACAAATGCCTAGCTAGCCCCAGTTACTGGTGTCTGCACATGTTTTGTCAGGAATCAGGCAAATACTTAGCCAGCCCCAGGGTCCTATAGCTACCTACTAGTTGTCGGGACTCAGGCAAATACCTAGCCAGCCCCAGGGTCCTATGGCTACCGATGTGTTATCAGGAATCAGGCAAATGCCTAACCAGCCCCAGGGTCCTATGGCTACCTATGTGTTGTCAGGACTCAGGCAAATGCCTAACCAGTCCCAGGGTCCTGAGGCTACCTATGTGTTGTCAGGACTCAGGCAAATGCCTAGCAGCCCCAGGGTCCTATGGCTACATATTTTTTGTCAGAACTCAGGAAAGGGCTTAGCCAACCTCAGGGTCCTTTAGCTAAACATGTGTTGTGAATACTCAGGCAAATACCTAGCCAGCCCCAAGTTCCTTGGCTACATATGCATTATCAGTAGAAGGCAAATGCCAAGCCAGATCCTGGGACCTATGGCTCTGCATGTGTTGTCAGGATTCAGGCAAATACCTAGCCAGCCCCAAGGTCCTATTGAAAGATCTCTGGACCAGAGAGCCTCTACTCAAGTCTTGGGATAACACGACTCCCAGGAACTCACGAGAGACCATCCTTGCTACAATCACAAGAGGTTTATTGACAGGACAGGGACCAGTGCACTGAGGCTGAAACTCATATCCCACTTAGCGGTAGAGAATTCGACCCCAAGTAGCTGGGAGAAGGGGTATTTAAGGGAAGAAACCACAACCCAGTAATCCAAAGGGGGTAGAGAGGGCATCATTGGAAAATTCAGAAAATACCAGTGATCATCTAAGTGGGTAACTGCCTGCTTCTTGAGATTATTCTCAAGATTATAATCCAACTTTTCTTCAGCTAGTTCCAGAAACAGAGTCACTGAATCGGCTAATCTAGATTTATGACTCTAATTTTTCTGCTAGATTATTGGCTCTATTTTTCCTGCTAGAGGGGTCTGTATTTATTGAGGTCTTTCACTATATCTATGTATGTGATATCAGAACTCAGGCAAATGTTTAGCCAGCCCCAGGGTCCTATGGCTACCTATGTGTTGTCAGGACTCAGGCAAATGTTTAGTCAGCCCCAAGGTTCTATGGCTGCACATGTTTTGTGAATATTCAGGCAAATTATTAGCTAGCCACAGGGTCTTATGGCTACCTATATGTTGTCAGAACTCAGGCAAATACCAAGCCAACACCAAAGTTCTATGGCTACCTGTGTGTTGTCAGGAATCAGTCAAATACCTAGCCAGCCCCAGGGTCCTCTGGCTACACATGTGTTCTCAGGATCAGGCAAATGCCAAGCCAGCCTCAGGGTCCTATATCTACTTTGTTTCGTCAGGACTCAGGCAAATGTTTAGCCAGCCCCAGGGTCCTCTGGCTACACATTTGTTTTCAGGATTCAGGCAAATGCCTAACCAACCCCAGGGTCCTATGGCTATCTAGGTATTATCAGGAATCAGGCAAATGCCTAGCAAGCCCCAGGGTCCTATTGCTACCTATGTGTTATCACGAATCAGGCAAATGCCTAGCCAGGTCCAGGGTCCCATGGCTATACTGGTGTTGTGAATACCCAGGCAAATGCCTAGCCAGCCCCAGCATCCTATAGATACGCACGTGATGTTAGGAATAAGGCAAATGCCTAGCTAGCCACAGGATCCTGTGACTACACATGTATTGGCAGGACTCAGGCAAATGCCTAGCCAGCCCTAGTGTCCTATGGCTACACATGGGTTGTCAGGCATCACACAAATGCCTAGCCAGTGCCAGGTCCTGTGGCTATACATGCGTTGTCAGGAATCAGGTAGATGCCTAGCCAGCCCCAAGGTACTAAAAAGACCTATGTGTTGTCAGGATTCAGTCAAATGCCTAGCTTACCCAGGTTCCTATGGCTACACATGTGTTGTCAATACTCAGGCAAATGCCTAGCCAACCCCAGGTCCTATGGCTACACATGTGTTATCAGGAATCAGGCAAAAGCCTAGCCAGCCCCAGGGTGCTATGGCTACACATGTTTTGTCAGTACTCAGGCAAATTTCTAGCTAGCCATAGGGTCCTATGGCAACCTATGTGTTTCAGGACTCAGGTAAATACCTAGCCAGCCTTAGGGTCCTATGACTACCTATGAGTTGTCAGGAATCAGGCAAATCCTAGCCAGCCCCAGGTCTTATGACTACCTATGTTTTGTCAGAAATCAGGCAAATTCGTAGCCAGCCCAGGGTCCTATGACTACCTGTGAGTTGTCAGGAATCCGGCAAATGACTAGCCAGCCCCAGGTCTTATGACTACCTATGTTTTGTCAGAAATCAGGCAAATTCCTAGCCAGCCCAGGGTCCTATGGATACACATGTTTTATCAGTACTCAGGCAAATTCCTAGCCAGCCCTGTGTCCTATGACTACTTATATTTTTTCAGGACTCAGGCTAATACCTGGCCAAAACCAGGGTCATGCAGGTACACTTGTATTGTCAGGAATCAGGCAAGGGCTCAGCCAGCCCCAGTGTCCTGTGGCTACACATGTGTTATCAGTACTCAGGCAAATTCCTAGCTAGCCCTAGAGTCCTATGGCTTCATATGAGTTTTCAGGATTCCAGAAATTACCCAGCCAGGCCCAGAGTCCTAGCTACACATGTATTGTCAGGACTCAGGCAAATGCTTAGACAGTCCCAATGTCTTATGGCCACACATGTGTTGTGAATAATCAGACAAATACCTAGCCAGACCCAAGGTACTGTGCCTACATATGTGATGTCAGGTATTGGGCAAATGCTTAGCTAGCCCCAGGGTCTTATAACTACCTATGTGTTGTCAGGAATCAGGCAAATCCTAGCCAGCTCCAGGGTCCTATGGCTACCTATGTGTGGTCATGAATCAGGCAAATGCTTAGCCAGCCCCAGGGTCCTATGGCTCTACATGTGTTGTCAATACTCAGGCAAATACATAGTCAGCCCCAAGGTTCTATGTTTACAATGTGTTCTCAGTTCTCAGGCAAATGCCTAAGCAGACCCAGGGTCCTATGGCTACCCATGTGTTTTCAGAACTCAGGCAAATGTTTAGCCAACCCCAGTGTCCTATGGCCACACATGTGTTGTGGTATAAGAGGGTCATCTTTCTATGTGTTGCTTTCATTGGTTAAATAAAGAGACTGCCTTAGCCTTTTGATAGGACAGCAGCTTATATAGGCGGGGTAGACAGAACAGAATGCTGGGAGTAAGAAGCAGGGTCAGAGAGAGCCGCCACCATGAAGCTGCCAGGTCAGACATGCTGAATCTTTCATGGTAAGCCACGAGCTCGTGGTGACATACAGATTATTACAAATGTGTTGAATCAAGATGTGAGAGTTAACCAATAAGAGGCTAGAACTAATGGGCCAGGCAGTGTTTAAATGAATACAGTTTCCATATAATTATTTAGGGTTAAGCTAGCCGGGCGGGATGGAAGAATGAGCCTGTGCTATTTACAACAGTGTTGTCAATAATCAGGCAAAGACTTAGTCAGCCCCAGGGTCCTATGGCTACACATGCGTTTTCAGGACTCAGGCAAATGCCTAGCCAGCCTGAGGGTCCTTTAAGAACACATGTATTGTCAGGACTCAGGCAAAGACTTAGCCAGCCTTTGTGCCAATAACTACACATGTGTTGTAGGACTCAGGCAAATGCCTAGCCAGTCCCAGGGTCCTATGGCTACCTATGTTCCATCAGGAATCAGGCAAAAGCCTAGCCAGCCCCAGGGTCCTATGGCTACCTATGTGCTGTCAGGACTCAGGCAAATGCCTAGCAAGCTCCAGGGTACTAAGGCTACCTATGTGTTATCAGGAATCAGGCAAACACCTAGATAGGCCCAGGGTCCTATGACTACACAGGTATTTTCAGTACTCAGGCACATGCCTAGCAAACCCCAGCACCCTATATCTACGTATGTTTTTTCAGAACTTAGGCAAATGTTTAGCCGGTTACATGGCTACCTATGTGTTGTCAGGAATCAGGCAATTGCCTAACCAGCCCCAGGGTCCTATGGATACCTATGTTTTGTCAGGAAAAAGGCAAATGCCTACCTAGTCCCCAGGTGCTATGGCTACACATGTGTTGTCAAAATTCAGGCAAATGCTTAGCCAAGCACAGCGCCTTATGGCTACCCATGTGTCGTCAGAACTAAGGCAAAGTCCTAGCCAGTCCCAGGGTCCTATGATTAACTATGTCTTGTCAGGACTCAGGCAAGGGCTAAGCCAGCCTCAGGATACTTTAGCTATACACGTGTTGTCAGGACTCAGACAAATGCCTAGCTAGCCCCAGTTACTGGTGTCTGCACATGTTTTGTCAGGAATCAGGCAAATACTTAGCCAGCCCCAGGGTCCTATAGCTACCTACTAGTTGTCGGGACTCAGGCAAATACCTAGCCAGCCCCAGGGTCCTATGGCTACCGATGTGTTATCAGGAATCAGGCAAATGCCTAACCAGCCCCAGGGTCCTATGGCTACCTATGTGTTGTCAGGACTCAGGCAAATGCCTAACCAGTCCCAGGGTCCTGAGGCTACCTATGTGTTGTCAGGACTCAGGCAAATGCCTAGCAGCCCCAGGGTCCTATGGCTACATATTTTTTGTCAGAACTCAGGAAAGGGCTTAGCCAACCTCAGGGTCCTTTAGCTAAACATGTGTTGTGAATACTCAGGCAAATACCTAGCCAGCCCCAAGTTCCTTGGCTACATATGCATTATCAGTAGAAGGCAAATGCCAAGCCAGATCCTGGGACCTATGGCTCTGCATGTGTTGTCAGGATTCAGGCAAATACCTAGCCAGCCCCAAGGTCCTATTGAAAGATCTCTGGACCAGAGAGCCTCTACTCAAGTCTTGGGATAACACGACTCCCAGGAACTCACGAGAGACCATCCTTGCTACAATCACAAGAGGTTTATTGACAGGACAGGGACCAGTGCACTGAGGCTGAAACTCATATCCCACTTAGCGGTAGAGAATTCGACCCCAAGTAGCTGGGAGAAGGGGTATTTAAGGGAAGAAACCACAACCCAGTAATCCAAAGGGGGTAGAGAGGGCATCATTGAAAAATTCAGAAAATACCAGTGATCATCTAAGTGGGTAACTGCCTGCTTCTTGAGATTATTCTCAAGATTATAATCCAACTTTTCTTCAGCTAGTTCCAGAAACAGAGTCACTGAATCGGCTAATCTAGATTTATGACTCTAATTTTTCTGCTAGATTATTGGCTCTATTTTTCCTGCTAGAGGGGTCTGTATTTATTGAGGTCTTTCACTATATCTATGTATGTGATATCAGAACTCAGGCAAATGTTTAGCCAGCCCCAGGGTCCTATGGCTACCTATGTGTTGTCAGGACTCAGGCAAATGTTTAGTCAGCCCCAAGGTTCTATGGCTGCACATGTTTTGTGAATATTCAGGCAAATTATTAGCTAGCCACAGGGTCTTATGGCTACCTATATGTTGTCAGAACTCAGGCAAATACCAAGCCAACACCAAAGTTCTATGGCTACCTGTGTGTTGTCAGGAATCAGTCAAATACCTAGCCAGCCCCAGGGTCCTCTGGCTACACATGTGTTCTCAGGATCAGGCAAATGCCAAGCCAGCCTCAGGGTCCTATATCTACTTTGTTTCGTCAGGACTCAGGCAAATGTTTAGCCAGCCCCAGGGTCCTCTGGCTACACATTTGTTTTCAGGATTCAGGCAAATGCCTAACCAACCCCAGGGTCCTATGGCTATCTAGGTATTATCAGGAATCAGGCAAATGCCTAGCAAGCCCCAGGGTCCTATTGCTACCTATGTGTTATCACGAATCAGGCAAATGCCTAGCCAGGTCCAGGGTCCCATGGCTATACTGGTGTTGTGAATACCCAGGCAAATGCCTAGCCAGCCCCAGCATCCTATAGATACGCACGTGATGTTAGGAATAAGGCAAATGCCTAGCTAGCCACAGGATCCTGTGACTACACATGTATTGGCAGGACTCAGGCAAATGCCTAGCCAGCCCTAGTGTCCTATGGCTACACATGGGTTGTCAGGCATCACACAAATGCCTAGCCAGTGCCAGGTCCTGTGGCTATACATGCGTTGTCAGGAATCAGGTAGATGCCTAGCCAGCCCCAAGGTACTAAAAAGACCTATGTGTTGTCAGGATTCAGTCAAATGCCTAGCTTACCCAGGTTCCTATGGCTACACATGTGTTGTCAATACTCAGGCAAATGCCTAGCCAACCCCAGGTCCTATGGCTACCTATGTTCCATCAGGAATCAGGCAAAAGCCTAGCCAGCCCCAGGGTCCTATGGCTACCTATGTGCTGTCAGGACTCAGGCAAATGCCTAGCAAGCTCCAGGGTACTAAGGCTACCTATGTGTTATCAGGAATCAGGCAAACACCTAGATAGGCCCAGGGTCCTATGACTACACAGGTATTTTCAGTACTCAGGCACATGCCTAGCAAACCCCAGCACCCTATATCTACGTATGTTTTTTCAGAACTTAGGCAAATGTTTAGCCGGTTACATGGCTACCTATGTGTTGTCAGGAATCAGGCAATTGCCTAACCAGCCCCAGGGTCCTATGGATACCTATGTTTTGTCAGGAAAAAGGCAAATGCCTACCTAGTCCCCAGGTGCTATGGCTACACATGTGTTGTCAAAATTCAGGCAAATGCTTAGCCAAGCACAGCGCCTTATGGCTACCCATGTGTCGTCAGAACTAAGGCAAAGTCCTAGCCAGTCCCAGGGTCCTATGATTAACTATGTCTTGTCAGGACTCAGACAAATGCCTAGCTAGCCCCAGTTACTGGTGTCTACTCATGTTTTGTCAGGAATCAGGCAAATACTTAGCCAGCCCCAGGGTCCTATAGCTACCTATTAGTTGTCAGGACTCAGGCAAATACCTAGCCAACCGCAGGGTCCTGTAGCTGTGCAGGTGTTGTCGGGACTCAGGCAAATACCTAGCCAGCCCCAGGGTCCTATGGCTACCTATGTGTTGTCAGGACTCAGGCAAATGCCTAGCAGCCCCAGGGTCCTATGGCTACATATTTTTTGTCAGGACTTAGGCAAGGGTTTAGCCAACCTCAGGGTCCTTTAGCTAAATATGTGTTGTGAATACTCAGGCTAATGCCTAGCCAGCCCTAGGGTCCTTTGCTACATATGCATTATCAGTAGAAGGCAAATGCTAAGCCAGATCCTGGGAACTATGGCTCTGCATGTATTGTCAGATTCAGGCACATACCTAGCCAGCCCCAAGGTCCTATTGAAAGACCTCTGGACCAGAGAGACGCTCACTCAAGTCTTGGGATAACACGACTCCCAGGAACTCACAAGAGACCATCCTTGCATCACAAGAGGTTTATTGACAGGACAGGGACCAGTGCACTGAGGCTGAAACTCATATCCCACTTAGGAGTAGAGAATTCAACCCCAAGTAGCTGGGAGAAAGGGTATTTAAGGGAAGAAACCACAACCCAGTAATCCAAAGGGGGTAGGGAGGGCATCATTGGAAAATTCAGAAAATACCAGTGATCATCTAAGGGGTAACTGCCTGCTTCTTGAGATTATTCTCAAGATTATAATCCAACTTTTCTTCAGCTAGTTCCAGAAACAGAGTCATTGAATCAGCTAACCTAGATTTATGACTCTAATTTTTCTGCTAGATTATTGGCTCTATTTTTCCTGCTAGAGGGGTCTGTATTTATTGAGGTCTTTTACTATATCTATGTATGTGATATCAGAACTCAGGCAAATGTTTAGCCAGCCCAAGCGTCCTATGGCTACCTATGTGATGTCAGAACTCAGGCAAATGTTTAGCCCGGCCCAGGGTCCTTTGTCTACCTATGTGTTATCAGGAAGCAGGCAAATGCCTAGCCAGCCCCAGAGTCCTATAACTACCTATGTGTTGTCAGGACTCAGGCTAAAGCCTAGCCAGTCCCGGGTTCCTATATCTACCTGTGTGTTGTCACAAATCAGGCAAACACCTTCCAGACCCAGGATCCTTTTGTTGCACATGTATTGTCAGGACTCAGACAAATGCCTAGCAAGCCCCAGGTCCTGTGGCTATGCATGTGTTGTCAGGATTCATGCAAATGCCTTTCCATCCCCATGGTCCTATGGCTACATATATGTTGTCAATACTCAGTCAAATGCCTTGTCAGCCCCAGGGTCTTGTGGCTACACATGGGTTTTCATTACTCAGGCAAATGGTTAGTCAGCCCTAGGGTCCAATGTCTGGCTATACATGTGTTGTCAGGAAGCAGGCAAATGCCTACCCAGCCCCAGGGTCCTATGGCTTCCTATGTTTTGTCAGGACTTGGGGAAATATCTAGCCAGTCCGAGTCCTATATCTATTTATGTTTTGTCAGGACTCAGGCAAATGTTTAGCCAGCTCCAGGGTCCTATGGTTACACATGTGTTGTAAGGACTTAGGCAAATGCCTAGCCAGCCCCAGGGTCCTGAGGCTACCTATGTTGTCAGGATTCAGGCAAGGGCATAGCTAACTCCTGAGTCCTATGGCTACCTATGTGTTGTCAGGACTGGAGCAAATACCTAGCCAGCCCAAGGGTCCTATGGCTACACATGTGTTTTCAGGACTCACACAAATGTTTAGCCATCCCCAGGGTCCTGTGGCTACACATGTGTTGTCAGTACCCAGGCAAATGTTTAACCGGCCACAGGGTCCTAAATCTATGTACGTGTTGTCAGTACTCAGGCAAATGTTTAGCCAGCCCCAGGGTCCTATGGCTACACAATGTGTTTTCAGGACTCAGGCAAATACCTAGCCAGCCCCAGGGCCCTATGGCTACACATGTATTATCAGGACTCAGGCAAATGCCTAGCCAGCCTTTGGGCCCTGTTGCTACATGAAATTGCATGGGCATGAGTGAGAAGGAAACATGGAACACACAACAAACCCACATAGGAGTTTATTAGAGGAGGTGCATACAGGCCTGGGGAATTGGTGTGCAGAGAGAGAGAGAGAGAAGATGGCACATCCAGCTTTTAAAACATGCCTAGCGCAGGTGCACAGGGGCTTGAGTGGCTATGTCATATGCAGAATGACAGGCTCAAGCATGCACGTAAGGGTTTAGCTGAGTCATACATGCATGGAACCACACATTAAATAGAATTAATTAATAGAATTAAAAGTAAAAATACTTCCCAAATCACTACCCAGATATAACCAAAGATTTAAAAATATAAAAAGCTGTTTGGAAATAATATTTTTCCAGGTTTATTGAGCTATAACAGACAAATTAAAAGCACATGATATCTAAGTTGAACCAATACAAGTACAGACATGAGATTCTTATAAACATGAAATGATAAATCACTATCATAGTCAAGTTAACAGACCCATAAAATCCTTAATGTATTTATAACTATTGTTTTAAAAATCCCAATATTTAGGAAGCAGAGACAGGCAGAGTTCTGTGAGTTCCAGGTAGGCCTAGTCTATGTATTCAGTTCCATGTCATTAAAAGTTACACAGTGAGCCGGGCGATGGTGGCGCACGCCTTTAATCCCAGCACTCGGGAGGTAGAGGCAGGCGGATCTCTGTGAGTTCGAGACCAGCCTGGTCTACAAGAGCTAGTTCCAGGACAGGCTCTAAAGCCACAGAGAAACCCTGTCTCGAAAAACCAAAAAAAAAAAAAAAAAAAAGTTACATAGTGACATAGTGAAACCCTGTCTCAAAACAACAAAAAGAAAAAAGAAAGAAAAGCTTAAGCCCATTACAGTACATGTAAAACACTCAAAAGTCTCTGGAACAAACGCAGTTTTCTCTAAGTCCAATGTCTTCCTCATGTTGGCCATGGATGAGAGATGGTGTAAGCAAGCAAGGCCACACCGAGGCTGGTGAGTGCACAGAAGACAACATCTCTGGAAAGAGTCATCTGCATCCTGTGGTAAAGTCAACTTCTGCTTCATCGTGTGTGGGACTGATTCATCCTTAAACTGACCGTTTCTTACCTCCATCAAATACTCC
This sequence comes from Arvicola amphibius, assembly GCF_903992535.2. Taxonomy (NCBI): domain Eukaryota; kingdom Metazoa; phylum Chordata; class Mammalia; order Rodentia; family Cricetidae; genus Arvicola; species Arvicola amphibius. The sequence continues at coordinate 47,414,949 of NC_052049.1, read as the reverse complement.
ATCCACGTAGTGACTTTTACACAGATCATGTTCCTTTCCCCATTCTTTCCTGTTGACCTTGACAATGGAGGGTTCTAGGAATGAACTTGACTAGCTCTAGTCTTCAGACACACGGATCATACAAGGATTGCCAAGGTCTGCTTGTCATAGCTCAGTGGGGCCCTGCAGACTTTCAATAGACAGGAGGACCATACAAGGACTGCGTATCATAGTGCATCATATGTTCAGTGATGAATATGCAAGCTTTAAAAAATATCAGCTTACATAGCTAATGAATATCCTTTAATATGAGTTATGCCTTAGGATTTGAGACAGGATCTTCCTGTATAACCAAGGCTGGCCTGAACCTCATGATTCTCCCACCTCAGTCTCCCAAAAAGTGAAAGTAGGCAGAGGCTGTTTGTTCCTGGCCACCCAGACCCAAAATAATCATACAGAAACTATATTAATTACAACACTGCTTGGCCAATCACTTAAGCATATCGCTAGCTGGCTCTTATATCTGAAATTAACCATTTCCATTATTTGTATTTGACTACAGGGATTGTAGTTTACTGGTAAGGTTCCCAGGCATGTGTTTCCTTCTGCAGCTACATGGTGTCTCTCTGACACTGCCTTCTTTTCTCCTCTATCTCTGCTTAGAGTTCCAGCCTTGCTCTATTCTGCACTGCAATAGGCTGGAAGCAGCTTCTTTATTAACCAATGGTAATAAAACATATTCACAGCATACAGAGGGGAATCCCACATCATATGAAAGCACAGGTGTGTACCACCATACTCAACAAGAGTAAAATGTAGTAGGATATTGGGTGTTTAGAACTGCCAGTAGCCTTCAGCTCCATCTTCTACTTCTGGATGACAGGAGAGAAGGGCACTATCCACTTCCAGAGGATAGTCAAGCATTTGGACTGAGGGTGTCTTTCCTTCACAGCATTAATCACCCTGAGATCCTCTTCATCCAGGAGCCAACTGAGCATCTCCAGCCTGGTGAGGCTGGGCAGTCGGGACACACACTGACTCAGAGCCTTGACAGTGGTGGCCTGAACTTGGATGCGTTCTGGGAGACTCCTGCAGATACTCAGCACTTTCAAGTTTGGCAGGTTGTCCAGGGTTTGGAAGAAATTTCTGTACCCTTCCTCTGTGATCTTGTGATTCATTGAAAGATTTAAGTTCTCAAGTTTCTGGAAACCTCCACCAGTCGCTCCCTTGGCTGGAAAACAAAACATTCATGAAAACAAAATCCTAAGGACTTCAATAATGGTGACACGTTATTGGTACCACTCCCACACCCGACGACGAAAGTGGGACATTCTGAACACGATGTCTTAGAGGCTGTTCTTAGAAAGCACTAAAGAGCTGCTTGGTTGACAGGGAACCACCTGGTCAAACCACAAGCAGTTTGGAGGAAGCAGAATTTGGGGAGCTGAGCACAGAACTCTGGCTGTCAGGGCAATGTGGGCTTCTCTTCTGGTCTCACAGAGGACATAGTCAGGCCAGGGCACAGCTGTGGAACAGGTTACAGCATAGGAGACTGAGAAACTGTGCCAACAGCGTCTCCCTTTCTGCAGAGAAGGGAAGGTGACAGTCTTAAAAGCTGTCCTCTCGTTGGCTACTTCTGTGCCCTCCACCAATGCCCAGAAGAGACTCCCTGGTTACAGAGAGCACGGGCTTTGAAGGAAATGGAGCCAAACACATGGTGAGTTCTCAGTCACCAGGAACCTGGGCCTCTGGAGTGAAGATCTAGTCCAGCTGCCACCCACTTCCTCCTAATAAGGGAAAGTCAGGGAATATTTCACCCAGAATCAAGTAGGAGCTCAATTTGAAGACACAGGCCCTGAGAAAGTGTCTCCACTGTGTGCTGAACAGGGACTTCTGTGGTCGTCAGGAGTTATTCCCACTCCATGTATGAAGACTCTTCCAGAAGCACTAGAGGAAAGCTCGGGCCACCCCAATCCATGGCCTGTTGTCCCCTGGTTTCCTTTATTCTCCATATTGCACTGATATTGCACTGTACACTTATCTGATTCTATGGTGTGTAAGTGCTGTCTCCTAGCTTTGAGTTTAAACACTGTCCAGGAGTAACCTGTCAGCTGTGCATCAAAAGATGGACACCATTGCCACAGTGAGATGGTCAGCAGGTAAAGCATCTTCTAGGCAAACTGATGACCTGAGTTTGATCCGTGGACCCACATTGTAGAAGAGAACCAAGAAATCTGACCTCTATATACTGCCATAGCACATTCTCTCTCTCTCTCTCTCTCTCTCTCTCTCTCTCTCTCTCTCTCTCTCTCTCTCTCTCTCTCTCTCTCTCTCTCCCTCTATTCCTCCCTCCCTTCCTCCCTCCGTCTCTCCCTTCCTCCCCCCTCCCTCCCACCTATCTCAGTAGGGAAACAAAAATCAGGCAAACAAACAAACAAACAATGGTTTTAAGAGTCTTATTAAGGTAGGCATTTTTTTAAAAAAAATTATCTCTAGGGATGGTAGTACATATGTTTAATCCCAGCACTCAGGAGGCAGAAGCGAGCAGATCGCTGTGAGTTCAAGGTTAGCCTAGTCTACAAAGAGAATACCAGGATAGCCAAAGTTACAGAGAAAAATCTGTCTCAAAAATAATTTCTAATTTTATGTTTATGGATATTTTGCCTGTACCCTATCTTAAGGGCACCACGAACGTGCCTATTGTCCACAGAGGTCAGAAGAGGGCGACAAATCCCTGGAGCTGGAGTTACAGGTGGCTGGGAGCAGCAGCTGCATGGGTGCTGAGAATCAAATCCAAGTCCTCCGGAAGAGCAGCCAGTACTCTTATCTGTTGAGCCATATGTCCAGATCCAAAAATTAAGTGTTTCATATTAGGTTAACAGATATTTATTGACTTCCTACCATGTGTTAGGCAACCAGTGCTGGGTTCTGCGAGGGAAAGAAATCTGCTCGAGTGTGAGAGAGTGTGAGAGAATGTGAGAGGGCCTGGGATTATTGACTCCCAAATCTATGTGAGATTCAATTGCTACAAAGGTTTTGACATAGCATACTGGAAAAAAGATTTTTAAAAAAAATAGCAATTTAGGGGCTGGAGAGATGGCTCAGAGGTTAAGAGCACTGACTGTTCTTCCAGAGGTCCTGACTTCAATTCCCAGTAACCACATGGTGGCTTACAGCCATCTGTAATGAGATCTGATGCCCTCTTCAGGCCAGCAAGCATACAGACAGACAGAACACTGTATACATAATAAATAAAATAAATCTTTAAAAAAATATCAATTTATATTAAACAGTGATGAAAGAAGCTATAAAATCCAATGTTGTACAAATTTGTTTGTTTGTTTGTTTGTTTGTTTGTTTTTTCAAGACAGGGTTTCTCTGTAGCTTTGGAACCTGTCCTGGAACTAGCTCTTGTAGACCAGGCTGGCCTCAAACTCACAAAGATCTGCCTGTCTCTGCCTCCCGAGTGCTGGGATTAAAGGTGTGTACCTCCACTTCCTGGCTTAATGTTGTACAAATCTTAAGGAGAGAAAAATGCAGCTTTTATAAAAAGGTCTTAAATCCAACACACATACACACACACACACACACACACACACACACACACACACACACACACACAGTGGTTATTTTGTACACAGGGTGTCTTGAAGCCAGGGTGACTTTGAACTCTTGGTCTTTTTCCTCAGCCTCCCAGAACTGGGATTCCAGACATAATCACTTGCACACCTGGCTAAATTATTTTGTTTTGATTTCAGACAGGGTCTCACTATGCTGCCTTGGATATCCTAGAACTTGCTGTGTAGATCAGGTTGCTAATATGGGACAGAAAAAAAATTAAGGACTATTTTATTGCCACTAATCTCATAATATTTTGGTTTTATTTTGAATCTTTAACAACTTTTCTTAGGCATAAATATTATGTCAATATTTATAAGATTAATATATAGGTATTTAAAGTTTTTGTCATGATGTTAATGGTTATGTAGAATACTAACTAATTCTAGAAAAAGACTTCATTTAGCTTCCTTTGCATGATTTCAGATCTGAGTATCAGTTTTCTGCAGTGAACCATGACCATACCTAACAGTGACCTTTGAAGTCTCCAAATAAGGATGGGGCCCCACAACAATGATTCCTCCAGGACTATGATAACACCGCTAAGTTGAAAAACACCACCTAAAGATAGGCTTTTCAAGGTGGCTAGCTGAGATGATTCAGCCTCACAGACTACTCTAGCCAGGACTTGAGACAAGCCCTGCACTTTCCCATTGCGCAGAGACTGAACAACAAATGATATAGCTATCTCTCCCAGGACTTGACAATTAACCCAAATTTTTCTTTTCAGGATCCCCTAAAGATGCCATTGCCCCCAGACAGCAGGAAGTAAATTTAAGAACACCATGCCCACATTCCCAAGAGGTGGTGTGGGTAGTTTTTGGTCTTTTATTAGGTTATGGATATTTGTCATTGTTTAGGGGAATTGGTAACAAGCTGTTATTGGTAAAAAAGGAAATTAAATTCAAAGTTCTTGCTTTGAAGAGAAAAAAGTGGATATAGATATGACAGACTCAACGAGTAGGCTATTGAATCTACTCTAAAAAGAAAAAAGGGAAGATGTGAATATAATATAAAAAGGTACATTATTGAATCTACTCTTAAAAGCAACTACTAGTTTTAAATGTTTTACATTGGCTCGGACTTTTGTAGACTGTATATAAATTTTGTATATTTGTTGGGGGCTATGGGCCCTCAGACCCTGAACTTCCTATGACCCCTTGCCTCCTGGAGTAAACAACTGGTTTTCCTCTGCTTGCAGCTGCTCTGAGCAAGAGACCCTCAGGAGTTCCTGATAACTGTGGGGTGGTTTCTGGTGGGCTTGCAGCTGAAAAATCCTGAGAGCTAGGGCATGGCCATTAGTCAAGGAGAGCTGACTATAAGCTGCCCTGGGACACAATAAAATTGGCATTCTTGTTTCAGGAGTGACCCATGTCTCTGTGTGTTTTTTAATCCCAAGACCCTTGCCCAATCGCAGTTCCAGGTGGTGCAGGCGCCATATATATTGATACAAATTTGAGATTAATTTTGTTAGAACATACTATACATACATTTCTATTCTTTTTTTTAAGATTTATTTATTATGTATACAACATTCTGCCTCGATGTATGCCTGCACGCCAGAGGAGGGCGCCAGATCTCAGTACAGATGGTTGTGAGCCACCATGTGGTTGCTGGGAATTGAACTCAGTACCTCTGGAAGAGCAGCCAGTGCTCTTAACCTTTGAGCCATCTCTCCAGCCCTACATTTCTATTCTTGTCCAAGGTATTGTACATATATAATTCATTTAACAATGTGATACAAATTTCTAGTCCTTGAAAATTACTATTACCAACTGCTTGGGATAATAAGAAAATGTAGTTTAGTGGGTAATCGCCTATTACAATTTAACTTGTAGTCACATTAGGTAAGCTTTCAAGGTCAAACAAAAATATGTTTTAGATAAACAGGTCATCTTCAAACACTTCAAAGATCTACAGAATATGACATTTACACTGTTCTAATAACAAAGGCTCTTTTTTATGATTATGAGACATGTCTGTTCCTGGCAGCACCAATGTACTTCAGAGAAGATGATAGGCATCAAAGAAATTCCGCATGGAGTTTACTTTCTCCTTTTTTTGTTTGTTTGTTTTCTGTTTTTTTGAGACAAAGTTTCTCTATAGCTTTGGAAGTGTGTCCTGGAACTAGCTCTTGTAGATCAGGCTGGCCTTGAACTCACAGAGATTCACCTGTCTCTGCCCCCTGAGCACTGGAATTAAAGGCATGCACCACCACCACCCGACTATGGAGTTTACTTTCTTTCTTTTTTTTAAGTATTTGTTTTTTATTTTATGTATATGGTGTTGCATCTGCATGGACACCTACAAGCCAGAAGAGGGCATCAGATATCACCATAGATGGTTGTGAGTCACCATGTGGTTGCTGAGAATTGAACTCAGATCTTCTGGAAGATAAGCCAGTGCTCTTAACCACTAAACCAGCTCTCCAGCCCCTAGAGTTTACTTTCTTAGTGCAAAAGTAGGTCACTGGGCAAGAAAGTGTCCTTACCTTGACTGGCTGAGAGTATGCTGTCCTAACTATGCAAGCAAGGCATAAAAGAGAATGATAGCCAAATATTATCAAGACAAGGCTAGACAGCCCTTCAGAATATCTGCTTCACGGAAAAGTCTGTCAAATATTCTATACCCATAGGTAAAAAAAGACGGATGCCCCAACATCGCAGAGGAACTCTGGGTGACTGTCCAGGCAGCCAGATGTTTCTATCATTTCTCACATATTTTGAAAGTCGCTTACTTGCACTTCCTGTTTACTCAGTTAATAGTATTTCCTTTTCAGGTCTTTGAGGTAGCTGAAGACTAGATAATTAAAGTTTTCCTTGCATACCAGACTCAGAAAACAATCTCACCAAAGAGGTGTAAAGTATAAAAGATTAAGAGACATAAAAGATAATTTGATAATATAAATTTGAATAGAAAGTGAATTAGGTACAATCTTTTGGACTTATCAAGATAGGATATATATGGAGTATTTTCTCTTAATTTATCAAATGCAAATGGACTAGACGTTGTTGATATATTTATTGCCTATATATATTATATAAAGTTTTTTTAATTCTTATATATAGTTTTCCTTATATTAGTTATAGCCTTCTTTTCTATTTCAGACAAAAAGTGGAAATATAGTGGTATATTATGTGTGTTTTAATAAATAAAGCTTGCCTGAAGATTAGAGGGCAAAGAAGACAGACTAGTCAGCCATAGAGGCCAGGCAGTAGTGGCACACACCTTTAATCCCAGCAGCCACACTAGTCAGCCATAGAGGCCGGGTGGTGGTGGTACATGCCTTTAATCCCAGCACTAGAGAAGAATATGAGATGGAAGGAGACAGGAGTCAGGCTCAGTCTCTGTCTAGGATTCATGGAGACAGGACCACCCATTTTGTTCTGAGGTAGAAGTAAGAGCCAGTGGCTGGAATCTTTGTTTTTCTGATCGTCATCTTGAACCCCAATATCTGTCTATGGGCTTTTATTATCAGTGCTACCAGGCTTCCCGGGAACACACAGAGATCTGCCTTCCTCTCCAATGCTGGGACTGAACTCATACACTACTATTTCCTGCCTACACTGCATTTTCAAAATCTAACCACTAACTGTACAGGCAACCTTAAATGGTGCGGCATAGATAGGTGAAAAGTAAAAGGAAGTAGAAAGACATGGAAAGGGTTCAGGACACCCATGCTAATTTACAGAAAGCGGGAGTAAGGCAAGAGTCGCACCACAAGTAAAGAGCTGGTCTACCAGAAAGATCTCACAGCCCTGCATGTGCTGTGCACCCAGCTTGGAGACAGAAAGACAAACTAGAACTATAAGGAAGTTAGACAAGGTAACAGAGTTTAATTGATTGACTGACTGATTGACTGATTGATTGATTGATTGAATGACTTTTTGTGGTAGTTGGGATTGAACTCAGGACCTCACACAATCTAAATGAGTACTGCTAAGCTGCATCTCATGCCCCACAGCTGGTGACTTAGACACACCCTCTGGGATTAATCACAGCATGAAGAATGGAACCTCCCACAAAGGGAAGAATGCCCTTAGCTCCTCCTTTAAGGGTTCATCATGTGGGGCAGGTAAGGGACCTGGCCAGGAGACAACACTTAGGAGGATGGGGTCACCTTAAGACAACAAGCTTTTCTTCCCAGAATTCCTAGAGCAGGGCCTACAAGCCAAGCCTCCATTAGGTTTGGTGGGGTCTGCCTAGCTTTCTGAAATCCATATCAAAAAGGGGCAAATTTTCTTTCTCCTAATTCTGTCTTTTTCTTTCGGATGCTGGTCAATCTGAAAGATCCTCCTCAGCTAAAGCTTTGGGTTTTCTTACCCACGAGAACCATCAGTGTCTAATGTAAGGGATGGACAACACCTTCTGCAGCCAGAATGTGAAGCAACTTCTGTGGAGGGAGAAAACGGACACAACACCACGGAGATCTTTGCTCCTTTGCTGATTTGTCTGTGCTCAATGTCTCATGTGACCCAGCCTAACCTTAAACCAGGAAATTCTTGAGCCTCCCAAATGTTGAATTGCAAGCATATGATAGAACTAACCAAAAGTGTGGTTTTATTCAGTCTATGTGAGGTATCTCAGAAACTCCACCCCTAGAAATGACTAAACACGTACATTGTATGAGAATGTTCTTAGAAGCATTCACAGAAACCAACGTTAGAAACAACTCACGTGTCCACTGAACGGACACACAGAGTGCAGACATGGTCAGGAAATGGAGTAATGACACAGTGAAATAAACGTCCTCTGTTCACATGTGTTACTATGAATATAAAGCACAGACACATTTTCAGACAACACGGACAGCGCCTATGGCATAGGATCCCCTTACATGAAAAGTCTCGTGGCTAATGGATCTCTGGGGAAGGAGAGCAGTGCAGGGTCATCTGTGGAGGAACTGGGGGCGCAGTGGACAATGACCACAGACTGGGCATCTGGGCTCGGGTGAAGGTCTGGGTCAGCATCTGACTGACCCTGCACTTACTGGATAACAACATTTTCAGCAATGTGAACAGGAAAATGGATCCAGTTCTACGCTCCAGCGTGTTGCACTTTGTTTACATATTGTCAATATTCAGTTGACCAACAGCATCTGCCAGGTGCCTGAAACACCAGGTGTCAGAGCACAGATTTACTGGTCCAGTGTGTGTGTGTGTGTGTGTGTGTGTTCAATTCCGAACACTAGAAAACTAAACCACAGGTGGATGGCTTCTATACCCCCTCAAAAAAAAGAGGCTGTTGACCTTGCCAGTCCGACCAGGATGAACCTGAGGCTGGAGGACACGAGAGGAAACACTGGTTGTGGACATGAGGAACAGTTTGGAAGACTTTCCCATCCTAGACGTTTGCCGCAGACAGCTCCAATGATGCCACTGCTTCCACACAGGGGAAACCCTTTCCCGGAGGGAAACTCACCGATTTCCATCACACTGTCGTCATCCAAGGTGTGGTGAAAGACAAGAACTCGGAGACGCTGAAGCTGCAGACACCGCCGGACAATCAGTCTGGCCACTTGCTGGATCCCGTCCCCAGTGGGAAGGAGCAGTTCCTCCAGGTTCCTGAGAGAACCCAGAGCCTGGGCTGTGGGAGACACCACAAAGCCATCCTCAGCAGCTGTCCCATCGTGAGCAGCTATGACCTGGACATCTTCAGTCTAGAGCCCCACCCTCCTGGTCACTTCCTCTCCATGGAAAAGAGAAGGGGTCAGCACACAGCTGTTCCTGCTGCTCTCTGCAGCTGGCTCCTCCACCCTCCCTAACCTGTCTCTCAACACAAGTCCAGGCTGTCTCCTTTTCTGCTCTCTCTTAATTGCGGCCTCCACTGCAGGTCACTCTCCTAGCTGCACAGTGTCTTCAGCCCCCTCCCCTGCCATCCTGCCTCCTGCCATCACTCTGAGGACATCCACCCTCCTCACTAAAGCATGGTCCACCACTCTGACAGCCTTCCACCCCTCATCCAATCTTCCTTAGCGTGTACTCTGTAGATCACATGATCACTCAGTCTCTACTTCTGTGGCCTCACAGAAACTAATTAGAAGACTAATATGAAGTAATATTCCAGATTAATCTTTGGCTTTCCCAAAATCTGTGTAGCCCTGGCTATCCTGAAACTCTCTTTGTACACCAGGCTGGCCTGAAACTCTTCACCTACTGTTGCCTCTCAAGTACTGGGATTAAAGACATTCACCACTACTGCCTGGTTGGTTAGTAAATTTATTTCTTTTATTTTTATCTCATGTGCATTGGTGTTTTCCTGCATGTATGCCCCTGTGAGGTGTTGGGTCCCCTGGACCTGGAGACACAGACAGTTGTGAAATGTTATGTGGGTGTTGGAAATTGAACCCCCAGATCCTCTGGAATTTCAGTCAGTGTTCTTAACCACTGAGCCGTCTCTCCAGCCCACATAAGCTAATAAATTTTAAAAAGGAGGAAATATCTTCATGAGATAGGGGCAGCTCTCAGACTGGACACAGGAATCTGGACACTTGCCTCCTCCTGATTGGGTCTGGTGCACCCTGGGGTTTGGCCTTTCCCTGGGGTGCTCATCCTCCCTGTTCTTTTCTGTTTATATTCATTTACTTAGGTAAGATTTGCGTTTGGTGGATGGGCACCCACGTGTCACAGCATTGTGGAGTCAAAGGACAACTTACAGGAGCTGCTTCTCTTTTTCCATCATGTGAGCCCCAGGGATCTAACTTTGGTCTTTGGACTTGATGTGACACATTTACCAGCTGAGCCGTCTGGCTGCCCCACCCTCCCTTTCAATGCTTGTAAATTCTTTCTTCAGTAGTGAGGAGACCTGGCTCTCATTACACTCCATGTCTGATTGCACAATACTGTGTGATACATGCTAGTCACCCTGTTCCCTGATCCTGTCCCTGCTACTTGAGCACATTGAATTATGTATCCACTGTCCCCACAAACAAAAGACATGCAGGGACACATAGCATGTGCACGTGCGGACATACATACACATGTTGTCTCTACAGAAATGGAGAGAAAGAAGCAAGAAGACATCCGGGCTCTCGTAACACACAGTAAAGGCTGAGCAGAGCTGTGAAGTTAGGGCTCTGTATCCACAGCAACCATGTCCCCTCTTTTTAACCTTTTAGAGTGTTTCCCATAAACACTATTTTCACAATCATTTCTTCCTTCCTTCCTTTTTTTTTTTTTTTCCTTTTTTCCCCTGTGTTTTGGTTTTTGGAAACAGGTTTTTTTGATTGGCTCTGGCTTTCCTTTTACTTGCTCTGTACCCTATGATGGCTTCAAACTCAGAGATCTTGTTGCCTCTTCCTTTGGTGAAAATGAGGAACAAATGAATTGGCACAGTGCTATCATGACCAAATTCTCTCCTAAGAAGCTAGTGAGTCTGAGAACATTGCATTTAACGAGATCAAGTGTAAGGATGTGTGGGACCCACAGTAATGGCATCTGGGGGTGATTCTGAGCATCACTATTGTGTCCTCCCAAGGACCAGCATGGCTGGTACAGCAAACCCTCTGTATCAGCAGATTCCACCAACCACTGGTTTAATTTTTAAAAATCGTGTCTGTGCCAAACATGTACGGACATTTTCCCTCCATCATTATTCTCAGAACAACACAGAGTAACACCTGTTTACATAGCATTTACATTACATTAGCCACTGTAAGCAGTTGAGAGATGGATTAAAGTATATGGAGGACATGTGGAGTCATGGGCAAACACTGCACCATTTTATACCACAAAGTGGAGGATCTTCTAGTGTTCACATCAGCAGAGGTCCTGGACCCAGCTGCCGTGGATGTCAAGGGATAGCTGTACACAGCTCGCTTTGTTGTGGGTTCACTGAAGGAGGACGAGGAGGGAGGATAAAGAACACTTTAAGAAACACTGTTTTATAAACTTACCAAACTTTTCTGATGTTTCCTTATCTGGAAAATATTGACATGTAAGATTTAATATCTTCAGTGAAACAAAATTTGGCAAAATAGTGACTAGGAAAGGGAAAATAAATTTAGTTAGTTCAGATACGTTTCCTGTGTCATGGAGGAATACTGTGAAAATAAGAGCATCTCAAAGTGATGAAGGTGATGTGATATTCCGACTGAATTACTATGACTAGGCACAGGGAATGTTTACATTGTAGACACAGATCACTTCACTGCTGGGAAAGCCTCACTGAAGTCACTGCTGTCACGGTTTCTCTGGCATCAGTTGCATCTGAACTCTAGAGTATTTAATGACTGTACACAGGAGCATCTGAAGTCAACACTGTATAGTTCTTACCAAATGGCATGGTTTCAAAGCATGGTCCGGAAAACTCAATCTCTCTGAGTTTCTTGCAGGAAGCAAGTGCAGTCATGAGAGACTCAAAACCGGAAAAGAAAGTATCTTTCAGACGGAAAACATGAAGATTTGGAGAGTTCTGAATCAATTTAACTGGAAAAGATGAAGGATTTTCAGAAATTAGAGGTTACAATTCCTATCCAAACTGGCTTCTCAATCCATCATCCCAGCCACACCAATTAAACAGGCAGTGACGCGGTGATCCAGTGCTCAGGCCACAGTGGGCGTGTGCTCAGCTTCTGCAGCCGACTGGAGAGCAGATGACCTGGGCGAGTTCCTGGCCCTCTCTGGGTCAGTTTTCTCCTCTCCATATTTCACCTGCAGCATCAGCACCCTGGTGTGTCTGTGTTTGCACACTGCCCTGACACCATATGGATCTGTGGGATTGATGTCATCAGGCCTGGCAGCAAGTACCTTTTTCTGCTGATCAATCTTCCCAACCTGCAAAATATTTTTGTTTGTTTCTTTTGTTTATTTTCAGATAAGGTCTCAAATTGTATCTCTGGTAGACTGAAAATAACTTCACTTATGGAAATAAACTGGCTTTGATGTGATATTAATCCTCCTGCCTCAGCCTCCCAAATTCTGGGGCTACAGGCATGAACTCCCATGCTTCACTCTGGTCCCATTTTTACATTTCTTTAGCACTCAGTGTTCAGGGTTTTCCAAATTAAGGATCTGATGGTGCCTGAGTCATTTGCTAAGTGACATCTTCTAGAAAGATGGCTGCACAGCTGTCCACCAACAGGAGCCTGGGATGGAGGGAAATGGAGAAAAGAACCAGGTGACTCCATGTCAGATTTCCTTCTCCATCAGCAGGCAGATCTGCAACTAAAACAACAGCAAAAAAAAGAACCCCACAAACTGCCGTGGAGAGGAAGTATGTTGGGAGTTTAAAGCTCAGGCCGTGGACTCAAATCTTCTCTTCTGAGGATGCATTTCCTCAGCTGGACAAACCTGAGCAGTCGCTGACCTCAATTTCCCTGTTGGAAACCAGCAATAATCATTGTGCTTCCTTTCACAAGGGGATGAGAGGGAGTCAGCATTTGTGAGGAGCTCAGGACAGTCACAGTCGTGTCAAGTCCTCGGGGTTACAAGTGAATGTCTGCCCCTTCATGAGGAAGAGCGCTGTTCCTGCACCTTCCCCAGGACACGGTTCATGATGTCAGGACCACAGATGTTTTAGCTAGTGATGATTTAATGATTCTAACAATTATTAGCTAAGGAGCTTTCCAGCTGAAACACGACCTGGGAGATCCAGGCACCATCCTTACCCAGTTTGGAGATGTCAGACTCTGTGGAAGTTTCGATGGATAACTTCTCCATGTGGTTGAGGTTTGGTAAATCTCCAGGGATGACTGAAAGCACATCCGGTTTGCCAGTTAATCTCACAGAGAGTTCTTTCAGGTTCGGGAACCTGTCCAAGTTAGTGAAGAGTTGATCTGGAAAGCAGCACACAATTCTCATCACTCAAGAGTACCAAGTGGGAGTTCTCAACTGTGCTTTGATTTTTAGATCATTTCATAAGAAAACTTTTCAGAGATTTTAACATTAAGAAGCACATCCATGAAGATCCTGCATCTGCTGGTCATATATAGAGGAATGCCTGTGATGTTCTCTAGACTCACAAAATAAATGAAAGAGCTCTCCAACCAACTGTGTGGGAACAACTGGTTTTGCACATGCAAAAGAATACAATTGGATTCCAACATATATAAAAATGTAACTCAGAGGGCTGGAGAGATGGCTTAGTGGTTAGGAGCACTGCCTCCTCTTCTAAAGGTCCTGAGTTCATTTCCCAGCAACCACATGGTGGCTCACAACCATCTGTAATAAGATCTGGTGCCCTCTTCTGGCCTGAAGGCATGCTTGCAGGCAGAATGCTGTATACATAATAATAAAACATTTTTTTTAAAAAAATGTAACTCAGAACCTCTCTACCAAACCATATGCTGCATATCCTTTTCCAATGTCAAGTACCAAGTAAGTCTGACATCTCCCTTCCACTCACCCATTTCTAACGCCCTAGATCTAGCCTGGGTTCCACATCCAAATCATGGCCCTAGTCTATCCACTCCTGCCTGTGGCACTACCAACATCCAGGCTTATGCCATGACCCACTCTGCCTTTTTCCCCGCCCCCAACCTTCAAGCCACTCACACACCACATCAAACTTCTCTAGCAGGCCAGGTCCTACACATCTTCCTCGAGGTTCTAGCTAGGTGAGTTTGCCTGATGCTCCCATCCTCACACCCACCCCAACTCTCACACACACTCCCAGCTCCAGTCTTGGACCAGATAGAGCATCTTCCATACCAACCCAGTCCTGGATCCACATGAGCCATATCCAACCAACATCAGGCTCGATTCAATCCACATAGCCTGTTATATCAGACACAAAACTAACAAAAGACAGTTCATCACGAAGATATGAACACTGAAAGATCAAGACAGTAGTCTCTGACTGCCAAATCTACCATCCTGTAGAAATGAGATTGACCTGGATGAACCCCAGGACACAGAAGTTATAAGAACAACCATAAACTTCACCAAGAAGTTTATGGAGAATTTGAGAAGTTTTAAAGACTATATTTTTATGATGACACCTCTTAAAGATGACACAGCTCAATGATCTTAAAAAGAAAGACCATAAACACCTGAGTAATACCTAAGAAAACAGAAACGTAAGGCTAAGAGAATAATGAGGATAATCCAGGATTTGAAAAATAAAATTCAATAAAGAGGAACACTGATGAGAACTCAAGTTAATGTATATGAAATTGAAAAACACAATAACTGAACTAGAAAACTCAATGGAAAAACTTACAAGTAAAATGAATCAAGTAGCACTTATAATTTGAGGACTTGAAGATGAAGTAAAGGATCTAGATGAAAGAAGCTAAGAATATGTGGAGAAAATAAAAACAGAAAAGAAACATACAGGAAATGTGGGACACCAAGAAAAGACCAACCTTTTTAATTAGGATTAGGATTAGATGAGAAAGAAGAATTCCAGATGAATGGTATAGATTAGCTCTCCAACAAGATCACAGAAGGAAACTTCCCAGCTAAGAAAAGATACAAGAATCACAGAGAACACCAAATATAGAGAATCAGAAAAGAAACTCTTCATGGCATAACATAATTAAAACATTAAGTATACATAGCCAGGAGGTGGTGCACACCTTTAATCTCAGCACCTGGGACGCAGAGTCAGGCAGATCTTTGTGAGTTTGAGACCAGCCTGGTCTACAAAGTGAGTTCCAGGACAACCAGAACTGTTACATAGAGAAACCCTGTCTTTAAAAATAAAACAAAAAAGAAAAAAATGTTAAATATACAGAAAAAAAGAGAAGATATTGAAAGCATCAAGAGAAAAAACACAAGTCACATATAAAGACCCATAATAATAACAGTTGATTTCTCATTGGAAGTTTTGAATGGCAGAAGATCCTGGTGCAATGATTCCCAAGTCTTAAAAAAACACATCCAACCTAGACTAATGAGCAAAACTGATGTGGGATTCCCCTCTGTGTTCTGTGAGTACCATTAATGAATTAAAAAAAAAAAAACCTGCCTTGGTCTGTCGATAGGGCAGAACTTAGGTAGGAAGGGAAGAATGGGCTGAATACTGGGAGGAAGAAGGGTGGAGTCAGAGAGAGACACCATGGATATTCCGCCTGAGACAGACACTGGGAACATTACCTGATAAGATACTGCCACGTGGCAATATACAGATTTTTAGAAATGGGTTAAATTAAGATGTAAGCGTTAGCCAATAAGAAGCTAGAGCTGATGGGCCTAGCAGTGACTTAATGAGCATAGTTTCTGTGTGATTATTTCGGTTCTGAGTGGCCAGGATGAACAAGAGGCTCCTTGAAACAAATTGACACCCATGTGGCCAACTAAATCCACGTAAAACTTGAGGTGGCTTGAAAAGAAATTCTAGACAAAAAAAAAAAAGAGTTTAATGCAGCTTCTTGCTGTTTGCTGGCAGCTTGCCACAACTCCTTTAAGAGAGATTTTTCTGATTCAGCCATATAAGTGGGTCATACTTTTGGATAAATGTACATAGACTTGGAAGAGAGATGAAAAAGAGTATAGAGAGTCATAATGTTAAGATTAAAAGGAGTAAAGGAAAATAAGCCACATAAACATGGAAATACACAGAGAATCTGTATTATTTATATTACTGTATATTGTGTATATTATCTTTGAATTTTTTGACTGTGAATGAGCTAAGTAGAGAGAAACATTTTATTTTATGGGCTGCTAAGCTAAACCAGCATATATATTATAAAGGGATCATGACTTCCAAATTTGGATCTAAGGATATGTTGCTTTGGAAAAGAGGTTATTCTTTTGTTTACACAGAAGTTGAGAACCTGTGGATTTCTTCCAGTCCAATATGGTTTCATGGAACAAGATCCCCTGAAAGGTTGCTGTGAACACCCCCACAGAGAAAATACTTTGCCCAATAAACAGCAGGAAGACATCTGAACAAAACTATGCCCATATTCCCAAATATTGTTTATAAATGTTTGTTTACATTTAAAGGGGGATATGCTATAGAGATTTGCATTGCTATGGAACTTGGTTTATTGATACAAATTTAAGGACAATCTTGTTATATGTTTATTTCTGTTCTTGATTAAGGTATTGTGTTTGTGTAGTTTATTTAAAAATGTAATGTATACTTAAGAAATACAGGTTAATAGATAGTCATCTATAATAGTCAAGATTATAGTAATGTTAGTTAGGTTTTCTAGATATTTAGAGATATATTTCAGTTAGATATTTTTCAAATCTTTCAGAGAATTTCAGAATAAGGCATTTAAAATATTTTAATAACATAGGACTTTTATGAAAATTAGACAAATCTGCTCTTGGCAGCACCAATTACTTCAAGAGGAAGATGGGCATCGAAATAGCTCCTTATGGAGTTTTTTAGATGAACTGGGCATGCAGGATCCACAGAGAAATGACTGCTGGACTTGCCTAAAGGTGAGAAGATACTTTAGGGTTCAAGCTTCACGAAAGAGTCTGCAAGACATTCTGCAGGATAGAGTAGAAAATGACTGGCAAACTGCCAATATAGGCAGACCTGCCTTTGAAATTTCCTGAATTGAAGCGTGGCAGTCGGATGGCAATGGGAAATAATCAAAACCAGCCTTAATTAATCAGCTTTAATAAAGGAAGGAAATGGGGTAAGCTTACAGAGCCAAGGTTCCAGCGAAGAGCAGGGAAACCAGAAGGAGGAGCTTTCCAAAACCTGGTTCTTTTTAAAGGTATTTCCCTCCCCCCCCCCACCCTGGAGCGGCCACGCCCCTCAGACAAGGGATTGGTCAGCCTCCCCAACATTGAATCATGGAAAAGTCTGTTGGATACTATGGGCCTGTAGGCTGAAGATGGATGACCCAATGGTACAGAAAAACTTTGGGTAAATGTCCAGGCAGCAAGATGTCTCTGTCATTTCTAGAGTTTTGGAAGTTGCTTACAATGCATTCCTGTTTACTTAGGTAATATTATATCCTTCTGGAGTCTTTCATGGAGTTGAAGAATAGATAGATAGTTATAGTTTTCCTTAGTTATGATATAAATATAAAGTAAATATAAATATTGTATCTGTAATTCTTGCTTGATAACTGTTTTTTATATGTAATTTTACTATGCTAAAGTTAAAGCCTTCCTTTTTGTTTAAACAGAAAAGGGAAGGTAATATGAGAGTCCCCTCTGTGTGCTATGATTACCATTAATAAATAAAGAAACTGCCTTGTCCTGTTGATAGGGTAGAATTTAGGTAGGAAAGGAGGACTGGACTGAATTCTGGGAAAGAGAAGGGAGGAGTCAGAGAGAGACGCTATGGATCCTCTGCCTGAGACAGACACTGGGAACATTACCCAGCAAGCCACTGCCATGTGGCAATATACAGATTAATAGAAATGGGTTAAATTAAGATGTAAGAGTTAGCCAATAAGAAGCTAGAGCTAATGGGCCAAGCAGTGATTTAATAAATGTAGTTTCTGTGTGATTATTTCAGTTCTGGCTGGCTGGACTGAACAAGCAGCTCCTTGCAACACAAAACTATCTGCTGTAGTTGAGTAGGAAAACATTTTCCATGATATAAGCAGCCTAAAAATTATAACCAGCAAACTAGACCTAAATAGAACAAGGAGGCAATATTTCAGGCAGAAGACAGGGATAAGCACAGCTAAGAACATGGGAAGAAACTTGAAGATACAATTAATAAACTACAAAGTACAACTGAGAACACAAACAACACCAGAACGCAAAAACACAGTGACTGAGGTCAACACACACACTTCAATAATAACTTCAACACACACTTCAAATTTTAATGGCCCAATTCTCCAACTGAATGATGCAGACTGACTGAATGGGTCAAGAAATAAAATCCTACAGGGCGGTGGTGGTGAACACTTTTCATTCCAGCACTCAGGAGTCAGAGGCAGACTGATCTTTGTGAGTTGAAGGCCAGCCTGTTGACAGAGTGAGTTCAGGAGATTCAGGGCTACACAGAATAACCCTGTCTCAAAAAACCAAAGTAGTAGTATTTATAATCGTAATAATTCATTTACCTGTTGCCTATAAGTAAGTCAGCTTTAAAGATAGGAACCTATATAGAGTAAAAGTATAGAAAATAGTACTCAAATTAAATGAAAACTCATAAGGCTTCAACCCTACACAAAGAACTACAGAAAACTAAGTGATGTTGGTAATGGGAGAAATCGTTTTCTCTAGAGAAGAGCACATCAAATGGTTATCTAATGCCAATTAACATCAGAGACAATGTCTGTGGCTCCTGCTGCAACCAAGGGCCATGTAGATTTCCAGGGTCTGGGTGAATATTTGTGTCTGAGGAATGAGTTGCCACCAGAAACATGTAAGTCTGGGTGGTCTGTGCTGTCACCTAGTGTCATGATGACATCCAGACACGTGTTGCTGCTAAGGACCATGTCTGGGTCAGTGGTCCCTCTACAATAAGGGTCTGTGTTGAAGTCTGTGGCCTACAATGCCACCAAGGACCATGTGAGTGCCAGGGGTCAGGTCAGCCACCTGAGTCCATGTCAGTGGCCAAGGGACAGGCTGCAGCTGGGGACAGGCAGATCTGAGTGGGCTGGGTCAGGGTTGCAGCTAGGGGCTATGTCTAGGTTCATGGCCCTACTTCAGTTAAGGTCAGTGTTGATGTACAAGGTTCCTGTTACCATTGAAGGCCACATGGATGCCCAAGATCTAGGGCCAAATTTGTGTCCAAGGGTGACACATGCCCTGAGGCCATGCTAATCTGAGTGGCCTGCACCGCCACCTGGGGCAATGCTGACATCCAGACCAGGTTGCTGCCAAGATTCATGTCTGGGTCCATGGTCCCACCACTGTCGTGGTCTGTTTTGCCACCAAAGTTACATGTAAACGTGGGGTTAGGGCTGCAACCTATGGCCTTGTTGGTGTCCAGGAGCCATTCCACCACCAGAGCCATCCTGAACTGAGTGCCCTGTGCTTCTACCCAGAGCCCATATGTGGTGCAGGCCCAAGCTGCTGCTGAGGACCATGTCTGGGTCTGTGTTGTATATGGCCCAAATGCCTCAAAGAGCCATTGGAACCATGCATGATGGAATCACAGAGCCATGCTGACCCAGGCCTGCCCTTTGCTGGCCCTGGGATAATGGGTGCTGTCCTCACCAGATGCTGCGGCAAGAGAGCTGGCCTTAACCCTCATGGGATATCTGCCCCCCTGCAGTCTGCAGAGATGGCCCCATCCCTCAAGTAAAACATGGGAGAGCTGACCCTGATGGCATGGACATGGAGGGCTGGCTCCTTTCCTCACCTGAGGTGGTCACCCCCAGTGACCTGGACTGACCAGCTCAACTACCACCCAGCTTCACCTAGGGTTAGCCCACCCTAACATCTACCCCATCGGTCCTGTGTAGTGATAACCACAGGCTCTCCGTGATTCAAGGTGGTTGCAGGACATCTGAGAGGAGTTTTCAGTGAGGAACCAGTGGTGATGGTGTACCAGAAACCAGAGGCCTTGGACCAGACTCATAGTAATGAACATTCGCAAGTAGAGCTGACTGGACAAAAGGGATAATGGTGACACCGCGGCTCCCAGTGCCACCAGGACAAATGAAGAAGTGTTGGAGAGGTGGGAGAGATGGAGGAATAAAGAGGGGTTTTTTGGTGTAGTTTTGTTTTTTTCTTTTGGTTTTTTGTTTTTCTCTATGGCTCATTTATTTTGGTTTGGTTTGTGTTGCAAAATATTTGTTTAACTATGTAAAGATGTGTTGCATTTGTTTAACTATATAAAGTTGTATTGCTAATTTACCTTGCCTGCCTAAGGCAAGCTCAATGGCCAATAGAGAGGAAGGTTATTTAGGCAAAATTTCCAGGCAGGGAGAGTAAGGAGGAGGAATTTAAGTTTGAGGAAGAAAGAACAGGAGACAACTGGGAGACATGGGGGGTCAGCCAGTGAGACACAGAGGAAGCAGAAAAGTAAAACATATAGAATGAAAGAAAGGTTAAAAGCCCCAGGCAAAATGTAGATGAATAGAAACAAGTTAAATTAAGTTATAAGAGCTAGTGAAACAAGTCTAAGCTAAGTCCAAGCATTCATAATTAATAATAAGTCTCTGTGTCATTATTTGGGAGCTGGTTGGCGGCCCCCAAAAATGGTAACTACGGGTTTGTTTTGGTGGTAGGCAAATGGTAGCACTGGGAGGTAAGCAAGTTGAGGTTCATATTGTGAAATTCCCAAAGATCCAATAAAGAATTTACGTTTACGCCTTTAATCCCAGCACTCGGGAGGCAGAGGCAGGCGGATCTCTGTGAGTTCGGGACCAGCCTGGTCTACAAGAGCTAGGTCCAGGACAGGCTCCAAAGCTACAGAGAAACCCTGTCTCGAAAAACCAAAAAAAAAAAAAAAAAAAAAAAAAAAAAAAAAAAAAAAAAAAAGAATTTACGTTTAAAAGAAAGGAAGAAGAAGGATGACACAGACAGAGCAAAGCATACTTGAGCATATAGCAGGCTGCTGATGATCAAAGCTTTGCTAATAGCAACTACAAAATTTACAAATCAGATATTTACGGTGGTATAAAAATATGGAAATGAACGGAAGGAGAGATAAGTCAAGTCTAGGAGCTAAAAAGACAGCTCAGCAATCGAGAGCTCTTGTTTTGCAATTTCCAGCACCCACATTAGGCAGTACACAACAGCCTGTAAAAAACGTGCCAAAGGATCTGCCATTCTCTCTGGCCTCTGAAGCACCCACAAATACATGAACATGAACGCATATACACAAACTAAAATAATAATAAAATAAAATCAATATCTAAAAATCATTATAAAGTCTATTAAAAAATCAAACACTGCTTAGAGCAGTGGTTCTCAACCTTCCTAATGCTGCAACCCTTTAATACAGTTCCTCAGGTTGTGCTGACTTTCAACCATAAAATTATTTTTGTTACTACTTCCTAACTGTAATTTTGATGCTGTTATGGACCATAATGCAAATGTCTGATATGTCTGATGATCTTAGGCAACCGACCCTTGTGAAGGGGTCATTCAACTTCTCTGAGGGATCGTGTGACACACAGGTTTACCAGTGCAGTCATCTTAGAAGACATAAATATTTACTTCTATAAAAAAAAAAAAAACCTCTACAGAGCTAAACTCCCTCCTTCTTCAGGCAGCCAGGGTGCAGATGATTCTCCAGCATCGTCTTCCACACAGGCCATCATTTACCGATCACAAGCAATCCAAACTCCCTTATTAACAAACTTGGGAGAAGAAATACTGATGGAAACTGTTTCCTAGTTTTGTCTGAGTGACTTCAAACCCATCCTAGGATTCAGGGACTTCCACTGATTTATACACTGCCCCAGACAGTGACAGTGTTTAGATCTCTTCTCTCAAGACACATTTATGATCTTGTGCATCTATCATTCATCTAAAACTCAGAACGAGAAAACACGGTGTCAGCCAGAATGGTTACGTGACACTCAGGGTTACCTGGTAACTGGTTTGTTCCTGAGACCTCGAGAGTCTGCAGGGCAGGCAGGGTAAGAATCAGCTCCTGTTCTGCTGTGCTGAGCTCCAGTCCACACATGGAGCACTTGGTGACAGAGGACTTATGCAGTTCCAGAGCAGGGCGGATGCTTTCAAGAAAGCCACTGCTGTGGGTCAAATGGAGGTCAATATTCTGTGATGCTGAGAAGACTTCCATTAGGACGCGGAGCAGTGCTTGGTCTGCGGGATCCATGTTGGCCACTGCAACTTCCAGCCTAGGGATCTTGTACCGCTTGGGTGACAGTTTCCAATAGCCAGCACTGATGTCGGGTGGATGCAGGGGTTGGCTGTTCATAAAATTCCTCACATTATCTTCATTTTCAGCTAATTTTTTTGCCCATTCCTTCATATGTTCAAAGGCAGGAGCATAGTCTTCATCTATTGTTGGTGGCTCTAATGTTTCAAAACATTTTTCCATGACTGAGTAACTAAATACTATTGGTGGCATTTTATGTCCATTTATGGAGACTTTTACACTCCTCAACAGTAGCAGGCTCTCTGGGTAGTCCTCAAAGTACTGGAAATTCAGGACTATCAGAGACAGTGTTCTCCCCCGAAGGAATTGCAAAATAATTGGAGAACATGCAGTGACCGTGTTGCTTTCATAAGCGAAGTTTAGAGCAACACCCAGCAGATGTTCTGAGACAAATGAAGAAAAAGCTTCAGGATATACCTGCCACATTTCTTTAATTAACTTCATCATCCGAGGAGTTTTTTGATGGAGCTTCCCATAATCCTCATTTTCAGACATGTTCTCCAGTGACTCTTTATCATCCACCAACTGAAGCAAGTGAGATACAACTCTTGGTGCTGCCTTTGATGAAGACTGGCTGGAGACATACTTCAAAAAATTGTTGTAGACACTCATTGCCTTCAAGGGTGAGTTAATCTGTCTCAAATAATCAAGTCCCAGATCTTGGTCTTCCTTTCTTTCTGAACTCAGGAGGTCAGTCAGCCTCACGGCAGCAAGAAATTCTTGGAACAAAGGACTTAAGAACCGGTAGACTGGGCTCAGTCTCTGGGCTGTGAATTTACTCATCAGGCAGGTGGTCAGATCTTCACCTTCATCGACTCCTGCTTCTGTGAGGTCCTCACTACTGAACTCAAAGCAAGATGAGAAAAGTCCTCGCAAGGCCAGCTGGCCACACGAGGACACAGTGGCCCTGAGAGGCTCAGGCGTAGCCTTGTGCTGTAAGGAAAGGTATTTCACATAGGACTTGAAAACTGCAACATCATGAAAGGACTGGTCAGAAGGATTTTGAAACCAGTCAGTACAGACTGCTGCCACAAAGAGGGGGGTTTTGTGAATTCCCTGCAAATCTTCATTCCTTCCAAAGTAAACCATAAACTTTTCCACACGGGTTATATCATGTGAGCAGAACTTCCGTAGTAGAGAGACAGTATTATAGAAGGGAAAACCTTGGATCTCTAGGATTGTATCTAGGTATGGGCGGATGGCCCTGGCCCTGTTTGTATGGACAGCGATCAATAGGCAGGTTCGTGACAAGTAGTTTTTGGTAATCAGTGTTTGTATGGCTTGGGGCAGTGAGTCCATCCCACGGTAGTCATCCAACAGGAACAGCACCTGGTGCCTTAGCTGCTGGATGCTGCTGCTCAGGCACACTTCACTAATGCATCCTCCTGCCTCAAGGAGCTGGGTACCGATGATGTCGGCCAGCCCCTGGTCTGGTCTGGTGGACCTCAGGGAGATGTAGAAGACCAGCTGGAACCTGTTCAGCAGGGGACAGCATCCTGATGCCCAGAGGAAAGCTGTTTTCTTCAGGAAGGTTGTCTTCCCACTGCCGGTCTCCCCCTCCACACACATGACAGAGCTGAGGTTGGTGAAGACCTCAGGAAGCATCATGGCCTCTTGCACTGGCCTGCTGATGTGCTTTGAGATGATGGACAGATCACACCCAAGCAAGTGGTCAGTGCCTAGGCTGGAACACACCTCTGGCAAATCCATGTGGCGGAAAGTGGCTTTGGTGTAGGCTCCTCTCAGCTGCTCACTCAGACTCTTTGCCTCTTGAAACCACTGGGCTTCCCTGCGAGCCAGGTCTGTGGAGAGGAGGGCGGCACCATTGGATGGACATTCACTTCCCTGGGCTTCACTTGGAGCAACATCTGTGGAGGGAAGGAGGAAGACCCCGTAGGAGATGCAGTCAAACCTCTCAATCCTAAAGCTGCGGTGTCTGTTACATTGTTCTGCCTGTTTGCTAGGGACAGATTAGGACTTTCCTCCAATGTCCATGATCTCCCTCTAGATCCTCTCAGACCTTTTCATAGCATCAGAATGCGAGGTCATGTGTCCAAGTGTTCTCTTTGACCTGGGGACTTAGACATAATGTGTGCTTATCAAGAATATTCTGACATTCCAACTTCCTATTTAAGATCTCAGGAACCCCGCTTGCTGCATGAGGCCTTTAACGCTGCCTGGTTGGGCCCTGACACAAGGACTGCTGTCATTAGTCCTTAATTCTCAAGATGTCACAGGAATGCTGACACTCTCTCCTCCACAGTACTCTCCGTGCCTGTGCTCTCCTCTCTAGCAGCTCCCTGGACAATCACAAATACACTTTCCTTTCAAATCCCTAGGTACAAACACAGAATCCCATGTTGCTTTCCAGTGCTCACCGGCCATGGTGGAGTGAACTGCCGCTGGGTCCTCACGATTGCGTTCCCCTGTGCTGTCCTTTGAACGATAAATCCATTATTAAATCAAAACTGGGTGTTAAATCAATATTGGATATTATATTCTCACTGATATATAATCAATATTATCAACCAAATTGATAATACAATCAATCAAAACTCAACATCTCCTAAACACAGCCTATACTCGGTGCTGGTTGAAGGAAGAGTGCTCCAGATGTGAAAGAGTGAATCTCACACATCTGCAAGAGTGTGTTCCTAGATGGTGCATGCACGGGATACACATCCTCTCTATGGGTGAGTGCTATGGGGATAATCAAAATGGTAGCGTCTAGAACAAAAATGGTCCTGCAAAAAGCATTGCATATCGGCTCCATCCTTAGTTGTTACTAGCAACTACATATGTAATGCCACATACTGGGGTAGAGAAAGGTTATTATGCATGCATGCACATACACACAATTTTTTTTGTTCTCTTCTTTGAGAGAAGGTTTAACATAGGCTACAGTGTTCCTCCTCTATTTCCCAAGTGCTGGAATTAAATGCATGAATCATAACACCTGGCTTCAATGTCTTGCTTTTTATTTTTGTTTCTGTTTTCAAACAGAGACTTGTTTAACCTAGACTGGCCTCAAACTTAGTATGTGTTGACCAGGACTTTGAACATCTGATCCCTCTGCCTCCTCCTCCCATTGCTGACTCCAGGTATTCCACCACATCCAGTTTGATCAGTGCTGAGGATACTCAGGACTTCATGGATACTGGGCTAACATTTTGCCAGTTGAGCTACATCTTCAGTGACTTCAATGTCATTTTAAAATTACAAATACAAGAAATTGAACCCAAGTTATTTTTCCTTTTGTTTTGATTTCCTTCCCCTGTTTTGTTATTTTTAATAAGGAGACTCATAGTTAAGGGTGGCCTTAAACTTATGGCTAGCCTTGAACTCATGGCAACTTCTGCCTCAGTCTCCAGAGTTCTGGTTTGCAGGCATGGGGCATCATGCCAAGCTTTAGTTCTTCTAGCGGGCGGGGGGGGGGGGGGGGGGACATCCATATTATACTACCTTACCACCTCCAGGTGAGGACATGTGTGTGATTATTCAGTTGGTAGTTTGCATCCTTGAGCAATGTAGGGTTCAAACTATTATCTGGATTACAATTTTGCTACATATTGCTTTTGTTAAGGAAACACATCTACAGGCCAGCAATGTAGGTCAGTTACAGAGTCCTTGCCTGCATTTGAACTACAAAAAATAAAGCAACACAATAATAAAAACTCAGCTATGTATGTTGGCACACAAGCTTACAATCCTGATACTTCGAAAGGTAATGCTAGGTGTGTCTTCTGTTCACTGTGAAGCCCCATATTCAGCTATCAGATCGTAGTTGCTCAGTAAAGATTTGTAGAATTTGTTTAATCCTATATTGACAATGGGCAATTGCTATTAAAAACAGTGTTCAACTACAGGATCAAGAACTGCCAAGTCTGAGAAGGGGCAGGTCCATTACCATGGCTTCCAGAAGTGCAGAGTCGCTCTGAAGGGCTGAAATCACTTCAGTAGAGGACTTTAGGTTTTGGAGAAAGACACAGCTAAGCAGAGGAGAGAAAAGTCAAAAAATAGTTCCATGCAAGTAAGCGTTTGTATTGGGTTTTAAACACAGGCACAAAAATAAGAATGAAATAGAAAGCTAACATTTTCATTGATTCTTTGAGTGTTTATCATATAAGACTTTCACAGCTGGGTAGTGGTGGCTAACAACTTTAATCCCAGCACTTGGGAGGCAGAGGCAGACTGTGAGTTTAAGGTAGTCTGTCTACAGAGTGAGTTCCAGGACAGCCAAGATGACACAGAGAAACCCTGTCTTAAACAAACAACAACAACAACAATAACAATAATAATAATAATAAATAATATATTCACACTTCGACTTTCCAAAACTTAGTGCATGTGGCTCGTAAGTGATGGTGAGAATATACGGAGCACAGGGTGGGGGAGTGCATATAGTTAATGCCTGTCTATACAAACAGATAAAATGAACATAGAGACCCAAAACTAGTAGCCTGCACTGTCAAATGGCTTGGTCCTGGACACCTAACTGGGGTAACACAGGGGTGAAGAAATGACACAGATACAGGAAAGCTGGAAGCTGGTGGGTGTGCTCACTCTGGTGAGCACCTACTTAACTCAGAAACTCAGTCCCTTTATTATGTACCACATGGGGAAGAGGAGGAGGGTTAGCTAGTCTGTGTGGTCTCTGAAGGAAAGCAGCCTTGGGCTGTAAACATCAGGTAGGAGGAAGCATCAGTGGATGCATTCTGCACACACTAACACACTGTCAACATCCACACTCCAGGGGAAGGGTCTGAGGCACTGAGATGCTTGACATGACCCTGTAGCTGTCAATAATGTACTTCCACTCCAGGTTTCCTGCTCCCCACATAGCACTGATGGACTCTAGCCTAGCTCCAGGTCAATGAGAGACTCAAGAGACAGGGTACAGTGATGGAGGGCATTCCATCACACACACACACACACACACACACACACACACACACACACACACAAATAAATAAATTTCTAAGAGTGAAAAAAGAGAAAATGCCATCTCTGTAGATAAGTAGGGGACAGAGAGACAACAGAGAAACAAAACCAGGAGACTTATCTCAGCCTGGAATAGAGTCAGAGTGTGGGCTTCTCAGTCACCTCTGCTGTCTTTCCAGGGCTATGCATCCACTCCCTAGAGGCAGAGCAAGGGCATAGGAACAGTCCTCTGGGTACCTCAATCTCGAAGGTCCTTGTTGCTGTCACTGACAGCTGAGGGGTACCGAAACCAAGTGAGTGAAATAACACACTCCTGAGTGAGTCCGGGGACCTGCCCCCTGCCCGCCCCGTCCATGCGCCACGGAGCTCCTCTCTACAACTGAGAAAGGAGCTGCACAGTAGGGAAGAAACTTTCTGACACCCAAGCCCTTGTTGAAAGGTCGAGAGACCGGGAAAATACAGCAGTCTCCCACTGATCAGACAACTCACTACTCTCAGCGAGTGAATGGAAGCAAAATAGCAGCATCAGGAAAAAAATCAAGAACTTAGTGATGTTGCAAGACATCAACCACAGTCATGCCAGCTGTGAGAATCCAGCAAGAGGACAAAGAGCTGACATCTTTGGAAGTACACCAGTCTGCACTGAAACTAAGAAAGAGCAAGTACCTGAAACAAAGGTTTAGAGTGCTAAGGATAGAAAAATGATGATGGGGATGTGGTACCGCAGTCAGAAGAGCCACCGTCAAGGTTAGCATGGCACATCTCAACAACAGCAGGCGGCTCTTCCGTGGTACATCTCTGCACATCCTTGAAGCACTTCAGCATGCACTGGAGAAAAAGCACTTGGAAACAAATGAGAATGAGTTACAAGCAAGTGTTGACCAGATCACTGAGATGGCAGCAACAATGAGAAAAACCATTGAAACTGACGAGAAGCAGGGTTGCAAAGGACAGAGGTGAATATTTCAACTCCAAGAAACAGATACCTTTTGTTGCCCTATGTGAATCTTGTCTGAGAGCTTCCCAAGATACAAAGGTTGGGAGAGAAACCCTTTATCAAGACTGCGCTTGGCATTGTATTTTTAGAAGCTTCATCGGGTTGTTTTTGAGCATATGAGATCAACTGGCATAATTGTAAATATTGAGAAAAATAAAAATGCCCTGGGTGAAGGGGAAGTGCTTCAATCCATCAAGGCTGGAGACCCCTGCAGCTGCAAAAGGCTAAGTTCATTCTCAAAGTGTCTCTGAGCCTTCTTTCGGCAGACTTGCTTGAGCCCACGCCTTTACCACAACACCCACGATACACTATCAAGTTGAAAAGTTTCAGAGCAGTGTAAACTTATCTATGTTAGTGGGAATTTGTATCAGTACAACTAAGATTCCATACTTTCTTCTGTGTCTTCGAGAAAGACATATGAGCATTAGAAAATACATAGGCGAATATCCATAAGGCAACACTCAAAATAGCTCAAACATTAAATCAACAGCACAGATAAATTATTGTATGCTTATTAAACTATATACTATGTGCCAAAAAACAAGTGAACTAAAAACGTGTTCATATTTCTAAGCTAGTCTGAGAAACAATGCAAAATAAAACAAGTCAACCTCTGAAGAATCATGCCCTATGCTTCCGTTTATTTGAGCGGGTGGACATTATAGCCACATGCATCTGGCCTCCAGGAGAAAGACAGCAGGAAGAAGTACAGAAAGAACCTACAAGTCTCTCCCACTCAGCCTCTGCTGTGCCCTAGCCACACCCCACACCAGGAACCTGACTGTGTTGCTTTCTTTTATGCTGCATTGTTTAACTCTGTAAAGCTGTGTTGCTTTGCTTGCCTAAAACACCTGATTGGTCTAATAAAGAGCTGAATGGCCTATAGCAAGGCAGGAGAAAGAAATGGGCAAGTCTGCCAGGCAGAGAGAATAAATAGGAGAAATCTAGGGGAGGAGTAAAAAAAGGAAAAGGAGAGGAAGATGCCATTGGGCCAGCAACACAGCCAGCCACAGAGTAAGAAGGAAAGAAAGAAAATAGAACAAAGATAAAAATCCAAGAGGCAAAACATAGTTAAAGAGAAATGAAAACAGGATAATTTAAGTTAGAAAAGCTGACTAGACACAAGTCAAGCTAAGGCCAGGCATTCACAAGTAAAGCTAAGTCTCCATGTATTTATTGGGGAGCTGTCTGGTGGGCCCCCAAAGATTAAAAAAATCCACTAAACATAGGAAACAGAGAGGGCTAACTGGAAGTGTTATAGGGCTATACACACTCAAAGCACACTTCCAGTGACTTACTTCTTCCAGCTTGGCTCCTCTACCTAAAAGTTCTATAACCTTCCCAAGCAATGCCACAAACTAGGGACCCGGGGTTCCGATATATGAGCTATGGCAGACATTTCTCATCTAAACCACCACATGAAAATATTCTGAGTACTAACATAAAGACAGTTGGGAATTTAAAATAAAAATTTGGCAGAAGGAGCAAAAAAATTTTCACATAAAGATGGAGTTGATAGATTATTTTTTTTTTTTTAGAAAAAGCTCTAAATGGAACTAGACTGCATCTTATCAGCCCAAGGATTAAGAAGGCTCTGTCTTCCCAATTTACTACCTACTACATACAAATAAAAAGAAACAGTGAGCCTTGCTCTCATGCATCTTCAAACTCACAATGAGAATGAAACAGTCTTAGTTAAGGAAGTTTAGATGGGCTCTCACTATGGAGTCCCAGCTGGCCTCCAACACATGCTCCCAAGAGGAGGGGTTTGTGGGAGTGAAAGGAAGACAAGTGGGGGCAACAGGAGGGTGGTGGTAGACATAACTGAGATACACTGTATACGTGTATAAAAATGTCAAAATGAAACCCATTATTACTTAAAATTAATATATAGTAACAGCCTTTAGAAGAATATGTCTAAGAATTTGTCCTACTATCACCATTCTATCTCACAAACAGATAGTTGTCTTTAAAAGTTAAACAAATTAAACTTAAATTCTTCTAGCATCAAAATAACATAGCACAACTTTACTTATGCTTTGGATGTACAAAGGGCACCTGTGGAACCAAACAGAACAGCGGGCTTCCATGCGGCTACGCTCTCTGAGCCTGCAAAAGCTGCCATACCAAAAGACATCTTCAACTGTGTTCTTCTGTATTAACTGAAAATTGCTTGACTTTAAAAATAAACTGGTTTTAAAGTCACTCGTACTAAATGATTTCATATGAAACAAAACCACACAGTGTCTTCTCTGGGAACTAGGACTACAGGTGTGCCCCACTGTGTCCAGTCAAAACACTCACTTTTAACTCTGCACTGGTATTTAGTTCTGAAAACATTCTTGATAATTACTTAGTAAAAATAACAAATTTCTTCTTGCAACCGAACAAAATTTCTAGAGCGTTTCTTATGTGTAGAAAATGAGTAAAAATAAACTTGAAGCACAGAAAGGGGATGGGAGTAGCCCAATTTACTGCTTCCATTCCCAGCATTGGAAAAAGAAAATTTTTTTCAAAAAAAGAAATATTATGTGTAAAATATTAGATATTGGAAATAGAAAATTCTAAAAGCTTCTAGAAGAAACAGGAGGGGGAAAGTAGTTTCTAATCAAAGGAATCGAAACAGTATGAAACTGCCACGCACACCCTGGACACTCATCACTTTAGAGGCTGATGAAGGAAGCCATGACTTCAAATTCAACTGGGCTACATAGACAGTTTGGAATGATATGAGCTATATAGCAAGATCCCGTCTTTAAAAGCATATATATTGCCGGGTGGTGGTGGCACATGCCTTTACTTCCAGCACTCAGGAGGCAGAGGAAGGCAGATCTCAGTAAGTTCAAGGCCAGCCTGGTCTACAAGAGCTAGTTCCAGTGGGAACTGAATCCAGACCCCCTTCAATTCCTTAAGCTTTTCTGGCCATCCAGTGGGGTGAGTTCCCTGCTGCTGGCTTTCTTTACCCATTCCACCCTGCCTCCAAGCACTCCTTTTCATCTGCAAGGTCCTTGGATTCCCCAACACAGCCTGCTTTAGGGCTGAGGGGTCTGGAGAGCCAGTGGGGATGTTCCTGCCGCTGGGGCTTCTTTCTACCATCCCACCCTGCCCCCAAGCCCGCCTTTTTGTCTGCAAGGTCCTTAGAACCCTGCAGAGACCCTGCTCCCGTGCTAAGGGGATCCAGAGAGGTGAGTAAGTGGCCACACAGCCAGACATTCCAGGAGGACTGAATTCAGGCCCCCTCTAATTCCCTAAGCCAACCAGCAGGGTGAGTTCCCTGCTGCTGGCTTTCTTTACCCCATTTCACCCCAAGCCCGCCTTTTCATCTGCAAGGTCCTTGGAAAACCCAACACAGCCTGTTTCAGGGCAGAGGGGATCTGAGAGCCTGCTCCAGTGCTGAGGGGACCTAAGAGAGGGCAGACTAAGAAAAACTCTCAAGTACACAGTCAGCCACAGCAAAGATTGGACCAAAATGCCAAGTCTCTGCCGGCCTCATTTGAAGGAAGAGATGGGCAGGCACCAATGCAAGAATTCCTCCAACATCCTGAAAAGCAACATGATAACACCAGAATCCAGGGAACATGCAATGGGAAAACTTGAACATCCTAAATAAGTAGAAGAAATCGTCTTTAAACGTAACCTTATGAAAATGATGGAGACCCTTAAACAGGAAGTGGAAAAACTCCCTTAAAGAAATGGAAGAGAAGACAAACAAAAAGTTAGAAGAAATTAATAAATCCCTAAAAGATATCCAAGAAACCCAAGAAAAAGCAATCAAACACGTGAAGTAAACAGTTCAAGACTTGAAGACCAAAATGGAGGTAATAAAGAAAACACAAACTGAGAGATGGCTGGATATGGAAAATCTGGGTAAACAAACAGGAACTACAAAGACAAGTATAACCAACAGAATACAAGAGATAGAAGAAAGAATCTCAGGCGTTGAAGATACTATACAGGAAATAGACTCATTGATCAAAGAAAATGGCAAATCAAAAAATTCTTAACACAAAACATCCAGGAATTCTGGGAAACCATGAAAAGACCAAACCGAAGAATAATAGGGGTAGAAATAGGAGAAGAATTCCAGCTCAAAGGCCCAGAAAATATATTCAACAAAATTATAGAAGAAAACTTTCCCAACCTAAAGAAGGATATTCCCATGAAGGTACAAGAAATTTACAGAACACCAAATAGACTGGATCAAAAAAAATCCCCTAGCCATATAATAATCAAAAAACAAAACATACAGAATAAAGAAAGAATATTAAAAGCTGCAAAGGGAAAAGGTCAAGTAACATATAAATGTAAACCTATCAGAATTACATCTGACTTCTCAATGGAAATCATGAAAGCCAGAAGGTCTTAGATAGATGTGCTGCAGACACTAAGAGACCATGGATACAAGCCCAGACTACTATACCCAGCCAGGTTTTCTTTAACCATCAATGGAGAAAACAAGATATTCCATGACAAAAACAGATTTAAACAATACATATCCACAAACCCAGCCTTATAGAAAGTACTAGAAGGAAAACCTCAACCCATGGAAGCCAACAACACCCACAATAGCACAGACATCTCCACCAACACAACTCAAAACCCTCCACCAACACAACTCAAAGAAGGGAAACACACAAACACTACCACCAAAAAATAACCAGAGTTAACAACCACTGGTCATTAATATCACTTACTATCAATGGACTCAATTCACTTATAAAAAGGCACAGGATAAGAGAATGGATACAAAAACAGGATCCAACATTCTGCTGTTTACAAGAAACATACCTCAACCTCAAAGACAGACACTACCTCAGAGTAAGAGTTGGGAAAAGGTTTTCCAAGCAAACGGACCTAAGAAACAAGCAGGTGTAGTTATCCTAATATCTAACAAAATTTATTTCAAACTAAAATCAATCAGAAGAGATGGAGAAGGATACTTTATACTCATAACAGGAACAATTCATCAGGATCAAGTATTAATCCTGAATATCTATGCCCCTAATATAAAAGCACCCACATATGTAAAAGAAACATTACTAGAACTCAAATCACACATCAAACCCCACACACTAATAGGAGATTTTAACACTCCTCTCTCACCAATGGACAGGTCAAACAAAGAGAAACTTAACGGAGAAATAAGAGAACTAACAGATGTAAGGAATCAAATGGACTTAACAGACATCTATAGAACATTCCACCCAAACACAAAAGAATATACAATCTTCTCAGCACCTCATGGAACCTTCTCAAAAATTGATCACATACTTGGTAACAAAGCAAACATCCACAGATAAAAAAAAAATTGGAGTAACCACCTATGTCTTATCGGATCACCATGAAGTAATGTTAGAATTTAACAATTTCACCCCCAGAAAGCCTACAAACTCATGAAAACTGAACAGTCAACTACTGAACCACCCCTGGGTCAAGGAAGAAATAAAGAAAAAATTAAAGTCTTCCTTTAATTTAACAAAAATGAAAACACAACATACCCAAACCTATGGGACACTATGAAAGCACTGATAAGAGGAAAGTTCATAGCACTAAATGTCCACATAAAGAAAATGGGGAAAGGTCACATTAGAGACTTAAGAGCACACCTGAAAGCTCTGAAAAAAAAAGAAACAGACTGACCCAGGAGGAGTAGAAGACTGGAAATAATCAAACTGAGGGCTGAAATCAAAAAATAGAAACACACAAAACAATCCAAAGAATCAATGAAACAAAGAGCTAGTTCTTTGAGAAAATCAACAAGATTGACAAATCCCTATCCAAACTAATCAAAAGGCAGAGAGAGAACACTAAAATTAACAAGATCAGAAATGAAAAGGGGGACATAACAATAGACACTGAGGAAATTCAGAGAATCATTAGGTCTTACTACAAAAGCCTGTACACTACAAAATTGGAAAATATAAAAGAAATGGACCTTGTTTTTAGATAAATACCATATACCAAAATTAAATCAAGACCAGGTGAACAATTTATTTAGACCTCTAAGTTGCGAGGAAATAGAAGCTGTCATCAAAAACCTCGCAACCAAAAAAAGCTCAGGGAAAGATGGTTTTAGTGCAGAATTCTATTATAACTTGCAAGAGCTAATACCTATACTCCTTAATGTGTTCCTCATAATAGAAACAGAAGAGTCATTGCCAAATTCTTTTTATGAAGCTACAGTTACCCTGATACCAAAACCACACAAAGGCTCAACCAAGAAAGAGAATTACAAACCAATCTCATTCATGAGCATTGATGCAAAATTTCTCAGTAAAATACTGGCAAACTGAATCCAAGAACAACACATCAAAAAAATCATCCATTATAATCAAGTGGGCTTCATTCCAGAGATGCAGGGTTGGTTCAACATACGAAAATCTATCAATGTAATCTATCATATAAATAAAATGAAAGAGAAAACCATATGATCATTTCATTAGATGCCAAAAAAGCATTTGACAAAATTCAACACCCCTTTATATAAAGGTCTTGGAGAGATTAGGGATACAAGGATCATATCTAAATATAATAAAAGCAATATACAGCAAGCCAACAGTTAACATCAAGTCAAGTGGAGAGAAACTCAAAGCCATTTCACTAAAATCAGGAACAAGACAAGGCTGTCCACTCTCTCCATATCTCTTCAATATAGTGTTTGAAGTTCTAGCAATACCAATAAAGACAACATAAGGAGATCGAGGGGATTTGAATTGGAAAGAAAGAAGTCAAACTTTCATTATTTGCAGATGATATAATAGTGTACATAAGTGACCACAAACACTCTACCAGAGAACTCCTACAGCTGATAAATACCTTCAGTGATGTGGCAGGATACAAGATCAACTAAAAAAAAATCAGTAGCCCTCCTATACGCAAAGGAAAAAGAAGCGGAGTGGGAAATCAGAGAAACATCACCTTTCACGATAGCCACAAATAGCATAAAGTATCTTGGGGTAACTCTAACCAAGAAAGTGAAAGACATTTTGACAAGAATTTTAAGTCCTTGAAGAAAGAAATTGAAGAGGATACCATAAAATGGAAGGATCTCCCATGGTCTTGAATTGGTAGGATCAACATAGTAAAAATGGCAATTCTACCAAAGGCAATCTATAGATTCAATGCAATCCCCATCAAAATCCCAACAAAATTCTTCACAGACATTGAGAGAACAATAATCAACTTTATTTTGGAAAAACAAAAACCTAGGATAGCCAAAACAATCCTATACAACAAAGGAACTTCTGGAGGCATTACTATCCCTGACATCAAACTCTATTACAGAGCTACAGTAATGAAAACAGCTTGGTATTGGCATAAAAACAGAGACATTGACCAATGGAATCAAATTGAAGACCCAGATATTAATCCACAAACCTATGAACACCTCATTTTTGACAAAGAAGCTAAAATTATACAATGAAAGAAAGAAAGCATCTTTAACAAATGGTGCTGGCATAACTAGATGTCAACCTGTAGAAGAACGAAAATAGATCCATATCTATCACCATGCACAAAACTCAAGTCCAGATGGACTAAAGACCTCAATATAAATCAGACCACACTGAGCCTGATAGAAGAGAAAGTGAGAAGTAGCCTGCAATACATGGGCACGGGAGACCACTTCCTACATATAACCCCAGTAGCACAGACAATAAGAGCAACAATGAATAAATGGGACCTCCTGAAACTAAGAAGCTTCTGTAAAGCAAAGGACATAGTTATTAAGAGAAAAAGGCAACCTACTGAATGGGAGATCTTCACCAACCCCACATCAGACAAAGGTATGACCTCCAAAATATATAAAGAACTCAAAAAACTAGACATTAAAATTCTAAATAGCCCAATTAAAAAATGGGGTACTGAACTGAACAGAGAATTCTCAACAGAAGAATTTCAAATGGCCAAAAGATACTTAAGGACATGTTCAGCTTCCTTAGTGATCACGAAAATGCAAATCAAAACAACTTTTAGATACCATTTTACACCTGTCAGAATGGCTAAAATCAAAAACACCAATGATAGCTTATGCTGGAGAGGATGTGGAGTAAGGGAAACACTCATCCATTGCTGGTGGAAATGCAAACTTGTGCAACCACTTTGGAAATTGGTGTGGTGGTTTCTCGGGAAATTGGGAGTCAACCTACCTCAGGATCCAGCAATACCACTCTTGGGAATATACCAAAGAGATGCCCAATCATACTACAAAAGCATTTGTTCAACTATGTTCATAGCAGCATTATTTGTAATAGCCAGAACCTGGAAACAACCTAGATGCCCCTCAATCAATGGAAGAATAGAAAGTGTGGCACATCTACACATTAGAGTACCACTCAGTGGTTAAAAAAAAATGACATCTTGAATTTTGCATGCTAATGGATGAAAATAGAAAACACTATCCTGAGTGAGATAACCCAGACTCAAAAATATGAATATGTTCTGTACTCACTCATTAGTGGATTCTATCCATAAACAAAGGACATTGAGCCTATAGTTTGCAATCCTAGAGTGAGGAAAATGATAGAGGACTTTCATTGGTTAATTAATAAGAAACTGCTTGGCCCAATAGGTCAGAACATAGGTGGGTGGAGTAGACAGAACAGGATACTGGGAGTGAGGCAGACGCTTCAGGCAGTCATGATAGGCAGTCACCATGCCTCTCCTCTCCAAGATGGACACAGGCTAAGATCTCTCCTGGTAAGTGACCACTTTGTGGTGCTACATGGATTACTAAATATGGGTTAATTAGCCAATAAGAGGCTGAAACTAATGGGCCAGGCAGTGTTTAAAAGAATAGTTTCTGTGTAATTATTTCGGGTGTAAAGCTAGCCAGGTGGCGAGACACAGCCCTGCCGCTCCATCTACACTAGAGAAGCTAAGTAATAAGGTGAACCCATAGAAAAACATATATAGATCCTCCTGGAAACTAGAAGCAGACAATATTGCCAGGCAAAAGTTGGGAGCATGGGGGTGGGAGTAGAGTAGAGGGAAAGGGAAAGGGGGAGAGAGAAGGGGGAAGGGGAGGGTTGGGGAGAACTTGGGGAGTGGGATGCTTGAGACGGAGGAAGGGTGGATATGAGAGCAGGGAAGAAGATATCTTAATTAAGGGAGCCATTTTGGGGTTGGCAAGAGGCTTGGCTCTAGAGGGGTTCCCAGGAGTCCATGGGAATGACCCCAGCTAGGACGCTGGGCAGTGGAGGAGAGGGTTCCCTGAACTGGCCTTGTCCCATAGTCAGACTGATGACTATCATAAATATCACCATAGAACCTTCGTCCGGCAACAGATGGCAATAGAGACAGAGACCCACATCGGAGCACTGGACTGCGCTCCCAAGGTCCAGTTGAAGAGCAGAAGGAGGGAGAATATGACCAAGGAAGTCAGGACCATGAGGGGTTGGTCTACCCACTGAGACAGTGTGCCTGAGCTAATGGGAGCTCACCAAATCCAGCTGGGCTGGGACTGAATGAGCATGGGATCAAACTGGACCCTTTGAATGTAGCTGACAATTGGGGCAGACTGAAGAGCCAATGATAATGATAATGGCATTGGGATTTGTCTCTACTGTATGTACTGGCTTTTTAGGATCCTATTCTATTTGGATGCACACCTTCCTAAGCCTGGATGGAGGGGGGAGGGCCTTGGACTTCCCTCCTTCCCTTAGGTACCCTTAGTAATGGAGGGGGAGGAGGGAGGGGAAGTGGGGGAATGGGGAGGGGGAGTGGGGGAATGGGAGGGAAGCAAGAGGAGGGGAAGAAGTGGAAATTTTGATTTGGTATTATTTGTAAAATAATAAAAAAATAATCTGCTGAGAAAAAAAAAGCTAGTTCCAGGACAGGCTCCAAAGCAGCACAGAGAAACCCTGTCTTGAAAAACCAAAACAAACAAACAAACAAACAAAAACAACATATATATTGACCCAGTAAAAACCAAGTCTAACTATGAGAGGAAAGCTAGACAGGGAAGATGTCATGGGAGGAAAGAGATGAAGATAAAGTATGTGTCCTTCATAGTGGGAACCGGTGGAGTGGGCAGGAATTATGCAGATAAAGCAGGTTTGAGAGCAATGACGAAATAACTGCTGAAGTACACTCAAAGTTTAGGGAATTCATCTTGCTCACTTGGGATAAGACCTTGTGTGATCTTCTAATGGGTTATCACCTTCCTCCCATTTCCACATATATACGCCACAGGAGAAACATTGGACAGTGTCCCTTATGCCTAGAAGTAAGAAAATGTGGTCAGTGTTACTCCAACACATGTGTATCAATTCACATGCAGATAATAACTCAAGGTCTTGAGAGTAAAACCCTATTTGCATCCCCAATTGAATTGTGTGGCAAAGTCATGCATGGGTCATTAGAGACAACAGTTCAAAAGGGACTCTCGGTCCTCCAATGGGGTGGCCAGCAACAGTCACTGAATGCTCCTGTGCACTCTGTATTTTGACCATCTCAGCCCTGTCATTCTAAGACATTTTCAAAGAACAGAAGCTCCATGGGAGTAGAGATTTCTGTCTGATTTGGACAATGATGACACGGTGGACTCTCACAGACAGGCAATCAATAAGCATTTGCTTAAGAATGAATGAGAAAGAATACACATGAGGATCAGAGGTGGAGAAACACAGGAGCAAGTTTAGGGGCTCTCTGTGAGATCGTGAAGAATTACTTGTCTCTTCCCACGTTATTGCCAGGTCTATTTCACTAAAAATAGGAGCACATTGCCCACAAGACCTGATGAAGGCTGGCGAGAGGAGACGCAATAAAGAAGGGACAAAGGGTTAAGACTGTGAGGTAAAAAGACCATCCATGCCAGTGGAATACATCTGTTAGGTAAAGTGTCTCCACAATCCACATTCTGAACTGCTCTGACAATGATACAGTATTATGTTACCACAGTGACAGAGCTACACAAAACTCCATCTCAACTTAGGAGTGTACCTGGTCAGAAAAACACTGGCAATATAACCAGGGAGGGCATTGTATCTTTTCCTTCCTCTCCTACTACTTTAGGCAGTGACCCAGCTGAGGGGAATGAGTTTCATATATTACCAAGTGGAGTTTCTGAGGGGCAGCAGCCAAAGAGAGATGAGGAACTTGTGGAAGATCCTTCATAGGTTGATACTAAGGAAATGAACATACACCACACTCACAAACACACATAAGAAAAAGAAATGTAAGCACAATTCTCTTGCACCAATTTCTGGAAACTTCTGGGGTATTGAGGTCATGATACAAGGAAAAGAAGGGTGTATATACAAAAAGTCATTATAATTATCCCAAACAGACTACAGCGCTCACTGTCAGCCCAGACCTCAGGCTTCAAGTTTGGAGACTGAGCACCAAGGGACCTGTGGGAAACTGAAGGTCTTATGAGACAGCCAAGGGATCTGTGAGGAAGGAATGAGAGTAGAGACTGCTGAGTGGAGGAAAATGCAAAACCTGGACCAGAGCATCTGATGGACACTAATACTGACTCACCTGTGTAGAAAAGACCTGCTCTGACCAGATCTTCAACAGCCACAGGTGATTCTTGGGGCCAGTCCTTAAAAGTGTCCAGCCTTAGCTCTTCATTAGCAAAGACACTGTCATTGCAGTAAGCTTGGAAGTTGTGGGGAGAAAGAAAAAACAGACCAGCATTTGAAAAGTTCAAGTTAGCTGTGTGTGTAGGTGGAAGGATCTGATGTACTGTGCTTGCATCAAAATAACTGAGAATGGTTAGAAAAGCACAAAAGAATAAAAGATACAATCCAAGAATAATTAAGAAAAATATTTTTACAGTCTAGATGTCTTTATTTTATTTTACTTTTTACTTCTATCAAACCATGGAATAATAGGGAATAGCTCCCTAGTACCACGATGTGTGTTCTCTGGGAGGAGCAGGCTAGCACTTCAGTTTCTCTTTTGCTTCCTTCCTCTGATCATTTTCCATCACTCATTTCAAGAAGCATATTCAGCTCTTAGTTTCTCTCTCCTCTTCCTCCTCCACCTCCCCACCACTGACAGGTGTATGTATGTGTATGGGTTCCATGTGTGTACAGGTACCTGTATGTGTGTGGGTACATGTGCATTGTGGGCACATACAAGTGGAGACCAGAAGACAATGTTCACTGTTATTTTTCAATACTCCCCGCCTCTTTTTGAGAAAGCCCCTCATTTGCCTTGAACTCACTAAGCCAACTAGGTTGTCCGGCTATGGATGTCTAAGGATGGACATGTCTGCCTCCCAGTGCTGAGATCATAAGCCCATACTGCCACACGTAGCTTTTTCACATGGATTCTGGAGACAGAGCTCAAGTCTTTGTTCTCTAAAGACCTTTGGTACTCCCAACCCTTATTAGTTTGTTTGTGGTTTTTGAAAACAGGGTCTTACTATCTAGCTTTGGCTAGCCTGGAACTCAATATGTAGACCAGGCTGGCCTTGAGCACACAGAAATGTGCCTGTCTCTGCCTCCTACATGCTGGGATTAAGTGTGTGCCCTTACTAGCTCTTAAAATGCTCAATACATATATTCTTTTGGCAAAAAAAAAAAAAAAACCTGCCCTTTGGGTCAACCAGATATGGCTGGACTTAGCTGCTCTTTTCTTCCTCTTGGACGTGGGTCAACCAGATATGTCCTGACTGAACTTTGTTTCTTAATATATAGGTCAACCACTTAGTTGCCTTTTTACTGAACATGGAGGTTGACCAGTTGACTCTGTGGAGATTGACCAGCTGGCCTCTTAAATTTTTCTTCTTTAATAAGAACAGGGATGGTGATACAATTTATTGAAATTTTATTTTAAAATTTTAAAAATTTTCTTATTTAAATAAGAATGGGGTATGCAGTATAATTTATTTTTTCTTTTACTGATTTTTTAATATATACTAATACTGTATACAGGTCAACCTATAGTTGGTTGTCTTTTATTGAACACAGAGGTTGACCAGTTGGCTCTGTAGATTTTTTTTCTTTTTTTTCTTTTTTTTTTTCTTTCTTTCTTTCTTTCTTCCTTTCTTTCTTTCTTTCTTTCTTTATTTATTTATTTATTTATTTTGGTTTTTCGAGACAGGGTTTCCCTGTAGTTTCTAGAGCCTGTCCTGGAACTAGCTCTTGTAGACCAGGCTGGCCTCGAACTCAGAGATCCACCTGCCTCTGCCTCCCGAGTGCTGGGATTAAAGGCGTGCACCACCACCGCCTGGCCACATGAAAAAAATTTAAAGGAGAAAATGAGCCAACTAAAAAATGAGAGAGTACACAAAAAAAATAAGAAAAAAGAAAGAAGCAAAGCTTTTGAATGTGCCTAAGGTTTTACCTGACACCATAGGTAATTCTCTTCTGACCCAGGAATTCAGAAAATGTTCTCCCTGAGGGAAAGAAATTCAGGTTACTGACTGATTTATTTATAAAATATACATCTGTCTGTGAGCTGCAACAGAAGGACTCCCCTCCCCCCAAGCACTAAAGCAACGTTTCACTAGAGCAGCAGAAGTGTTGGCAAAGCAGATCTTTAGTTTGATTTCTATTGATCTGGGGAATTTTATGCAGTACAGACCAGCAGCGAATGCTTACCTGTGCAAATGGGAGCTTTCTCAGGGTCACTCTCACCAGACATGCAGCTCAGCAACAGAACTGCAGTCACTCACAGAGATGCATTTGACTTAGGGGGAACTGAGCCACAGGAAGGACGCTCCCCTCAGAGGGACCTTTCCAACTGAGCAACTCTCCCTCAGAGAAAACTGTGCCCAGACTTTCAGCCCTGCTCTCTGCAGACACAGCCTCTGGGTCATCAGCCATTACATTCTCCTTTGGCTTCTGTTTGAGCTAAGTTTCCCACTGCTTGTCACTAGGAAGTCCCTACTAGTTTAGAACCTAGACAACCAGAAGCAGGAGCCAGCTCTGAGAGTCCTGCTTTCACCAGGTACTAGGACAGAAGACTGGGTCGGGCATCCAGGCAGAAGCAGCAGAAGGAAGGGAGGGCAGTGGGCTCAATCAGAGAGAAGGATGGAGAAAGCAGCAGAAGCCACCCAAAGTCAGCCTGAAAAACCACGTCTACATGGTTGCAGCTGAGCAAGACTTTTGCGTCTGCGGATGAGATGCAGGAGCATGAAATCTATGAAAAAATAAAACTCCTCAATGAATCCACACCAGTGGGAAGAGTTTGCTGCTGTGAATTACCGTAACATGGACAAACCCCTCATAGCTTTTATTATACTGGGCAATTTCCTCCGAGGATTTCTTACTTCGAAGAAATTCACACCTATAATTAAAATACATCCCAATAAATAGAGGTGTTCTCAAGCACAATGAGCATTTGATAAAACCTATCAAACCACTGGACTTTATACATCAGTAAAACTGTTAAACAAAAAAACCTTGCCCCAATAGTAGGCACAAGTCCTGCCCAGGTCCAAACCAGGACTGAGAGGGGATGTAGACACAGAGTCCAATTCTTAACCAAGAAGCTGTCTGCAAATGATGGCTGCTGATGACGGGAAATGGCTTTCCTCCAGTGGCGTGTCACTGGGTATAACAACCACACTCCAGGACAGGACAGGCCCAGGAAGAGTCGGCCAACACAAAATAAACTCCATATTATTTTTATGGGCATTCCTTTCATTTGGGGGTTTTGTTTGGTTGTCTTACTAGCTATTTATTTATTTTGGTTTCCATGTGTATGTGTGTGTGTGTGTGTGTGTGTGTGTGTCTGTGTGTGTGTCTGTGTGTGTCTGTATGTCTGTGTCTGTGTTGAAACACAGAAAACATAAAGCTGGCTGAGCAGTGAGGGGTGAAGTGGGGAAGATCTGGGAAGAGCTGGAGGGGTGACGGGGGTATAATCAAAATATATTGTGTTAGAAAATTCACTCCAAACTTTTCTCATGAGAAGCACCATTGTTTTTTATTTATATTAGTGACATCACATGTGGTTATTTACAACTGAATCTTCAGATTACTTCTGTTTTTATTTTATGATGAGGTGTCCCTGTGTGGCCCAGGCTAATGATAACCTCCTGGCCTGAAGCCATCTTCAGCCTCAGGGGCGGCTTCAGCTGTAAGCATACACCACAGCACTGTGTCATCTTCTTAACACAAAGGTGTAAAAAAAAAGCATCAGAAAGACTGGAACAGAGACAGAGTGGGGAGAAGTTGGCCTTTCTGATGGGATAAGCCTAGTTCCCATGGCAGGTCAGTCTCTAATAGTAAAGAGAAAATACGAAAATTCGTTGTACCATATTTCACCCACCAAACAAAAAGATCATGATAATTTTTTGAAGTAACAGATATGATGGAGGATTCTCATTGGCTAATAAACAAACTGCCTTGGCTTTTTGATAGGGCAAAATTTAGATAGGTGGAGTAGACAGAACAGGAAAAAGGAAGTGAGGTAGATGGCTCAGACAATTGCCCTGCCTCACCTCTCTGAGCAGACCGCCATGCCTCTCCTTAGGGAGAGAGATGCAATGAAGCCAGCCACCAGGTCAGACGTGCTGAATCTTTCCCGGTAAGACACCATTCGTGGTGTTACAAAGTTTATTAGATATGGGTTAGTCAAGATGTGAGTAAGAGGCTGAAAATAATGGGCCAGGCAGTGTTTAAAAGAATACAATTTGTGTGTTGTTATTTCGGGTATAAAGCTAGCCGTGCAGGAGCCAGGTGGCCCGGAGCCAGGTGGCAGGAACGCGGCCTGCAGCTCCTTACTACACAGATATTTGACTTTTTACAAAGCATATTGGACAGCTTCCTGCAAGACATTCCTTTTCCATAAAAACTAAGCTACTTTGAAAATTAAACAGTATTCCTCTAACTGACACTAACTGTAGTGTTGAGCTACGGGCTGCATTCTCGCTTGGCTCCCGGTTGCCTGGCTAGCTTATGCCCCGAAATAACAACACACAAACTGTATTCATTTAAACACTGCCTGGCCCATTAGTTCCAGCTTCTTATTGTCTAATTCTCACATCTTGATTAACCCATTTCTAATAATCTGTGTAGCACCACAAAGTGGTGTCTACTGGGAAAGATTCAGCATGTCTGACCTGGTGGCTGGCTCCATCACATCTGACCCAGAGAGGAGAGGCATGGCAATTGCCCGAGGCATCTGCCTCACTCCCAGCATCCTGTTCTGTCTACTCCACCCACCTATGTTCTAACCTATCAGGCCAAGCAGTTTCTTT
Source organism: Arvicola amphibius (assembly GCF_903992535.2). Classification (NCBI taxonomy): domain Eukaryota; kingdom Metazoa; phylum Chordata; class Mammalia; order Rodentia; family Cricetidae; genus Arvicola; species Arvicola amphibius. The sequence continues at coordinate 47,370,586 of NC_052049.1, read as the reverse complement.
ATTAATTAACCAATGAAACAGCAGATAGATAGAAACACTCCTACATCAACTAATGTTTCTTTCTGATGGTGTGGTAAGGAGTGGGCTGAGAGCTCTTTCATCAATGGGATGGTGAAATGCCCTGGTCCCTTCTAATCGCATGAGAAGATGAACTCAATCACATGACTCAAAAGGTCTCCATTCAATGTCTGTGGCGGCCAGGGATTCTGGCTCCACTTCTCACCCTTTCCATGCATTGTTCTGGGCCTAAAAGCAGCCCATGTAGCACACAGCACCTGGGGTGGACTACAGTGGGCTGAGGTTCTTGGTCCTTTTAGAAATATTATAATAAGTCAACTTGCTTTTAAAACATTTCGTCTTTTAGCAGAGGGTGGCTTTGAACTCCTAATTCTCCAGTTTCCACCTTCCTAGAGCTGGGATTACAAGTGTGAGCCACTGCATCCAGCAAGCATTTTCATTCAGTACATATTCTGCGGTATGTGAAACTGCTTACAATGCTTTAAACATTTCTACTTTCTTTCATTTATGCGCCCTTTCCACCCCTGTATAGAGTAACTTACTTATTAGTTAAGGTAAATCCAGGAAGTACTGCTTGACAAGACATTATCTTAGTATTTGGAATAAACAATCATGGTGAGGTGACTGGAGAGATGGCTCAGAGATTAAGAGAACTAATTACTCTTCCAGAGGTCCTGAGTTCAATTCCCAGCAACCACATGGTGGCTCACAACCATCCATAATGAGATCTGGTGCCCTCTTCTGGCATGAAGGCAGACATGCAGGCAGAATACTATATATACAATAAATAAATAAATAAACAAACAAATATAAAATTTAAAGTATACAGAGGAGAAAGATAAAATTTAAAATGGCAGGTGTGCAATTATAAAAAACAATCATGGTGACCTAGAGTTTGACTCCCTGGTAAACACGCCAAGGTGAAGAAGTATGGTCACACATAACTTTAACCCTAGCCTTGCAATAGCAGAGACAGGCAGGTCCTAGGGGATCACTTGCCAGCTAGTTTAGCCAATCTATGAGCTCAGTTCAATGATTCTGTCTCAAGCACGGTACAGAGTGAGAGGGAAGACAGGCTAGGTCAACCTGTGGTCCATATATGCGCCCACACTTACACTGTACACACATGAAACAAATCAAACCAAAAAATGCTTTAAAATGAAAGAGAAATAAATTGAGAGTAGGGGTTGATACAGGGTTTCTCTGTGTAAAAGCCTTGGCTGTCTTGGAACTCACTCTGTATACCTGGCAGGCCTCAAAGTCACAGAGACCCACTTATAAATTCATGTGATTCAAACTTATCATTGTGACCAGCTCTTCCTTGCCTGAAAAATTCTGGGTGATCCTATACTGAACAAGAGAAAGATCAGAACTCAAGGGACTACTCCAACAATGTAGCTCTTTGTCTCTAATTTTATTTTGCTCTTTTAAAAAATTGAAGATTTTAATCATAAAATATTTATTCACTTACTTGGGGAACCACTTGGCATGCTCCTTCCAAGGATCGTCTCCTTCTTCCCAGTTTCCCAAGCATCCAGCGCAGGAGAAACACTGCACAGTGTCCCTTTTACCTACAATGCAGTGACATGTTCTGACTGGCCAGCAATGGCACCAGAGGGTCTTAGAGATGATCACATTGTACCGAAACAAGATGGACTCCGTATGACCTCTCAGGCTGAATCTACATCCAGAACCCCACTGCTGTAAATGACCCCCTCTGAACATTGGCCCTCTACCCTCTAGCCATGGTCTTCTCACACAGGCACATGCACATGCTAGCTAAGGAGGCTAGCACCGAGCTACACCCTCAAGCCACGGCAATATTTTCTAATGTCCACATTTAAAGAAAAGTAACCTTTTATTTTATACATATATGGTGGAGGAGGTCCTTCTGTTTGTATGTTGCTTTCATTGATTAATTAATAAAAAAAAAACTGCTTGGCCTGATAGGGCAGAACTTAGGCAGAGAAGAACTGAATGCTGGGAAAAAGAGAGCAGAGTGAGAGCCGCCACGGAGCTGCCAGGTCAGACACGCTGAACCTTTCCCGGTAAGCCACGACCTCGTGGTGAGCACAGATTAATAGAAATGGGTTAAATCAAGATGTGAGAGTTAGCCAATAAGAGACTAGAGGTAATCAGCCAAGCAGTAATTTAATTAATAAAATTTCTGTGTGATTATTTTGGGGGTTACGCTAGCTGGTTGGCCGGGAAGAACAAGCAACCCGCTTCTCCTTCAACACATATAGAGCAAGCTAGTGATTCTATACTAGTTGTTGAATTTTAATAAAATAGGTTTATAGCTGATACAACAGTTAACAATTGACAAATATTGCAAATAAAACCATGAAACTGAACTTTAAATTTTACTGAAACACCTCAAAAAATGGAGTCCATTTACCTGTAAAGATGAAGCCAGCTGCTGAGAGTACACGTGGGGATGTCCCATGGGCATAGAACGGCCAGTTCTCAAAGGACTCCAGTCTGGCCTCCTCTTCTTGGTACCTTGCTTTGCCGCCCCTCAGCTTCTCTGGACTCTTCACCCTTACGTCATACTTGCCAATGTTCCCAACATCTCTGCCCAAAAGGAACGCGCATCCTGGACGCCATCTCTTGTGGTTTTCTATGGGAGTTTTCCTTAGGCTGGTACCAAGGAGGATTAAGCTACAGCAGAAGCACTGAACCCCAAGTTTCACCCCAGTATGGTAAAACCCAGCAGCTGCCATCTCCTGTGGCGTCCATGATCTGAATGTGTCATAGGTCACGAAAGTCTTTAATCGTTTGGCTTCACTGCGCATCTGTGGGTTAAAACCTTTCTTCATTGTCGTCCGTAACTTATGCTCTTCTTCTTCTTGACTCCTTACAAGCTGACCCACATCCATACCGAGAAGAGCAGAGAGCTCAGGGAGAAAATTATAATCAAACTCAGAAACTCGCTCCTCAGCGGCCTCCCGGTGAGCGGCCATTTTCTAAAAGGAAAAGGAAAGCAGATGGTGATGACAAGGATGGTTTTTCGTATAAAAAGCTTGAATTCAGGGTGCAAGGGGAGGCTCGGTGGGTAAAGACACTTGTAGTCAATCCCTGGACCCACATGGTGGAAGGAGAACTGACTCCCACAGGTTGTTCTCTGACCTCCATCCACACGGACACGGCCATACACATACTCTTGTCCCTGCCCCACACAACCAAATGAAAGTAATAAAATATTTAAACACAGATCATGTTCTCAGCTTTTAAAGAAGGCAGAATATATTGAAGAAATACCTGGATTGTCAAGACGAAAGGAAAGTTGTTTGGGAAATTATAATACATCAGCATTCATCTGTTTACTCAAGAAATAATCGCTGTCTACTTGTGTGCTATGCAAGTGGGCCAGACCATGAGGACAAGCAATGGACAAGACAAATAGACTTGGTTCCATTTATAAAGGCTTCCTTTTATTTTTCGCTTGCTATTTTGAAATAGAATCATGTCGTGTACCCCATGCCAGCCTAGAACTTGAGCAGGCATTATAGGATATTGTTTAGCCATAGACCCTGTTAGGTTTAGGTTATGCACGTTTTTCTCTTGCAATAACCTATATATACTACACACACCCCTCCTTCAGACTCAAGCCTGGTGTGGGAAGTCCTATATATGTGTTGATTTTACTGGTTAATGAATAAAGAAGCTGCTTTCAGCCAATGGCTTAACAGAATATAGCCAGGCTGTAAAAAGATATATAGAGAAAAAAAGGCAGAATCGTGAGACACCATAGAGCCACCAGAGGAAAAAGATGCAAGCTGCTAGTTGGAACCTTGCCGGTAGGCCACCATCCTCGTGGAAAAATATAAAATAATAGAAATGGGTTAACCAAAGATAAAAGAGCTAGCTAGCAATATGCTTAAGTGATTGGCCAAGCAGTGACTAAGCAGCCGGGTACAACACCAGCCTGCACTGAACTTCTCTCATCTCTGAAGCACTCCTGGCAATAATCAAGTTTAGACAATCTCTAATCAAGTGTATCAACAATGTATTGGGAAGGAAGAATGAACAGGTTGATCTTGCCTGAACTGGTTTGGGGCATGTGCAAGGAAGTAAAACTGTCCTCAAGTAAACATTTATGTAAATTATGCTTAATTAGTATGCATAAGAAGAAAGTCAGATGCATTATGGGAAAGGACATGCTCAGGAACTAAAGGCTTGGTTAGTTTAAGCCTTTCAGCCAAAATAGAGAACTATTCTCACTACGGGTGACCAAACGTTTTCTTCAGCCCTATGAACGAAAGCCTCCAAACACGGATCAGGGCCCCTCAGCACTCTCGTCCTCACGGCCATTTGTCGATCTGACAGTGTATCCCTCTCTAAATCTGTAACATCACTTTGCTCTGGACAGTTATTTTGCTTCTTTTAAAAATCCATGAGCCTTCATTTCCAGTTGTTTGAATAAGAGGCCAAGAGCCTCTTGGAACACCCAACTCAGACCACCTTAGTTTACAGAATGCTGTACAGGTTTGCATCACCAAGACCAATGCCAAACGTTAATTATGAAATCATTTTTGTGACATGGGCATATATTTACAATGCATGTTAGAAAAAAATATATACATAATTCCATAGGCTGGTACAGACAATTTCATAAAGTTACTCAGTTCTTTGAAACTGTTGTGTTGTGAGCAGTTTTCAGGATTCGTGCTCTCCATCTAAACTCTGTTAAGTCCAAGAGGACCCCAAAATGATTATGTTAGCATCAACAGCCTAACCCAGGTAGGACTCTGGCCAGGTAAACAGAAGCTAAACTCAGCTTTCCTCAGGAATCTCAAAAGGCAAGTTTCTGTTTACCGGGAAACCACTACTTCCCTATCCACCTGCCCCCAACAGTCATCTCTCTGAGACAAAGACATCTAGTTCCTGATAACCCAAACAGCCTGCATGAACTCCCAGGCTGCTCTGGCCCACACCTCTCCTCTCATTACAACCTGTCCCCTTAAAATTGACAAGGCTTTCCCCATGCTGCTATTCTCTGCCCTCCAAGGGAATACCTAGCAGTTTGCTTTCCCAAATCAACTTTTCTTTCTCCCACGAGTGGTCCAGTTCTGATGTGGGAGGGTCTTCTGTTTTAATAAAGAAACTGCCTTGGCCAGCCCTTAGGTGGGTGGAGTAGACAGAACAGGAAGAAGGAAGTGAGGTAGATGGCTCAGTCAGATGCCACGCCTCTCCTAAATTAGTCAGACCACCGTGCCTCTCCTCAGGGAGACAGAGAGGCGATGAAGCTCCAGCCCAAGATGGACATATGCTAGAAACTTCCCGGTAAGACACCGCTCATGGTGTTACACAGATTATTAGATATGAGTTAATCAAGATGTGAGTAAGAGGCAGAAAATAATGGGCCAGGCAGTGTTTAAAAGAATACAGTTTCCGTGTAATTATTTTGGGGCATAAGCTAGCCGGCAGCCGGGATCCTGCCCGCCGAGCTCCTTGCTACAGAATGGCACCCAACGTGGATAACCAATGTGGATAACTGAATCCACAGAAAGCTTGAAAAAGCTTGGGAAAGAATAGAGTAAAGCATGGCTTCTTGGTAGCAGCAATTTCTCGGGTCTGAACGTGTGTTTTTCAGTTTTCAGCCGTAGCAGGGAAAAAGCTGTGCTGTTTTAAAATGCCAGATTTCTGGGCCATCCTGCCAGGGCAAACTCTGACTCTTTCAAGCAGGCAGTCCTGACTATGGAGCTTTTGATTGTTGTTTAACACTGTTGCAGCTTGCTTGCTGGCAGGGACCTTGAAACACCATAGAGTTGTGGCAATAAAAATGGCTACAGCGGTTCCTCTGCCATGAGGCTGGAAAGCTAAGGAATGGGATGGATCAAGCTGGCAAAGCCGCGGCTTGAATTCTACTCATATTGCTCAGTAATTTAAAGGCTCATATGGTCAGAAAAAGAGAGATACAGTAAAGAGAGATTGAAAAACAAAGAAAACTTCTAAATGATTTACACTGTGTTAAAAATATATGCATGCTAAAGGTTAAAGTTCTTAGGGTAAAAAAGAAAGAAAGAAAGTAGTTGGGTGTGATAGTACACACCTTTAATCACAACACTTGGGAGACAGAGATTGACCTCTGTGACTTCAAGGTGTGGTAGCACATGCCTTTAATCCCAATGCCTGGGAGGCAGAGACAGACAGATTTCTGAGAATTCAAGGACAGCCTGGTCTACAGAGTTATTCCAGGACAAAGATATACAGAGAACCTGTCTCAAAAAGTAAAAGTAAAAATAAACGAAACAGAGGTTAAAACAAAGCTGCACAAAGATGGAAAATATACGGAGAACCTTGATACTGTATGTTATTATGCTCTCTTTGGATTGTTTGAATGCTGAGGAAGGAACAACAGCTGCTAAAAGATATTTGTTTGTAAATGCTGCTGAACTAATCCAAGATAGATATTTTGAAAATACCTTGACTTCAGAATTTGGATCTAAGGATGTGATACTTTGGAAAAGAGATTCTTCTTTTATTTTTACAGAAAATGAGACCGTATGGATTGCTTCTATCCCAATATGGTATGATAGACCACAACCTCCTGAAAGGTTGCTGTGAACACCTTCAGAAAATTACTTCACCCAACTGATGACTGAGATGAACCTGGCACACAGGTTACACCATGAAAGATCTGATTAACAGCGTCCCCATTCAGCAGGAAGCAGTTGGAGAGAAATAACTGCGCCCATGTTCCAAAGATTGTTTATAAATGCTCTTTTACATTTAAAGGGGGAGATGATATAGATATAAATAAGTTGGATTGTTGTGAATCTTGGTTACTGATATTAATTTAAGGTCAATCTTGTTATATGTATTTCTGATCTTGATAAGGTATTGTGATTGTCTAGTTCATTTTAAAATGTAATGTATAATTAGGAAATATAGGTTGTTAATGGATAATCATCAATAATAGTCAAGCTTGTTGTCAAGTTAGTTAGATTTTCTAGATATATAGAGATATATTTCAGTTAGATAGGCATCCCTAAAATCTTTCAAAGACAGAATATTCCACTTAAATGTTTTAATAACTTAAGGCTTTTCATGACAATGAGACACGTCAGCTCCTGGCAGCACCAATCTACTTCAAGAGGAAGATGGGCATCGAAAAGGATCCTTATGAAGTTTGATAGCCACTTGGGTAAGAAACTGCTCTTGCCTGGACTGTTGGCATAAACTGGACACAAAGAACCCACAGAAAGAGGACTGATGAACTTGCCTAAAGGTGAGATGATCTTTCAGGGTTCCTCATACATGAAAGAGTCTGTGAGACATTGTGCAGGACACAGCAGATACTGACTGAACTACCTTTGGAATTTCCTGCATCATGGAAATGTCTGCTGGAAACTATGGGCCTGAAGGCTGAAGATGGATGCCCCAACGGTACAGAGGAACTTTGGGTGACTGTCTAGGCAGCAAGATGTCTCTGATTTCTAGAGTTTTAGAAGTAGCTTACTTCTTGTTCACCTAGGTAATATTGTGTTCTTCTGGAGTCTTTGAAGGAGTTGAAGAATAGATAGATAGTTGTAGTTTTCCTTAGTTATGATAAAAGACAAAGTAGATATAAATACTGTAACTGTAATTCTTACTTGATAACTGTTTTGTTATATGTAATTTTGCTGTTAAAGTTAAAGCCTTCTTTTTTGTTTAAACAGAAAAAGGGGAAATGATGTGGGAGGGTCTTCTGTTTTAATAAAGAAACTGCCTTGGCCAGCCCTTAGGTGGGTGGAGTAGACAGAACAGGAAGAAGGAAGTGAGGTAGATGGCTCAGTCAGATGCCACGCCTCTCCTAAGTTAGTCAGACCACCGTGCCTCTCCTCAGGGAGACAGAGAGGCGATGAAGCTCCAGCCCAAGATGGACATATGCTAGAAACTTCCCGGTAAGACACCGCTCATGGTGTTACACAGATTATTATATATGGGTTAATCAAGATGTGAGTAAGAGGCAGAAAATAATGGGCCAGGCAGTATTTAAAAGAATACAGTTTGTGTGATGTTATTTCAGGGTATAAGCTAGCCGGTGGCCGGGAGCTGGGCAGGATGAAAAGCAGGCCTGCCCGCAGCCTCCTCACTACACAGTTCGGTGGCTTCACTGCACCCTGGCTTACAAACTCCAGATGCCCCACTATTGCAGGCGAGGATCTGAGTCTGGTAGGCAGCCACTAGGATTCCAGGGCTCTTATACTACTTTACCATGGCTGTAGAGAGCACACGGAGAGTTACATGAAGGAGATAGTTTATTACAGGAGAGATTCTGACCAGCTAGGAATGATGTCAGGTATGATCATGACCCGGATCCAAGAGAAGAAAGGGATAGAGCTGCATGACATTTCACAAAATATTTGTACAGTATCTGCTTTTCCCAGTGTTCTTACAAAGCTAGCTCTTCTTGATCATGCTCCCTTGGTGGAATGAAGCCCAGGTGGGTAAGGGCTTCCAGTCCTTCACTGCTGGTACCTTTCATGTTAATCTTTGGTGTTACAAGGAGGCTGCTAGTTCATTTCCCGACCGCCCAGACTTCTGAAATAATCACACAGAAACTGTATTATTTAAATCACTGCTTGGCCCATTAGCTCTAGCTTCTTATTGGCTAACTCTTACATATTAATTTAACCCATTTCTAGGAATCTGTGTATCGCCACAAGGCCATGGCTTACCAGGTCAAGTTCTGGTGTCCGTCTCTGGCAGGGCTACATGACTTCTCTCTGACTCAGCCCTTCTTTCTCCCAGCATTCACTTTAGTTTCCCCCCCCCCCCACCTAGCTCTTTCTGCCCTGTTCTGCTATGGGCTCAAAGCAGTCTTTTATTAACCAATGGTATTCACAGCATACAGAGGGGAATCCTTCATCACTTTGGAGCCTCTTCCTCCACCCTATTCCCTATTCTTCTGACCCGGGTACATAATTATTGTTATAGGTGCTACAGAATTTATTTTATGAACTATTTTTCTCTTAGCTAAAAGTTACATTGTACCATGAGCAAATATAAATCTGCAGTGTACTGGGGTGGTTTTTAGGGAATGAGCTCAGGTTCTCTATTTTGGCTATCAGGCTTGGATTAACCAAGCCCTGAGCTCTTTCAGTGTCTAGGTTGGGTATTAGAGATTGAGCCCAAGGCCTTTTGCATACTAGGATAGAACACACACACACACACACGCACACGCACACACACACACACACACACACACACACACACGAGTTACCTCGGCCAGCACAGCCATGAACATCACAGAGACCTAGAAAGTAGAAAGGTGAGCAATAGTAGGTGGAGACACAAGACTCTGGGTTCCCTTCCAGAATAAACTGTTTTTATTTCCCCACTACTACTTATACATTGTTTAGCTAGCTACTTGAGATAGCATTGAAACCAGGACTTGAGTATTTTTTACTCCCTTATCTGAGTTGTTCCTTTTGTATTTCCCTGCTCTTATGATATTGTGATCTTATCCAAAGATTAGAATATTTTATATTACTGTCTCCTCCTTTAAGAGCTAATCCAACAGGCATGTCAATTACCCAACCAAGAGAGCACTCCACAGGAAATGTGATTCACCTGAAGATATGCTAAGAATATGAAAGGACAATAATCTCCTCAAAGGATAATGTTGTTATTTATGGATCTTCCATCATGTCTTTCTGCTAAGCCTCCCCAGTTTTCTCAGTTCTAGTTCAAAAGCTGTAGCTTTGGGGGCTCAATGGTTACAAACACTGATATTCTCCCGAGGACCTGGGTTCTATTCCTGAATTCACATGGCAGCTCACAATGATATGTTACTCCAGGTCAGGGAGATCTATCGCCCTCTTCTGGGCTCCGTGGGCACCAGGCATACACCTGGTTGCATAGACATACAGACGAAATACGTAAAAACAAACAAAAAGTAAAATTCTTTAAACCTGTAACTTTTCCTTTTTCTTCCTATTATTCTTTGGATATTGACCTAAGGCCTAAGCATGGGCTCCTGCTGCTTTAGAGTTTGCATTTGTGAAGGTCTCAGTCCATGCAGCTGCTTACTGAACTCCACTGCTGAATTTGTCTGAGTTCTTGGGTCCTAACTCAAAAGCATAACTTTCTCTCCTTTTCTCCATTTCTCTCCTTCCAGCAGCTGCCATATTTATAGCTTGCTGCCCCATTGTTTTCTGTGAAACTCTAATAAATGATCCCTGAGCTTCCTTCTGATTCTGTACATATTTTAATTCACAAGACTTAAGAACCCAAAAAAGGAAACCTTGATTTTCCCTTAACACCTTTTGTGTGAGCATAGTTGTGATTTCTGAGTGTGGCACACCTGTGCCACAGTGTTCCTTTGGAGGTCAGACAACTTTTGGAAGCTGTTTTTTTCTCCAGCCTCCCTCCACAGCGGGATCCAGGATCTGAACTCAGGTTTGCAAGGCAATCTCTTTTCCGTGCAGTGCTTTTGGTTTTGTTTGTTTTGCTGTTGTTGTTTAATTCAGTAACACTTCTTAATGACGAATTACTCCCCTACAGCAGATCATTTAGGCCACTGCCATTTTTCTCTTCATAAGCAAACATTCCAACATCCAAAACAAAACCTTTTCTCCAAGCTTCAACATTGCCTCAGAATAATGGCCTGAAACCAGAATTGCTGAGTCAGCCACACATAGTTTTAAGGATTCTGACGGATGTCATGCACTGGCTCTGGCTAGTGGTCACCTGAGGTCCTTTACCTTCAGTAGGGTCAGGTTCCTGCGTCTTCCTCAGGTGGCTTCCTGCAATGAGATGTCACATAGCAGAATTTCGTGTCTCTTGTAACAGGAAAAGTCTGCTTACAAAATGAAAACTGATTTCCAAGGGAAAAGATCTGCCAACAGCAGTTTTGATGACTCTGAGTCCACTATCCCAGTGGCCATCCGGGGTGGAAGTCATGGTCTCTGACAAGAGGCTCCAGCAAACTCACAAGTATGTGACTGATACTTCCTTGGAACTAAGGTTGTGCGGCTCCATCAGAACCCACCAGACAATGGCCATGGAGTTCCCAAAGAACCTGCTATCATTCAAACCACACATAAATTAACTCCTTCTCTCCAGACATCTGCCCATCCAACCCCAGTAACTTTGAGAACAGAAGTTTACCAAAAATTTCAAACATGATATGTAATTTCTCCAGGAATCAACAAACCTAGCCAAGTTTTGTTCAACTTTATCTCAATCTGGTATCTAGTACATTAGTTTTGTAAATTGGGGTTATTAAGAATAATCCAAGTAAATCCTAAAATTTTATCATTTTAGGTCTTGTTTTTCTCCTGTAACTAGCCCCTCCTAGTGGTTATTTTATTAACTGCAACTTTCAGTTCAGTCTTAGATAATTCAGATTCATGTATACAATGAAGCAGTGCTTCCCCGTTGAATCAAATTGAAACTTTCCATCACTAGTTTGCAAAAGTAACCAAGAGAATTTAAATATCTTCTGTGATAGCCAATTGTAGTGGTGCACACCTTTATTCCCAGCCCTTGGGAGCAGAGGTAGGCAGATCTCTGAGTTTGAGACCAGTCCGGTCTACAGAGCAAGTTCCAGGACAGCCAGGGCAGCACAGAGAAAACCTGTCTCGAACCCCCACTCCCCACCCCCCAAAAAAAGAATAATAAATAAACAAATATACTCTGGGAGCATCTTAAATGTACATTGGCATCCTTCCCCCTTTCAGAGATTAATTTTTAAGTTCTTCTAAAATAGGAATAAAAAGGAAAGCATGTACCAGCTCCTTAACAGAGTACCAATGTCCCTGAGCTTACTGCACTCTTGCTATATAGTCTTGGCTAGCCTTGAACATATGGTAATCTTCCTGCTTCAGTCTCTCAAATGCTAGATATCTTAATGCATTTTTATTACATTTTGAAAGTGTGTGTGTGTGTGTGTGTGTGTGTGTGTGTATGAGAGAGAGAGAGAGAGAGAGAGAGAGAGAGAGAGAGAGAGAGAGAGAGAGAGAGAGAGAGAGAGAGAGAATGAACACTCATGATGCATGGCAACTGTGTGAAGGTCAGAGGACAACTTGTTCTCTTTCTACCAAGTGTATCCCAGGGATCACTCAGGTCGTCAGACAGGTGCCTTTACTTGCTGAGCCATGCCTCTTGAGTGTTGAGATTGAAGCCATGCCCCACCACAAGGCAGAATACCCTAGGGGAGAACTGCTCTAATTACTTTTTTCTAATTTTTTTCATCTTTTTTCTAATTCTTTTTTTTTTCATGATGTTGTAATAAATTCTATGACCAAGAGCCAAAAGCCACTTCGAGAAGGAAAGGTTTATTTTAGTATACAAGTCCAGGTTACAGTCCAATATTGAGGAAACTCAAGGCAGGAACCTGAAGGCAGGTCTGTTTGCTACTGCACACAACATTACCTCCAAATAAGGAACTCACTTCACAGGCAAATAAGGACAGCATAGACTGACAGTATGCTGCCCTAATTGAACAAGCAGGACACAAAAGAAAGTGATTGCCAAACATTGTCAGGACAAGGAGGGACAGCCCTTCAGAATACTCTGCTTCACAGAAAAGTCTGTAGGATAGGATAGGCCAATAGGCCAAAGATAGATGCCCCAACATTGCAGAGGAATTTTGGGTGACTGTTCAGACAGACAGCTGTTTCTGTCATTACTCTTTTTTTGGAAGTCACTTGCTTGTACTTCTTGCTTATTCAGTTAATATTATTTCCTTCCTGGGTCTTGAGGGAGTTGAAGACTAGAAAGTTACAGTTTTCCTTGTTTACCAGATGCAGAAAGAAAGTTACAATAGTAAGTAAATTAGGTTCAAGACTTTGGACTCACCAAGATAGGATAGATAATGGAGTATTTTCTCTGAATTTGTCAGATGCAAATGGACTAGACACTGCTGATGTATTTATTGCCTGCATATATTACATATAGTTATTGTACTTATTGCATATAGTTTTTCTTATATTAGCTATAGCCCTTTTATTTTAGACAAAAAGGGATATATAGTAGTATTCTTTGTGTTTTAATAAATAAAGCTTGCCTAAAGGTCAGAGGGCAAAGCAGTCACACTAGTCAGCCATTTAGGCCAGGGAGTGGTGGCACACACCTTTAATCCCAGGACTCCGGAGACTGAGGCAGAGTGTTTTCTGTGAGTTCAAGGCCACCCTGGGCCGCCCAAGATTGAATCTGTCTAGAAGAGAAACAGAGCTCACACAAAGGTGATCCCACCACTTGGGATCACACATCTTTAATCCCAGCACTAGGGAGGTGGAAACAGAAGCAATATGGCTGGGCGGAGATAGGAATATAAAGGGGAAAAGACAGGAACTCAATGGAATATGAAGTCTGAGGATTCCTGGAGACAGGATCTGGATCTTGTCCCTTAGGTCTGAAGATTTGGTAGAGGTAAAAGGTCTCTCTAATGGTTGGCTGCTTTGCTTTTCTGATCTTCATGATGAACCCCAATATCTGTCTCTGCATTTTTATTATTTGTTATAATACACTGTGAAGAACGCTGCATGCTAGCTGGCTCATAGCCCACCTTATAATCAGCTAGCCTTAAATAAATCATGACCAGCTGCTTAGGGATAGAACTGCCCGCAGTGGGCCCTTCAACAGTAACAGTCAAGGCAATATCCACAGACATGGCCACAGGGCAATCTGATCCTTGAATTTCCTCAACTGAGCTTCTCCTCTCAGATAATTCTAGGCTGTATCAAGCTGACCTCCAAAGCCAACCAGGGCAGCAACATATTACTGATGCTTTGCTCTGTGGTTATGTTGCCAAGCTGCTCTCTGAATATTAATGTTTATTCCCATAGATTAGTGCTGCTCTCAGTCTTGGTCAAAGAAGTTCCTTCTGCAGAGGGTAGAAGTCATGTATAGACTCCTCAGGTCAAAGTTCTCAGGATAAGTAGCTGAGAATGATCAGCCCTCAATGAGACAGCTATGTCAACCTTACCTTAGGGAACATCATGGATGAGAGGACAGAAAGAAAATAAGAGTTTAAAAACAAGGAGGAAAGCTGTAAAATGTTTTCTGAATATGACATGGACGTTGAACCCATGAACTCATAGCAACTGTGGTTAACTTCACAAGACCTCATAAAACTAAGTCAGTCAACATTCTTGGCACAGACAGGGAAGTGGCTCATAAGGTTGCAACTGAACAGCTCAGAGGCAGTTTATGGCGGCTATAGGACAGTCTTTTTTTCCAGAGGTGTGACCAGTTGTAAGTTCCCCATACTCATACAGACAGTATCTTATTTATCCACTCATAGTTATCCATTCATTTGATTTGATTATACTGTTTTAGATTTTACAAATAATGCTAGTGTACACATTACTGTTCAAGTGTGGGCATTTTTCACTCTAAAATCTGTAAGTGCATTTTCATACAGACAATTTAATTGTCCTTTGCTTCTAATTATCAGGTTTAGATATGGCAATATGTTATGCGCCATGGTCTAATCACACCATTAAAGTTTTCTCACTACCTTCCGACTATTTTATCCAGATCACTACAAATGCTCTTAGGTCCTCATTTCAAGCCCAAGACCTTCATTACACCACATTCTTCATTGTTTTAGTTTATTTAGAAAGAAAAGAAGTTTCTTAGTACACTGTAAAGACAGCAGCAGGCATGGCACTCTCAGAGCAACTGCCTACTTGGGTATTTTGTTTCTTTGATATGTGCATTTGACACAGGGACCTAAGGGAGTCCACAACAGTTCTCACCCTCCATATCTTGAATGCTGGGATAATGGGCGTTTCCCACCATGCGTAACTGTTGTAAAGAGACTGCGGATTCTGCTTTGGTGTCATCAGAAGGTCTCTGCCTCCATGAGGGTATTGGGTACCCTGGAACAGGAGTTGCAGACAGTTATGAACTGCCATGTGGGTGCTGGGAATTGAACCCTGGTCCTCTGGAAGTTAAGCCAGTGCTCTTAACCACTGAGCCATCTCTCCAGCCCCCCAGAATGTTTCCTTTAATTCAACAAATGAGAGACTTACTATGGTGCTTTGACAATCTGAGGAGTTGGTGGAACAGACTATAAATTGGTGGAACATTGGCATAAATTATCATATTTTGAAATTTCAGAAGTAACTCCATCTCTTTCCTCCTTTTTGGGTATCATGTCTAATTTTTTACTAGACTTGAGATCTTTCTGTTCTCATTATTTCCTTCCTTATGGATGGCATTGATCTTCAGGTCATCATTCCACACAATTCAGAGCAAATGACCAAGTTAGTCTACAGCAGCCTCTCTCATTTATTTCCTCAACTACTGGGTCACATATAAAGTTCATTCATTTGGAGAACTTCTGAGAAATGAATCATTACTTAAACCAAAGGCATAAAACAAACAGCTCACTAACCACAGACCCTTGCCTGCATTCTCAGCATTTCAATTATCCTAGTTTAATACCTTTGGGTAGATTGAACAGACTCTCTTTCTAACATTTCACATACTCTACCTTGATCTGTCTCATCTAGTTTGGAATTTGTCTACTACCTATATTTCTGCAAAAACTTCAGCAACCTAAAGTTTTTAATTTATTCCATTTGTTTCCGTTTTGTTTTGGGGACAGAGTCCTGTTATAAGCCCAAATCAGCCTCAAAGTTGATATCATCCTGCCTCAGTCTCCTGAGTGTGTGCCAAATGATAGACCTTTAAGGTGAAGTTCACCTTTTCATTTAAAGGTACAACTGGCAATCATGTAGAAATGATCACATTTAACAATACTTAATAAGACTTAAAAAACAAACAAATAAACAAACTCCTTATCACTACTATATAAAATCCCCCAGGAATTATCCCTCTGAAGCCCTACCAGGACTAGCTTCCTGTTCCTCCTCTTTACAGAAGGAACTGGCCATGGCTTGGCAGCTTTGCTTAGTTACTTCATGTTTGCCAACACAAGCTGCATTATTCCTTTTGCTGGGATAAGATGCCCTGACAGAAGCAACTTAAAAGAGACAAAGTCCATTCCAGCTTACAGTTTGAAGGCATAAATTCCAACGAAGCAAGGAAGGTGTGGTAGAGGGAGCAGAGGCTTCTGGTCATATGGCATCCTCAGGAAAGAAGCAGAGAAAATAAGAAGCTGTGCCAGGCTATAAACCCAGAAGTACTCACTTCCTGCAGTGAGGCTCCGCCTCCTAAAGGTTTCACAAACTGCCCAAGCAGCACTAGAAGCAGGACGACAATAGTCAAACACATGAGCTGCCTAAAAGGGTTATTTTCCAATTGTATCACAGTAATCAAGAACCAGTAGTCACACTAACTTCATTCATATCTGAACAATTTCCTCTCCCACCTCATCCTTATGTTCCTCTGTCTTTTATTAAAAATGTCTTATTAGATTTTCCTTATTGTGTGTGTTTGTAGTGAGGTGCACACATGCCATATAGCAGAGGTCAGCTCTCTCCTTCAGCAAGGTGAATCTTGGGGATGGTTATCTCCTGATCTGATTCTTTTGTTTTGGCCCAGAATCCCATAGAAGCCCTTTAATGAGAAACCAAGAAAATATTTGAGGAACTAAAACTCAAATTGCACAGTTAGGGAAGCCACCAGTTAAGGCTCTGAATTGCATTAGCATGCTAGTCAGGACCCAGGAGGAAGAGTAAGTCCCATAAAGCAGGATTTCATTTTGAACAGTTTAAGACTGTCATAGCTTTTTGTGACACTATTTTTTGGGAGACATGAACAAACATTTACTCACCCCAAGTAAGGAGACACAGACACAGCCAAAAATAAGAATACAAAGTCCTACCTGGGGCCAGAGATGATGGTGCATAACTTTAGTCCCAGGACTTGGGAGGCAGAGGCAGGCAGCCTGATCTACAAAACACATTCCAGGCAAGCCAGAGCTATACAGGTGAATTCTGTCTTTAAAAAAAGAAAAGTCCAACTTGGTGAACCAGTAAGTTTTACTGGGGTTCCTTACAGGAAAATGAGTGAGGAGTTACTTACAGGAACAGAAATGACTCAGAGTTGTATCAACAAAAGCCCATCCCAGCTCGTAGACAAAACCAAAACAAAGGCAAAGTCCATATAGTTCTGGGAAAGTCTCTAAATTTTTTAACTCTTGTTGTTCCACTTTCGGATGTTTTATTAACTGAAGTATGTCAACCCAGAACATGGATTTTATGCTTAAAAGCTCATTCTAAAAAAGGCTCAGTGCTACACTGGATGCCTAACACCCAGTCTAGTTGCTGCCCAGCTAATAAAGACTTTCTACTGACTTAAACCCATGTTCGAGTAGTCTTCTCTGGTGAAGGCCCCCACAACATTTCTGGAAGTTCCACTGAGATCCCAGAGACCAGATTTGGAGACACTGGGGGGTCTCAGAACCCCTTGGGGCAAGGAAGAGTACAACAGTCAGGAGGCTTCTAGGGGGTGTGCAACCTGAAATGTTCCAGATCCCCAGGGTTCTCTTAGATCAGTTGCTGCCTAACTCTTAAGAGGGATCTGACACCTCCAGCCAAAAAAAAAAAAAAAAGCAAATTAGAAAGTAGCCTGGTCTGTCAACTCCCAGGGGTTAGTCTGGTTAAGGAACCTTCCATTTGGACACACAGGAGAGCTCAACACAACTGCTGATCCAGTGTGCAGGATCTAAGTGAGACGTCCCTGGATGCTGTCTGTTTAGGTGTATGGGTGTGTGGTGGCCACCCCTGGTTGTCTTTACTGTGTCTCTATGTTTCTTTCTGTGTATTTCTGTCAGTTTTGTATTCCTGTATTGACCACTAGCTTTATCTAGTGTGAGAATCCCTGGCTTAACACCTGTGCTACTGGGAACCCAAATCATTTTGGCTCTGCCAGGTTACCCAGAGAAACCCAAAAAAACCCCACTGTCCCACTCTGGGAGCAGGAACACTTGCTTGTTTTGTTACTTGACTCCTGCTCATGGTCAGGGTTGGTCCCTGTGTGGAGGTCGAGAGAGGCCGGTCCTCTCATCCAGGGTCCCATGACTAAGCAGAATGCACACAGGAAGGGGAAAATAGTTCTGCCCAGATGAGCATTTCTTCTGCTGTGCTCTGCGCCTGCTTTAAGCAGCCACAAAGAAGGGAGAAAATTTCCCTGGGCAGAGTCTGAAGGAAAAGAGAAGTTCCACTCCTTTCTCGTTTATGAATTGATGTCTCCTTTTAAACCAATGATCTATAAAACCACCATTCTCGTTAAAAATCAACAACAAAAAACAACAACAAAAAAAATGACCCTTTTTTTGGGAGGGACATTGCTGCAGGCAACATGGCCTGAACAAAACAGATTTTTCCTTCTGTCCAACAATGACCAAGGAGATTTTCGCTAGGTCCCTTTAGAAGGATTAAAGAAAGATACTAAAAACATTTCCTTTGTTCCTTTTAGGCCCCACATATTGGGGAAAAGTGATAAAAGTTAATACACACACACACACACACACACACACACACACACACACACACACACACAGAGTATTAGTTGGTCCCAGCTGGTAGCTTACAGGGTATTTCACAATAGAGAAGTGATGGGAACAAGGCATTCTACATAAACGGAAAGCCACCGTCACCACCTCTGATGATGAGATGAAACTAGACTTACAGATGACCAGCAAAATTTTGATCAGAAGAAACCAACCCCCCAGGACTGGCCCAACATGAAGCTTCTATAATTGTTCAGCTACCTCCATCCAGATTAAACAATAGCCTGTGACCCTGAAAACAAAGAGGAACTTTCAGTCTATATTGCCTGGCTTGAAGAGACAGGCATCCTGGTACCCTGCCAGTCACCTGGAATGTGCCTCTCCTGCCTATGAAGAAACCTGGGACCTTGGATTCTCATGAGTCAGACTCTTCCAGAGAAATAACTGCACACTCTTTTGGGCCTAAAAGAGGCATTCTTCAGCCTCCCATTAGCAGAAGTGAGCCAACCCATCTTTTTTTGTTTGTTTTTTGTTTTTGTAGCTTTGGTACCTGTCCTGGAACTAGCTCTTGTAGACCAGGCTGGCCTCGAACTCACAGAGACCCGCCTGCCTCTGCCTCCCGAGTACTGGGACTAAAGGTGTGTGCCATCACACACATCTTTTTTTTTTAAATGGACAAACTCACTGGGAGGTGACAGTGAGCAACACACCTGGACCAGGCGGTCCCAAGGACTTAAAGACAATAAATGCAGACTTGTAGTTCTTCTGCCAGAGGTTTCCTGGGTAAATAGGTTATAAAAGGGTCACTGAGGGCATGCTGCCAGAACTGAAGACCTTGGGCTACAGAATGTCAGTTAAGAAAGCCCAACTTTGCACATCAGAGGCTACCCACCCTGGCTACCAGCTAAAAAGAGATAAAAGGAGCCTATCTCAGAGTAGGATCCTTCAGATCCCAACTCTAGTGACCGAGATAGGTTTGGGAGTCCCTATGCTGCTGTCTCTGAATACCAGTTTGTGGATAGAGCAAGGCCTCTACACACCAGCACCAAGTGGGGGGCACCAAGCCTTCAATCTGGACTTTGGTGCCATGGAAATGCCCTCTGGCATACCTGTCCAAACGACAGAACCCTGCAGCCACAGGAAGGCCCATCTGTCCAAGAGCTGTGGTGGTTACTGCTGGTTTAATGAAAGAAAGCAAACATGTTAACTCTGGGTCAAGATCTTACACTCACAGCACCTCATGACATGGCTGAGGCCCTCCTCTGAGGAGCCCCAGAATACTGGCTGCCTAATGACTCTGTGACCCAGTAGCAGGCTCTACTCCTGGCCCACCCTCAAGTCAAGGTTGAGAAAGCCACTGCCATCAATTCAACGACCCTCTTGCCTGATGACAGAGGTACTCGTCCATGACTGTCAGGAGACGAAAGATGAAACCAGGGCCGCGGGCGCTGCAGTGGGTCTTTCACATAAAGAATTCGAGCCCAGGCCCAGAGATCAGAACTTATTAACCTGACCCAGGCTCTTGATCACGTACACAGACTGCCAGTCAGGATGCTTTTATGACCAGCCATGTTCATGGTGTGATCTACAGAGGAAGAGGGCTTCTCACCACTGGGAAAAGAATATTTTAAAACCCTGCTAGAGGCTCTTTGGCTTCCCCTATGAATTTCTGTCCTCTACTGTCAGGTCACTTACCTGGCTGTCAACAGATGGCCCTAAGACCAGTGGGGCCTGTTCATATTCTGATGACACACTTCAGATCCCATGGTAAAGAAGAAACAGACAGCTCAAACCCACAGGTTTGATGGAGGACCCCAGAGGGAAAGATCATTCTCCCAGAAACAGCTGGCAGGACTCTGGTAACTGACCTTCCCTGGGCTACTCATCTGGGGTCCACACAACTTTCTGAGATGCTCAAACCAAGGTATGTTATACCTAGACTGGACAGCCTAATGAGGGATGTCTCAGCCAGATGCCAGATTTGGGCTCAAGTAAAACCAAAACAGAGAATCCTTACCTAGGAAGGGGTAAAAGTGAAACAAACACCCCAGTGAACTCCGGGAAAACTGACTTCACCAAGATCCAGTCTGCTAGGGAAAGATCAAAAGTACTTGCTGATTTTTATCTTTTCAGAGTGGGTAAAAGTGTTCCCCATCCAGACTGAAACTGCTCAAATCTAAAAGGCTCCTATAGGAACCAGATCTCTGATTTGGCCTTCCCCTAGCAATAGGGTCTGACTTTCACAGTCAAAACCTCTCAATAAATAGTCAAAGATTTAGGCATAAATTGAAAACTTCATTGTGCACATAGACCTCAGAGTTATGGTCAGGTAGAAAGAATAAACAGGATGTTAAAAGAAACTCTAACAAAAGACCAGTGAAGGATGGAGAGGCCTCCTTCCTTTGCTTTGCTTCAGCCCACTGTACTCTATGTAGGGAGGGATTTACCCCTATATGAGATTTTGTTTGGAAGCTCTCCCCTACTGTTTCCCAGGCTCGGAGACCAGCAGTTGGCAGAAATATCTAACCATTCCTTTCTCAAATCACTCCCGGCATTCAAGTCCTCTGCAAAGACTTTTCATTGAACTATCTGAGAGACCCAATCAACCTCCAAGTCCATCACCAGTTTCCCCTGTTCCAGTCTAGTGATCCTGTCTGGGTCAGGCAGGTAACCAAAGGGGCATTAAAACCAAGTTGGAAAGGACTCTACATGGTGATTCTCTCCACTCCTGCCTATGAAGGTATTACACCATGGACCCACCACAGTGAATCCTGCCTTCACCTCCACAGTGCAGGATTTCAGAGGCCCTGTCCTGCCCCGCCCTGCTTTTACATAGATGATGGTGATCCTCATGCTTGCCCAGGAATCACTGTACAGACTGAGCCATCTCCTCAACCCCTCATCTAATTTTCTTCCAGCCAGTAATAATATCTTCGTGATTCTCTCCTGTGATACTATTTAAGTTCATGTGTTTCCAGAATTGACTGTTTCTTCCAAGATTGATGCCATTTGCCTCGGTGTTGATTTCTCAGTTTATTGGCTATCCTCACATAGGTAGTGATCCTTGGTTTAACAACTGGGCAATTTCAAAGCAGGTCAGGCAAAATTTGGTCTGCTGATGAAGTCTAGTGCTAAAGTTTTCTAGCACATGGGCAGCCCTAGGTTCCATGTCCTGTACTGAAGAGAAAAAAAATCAAATGAAGGCTCTGGGGGTATAGCTCATCTGGTAGACTGACTAACACGAATAAACTTCTAGATTCAATCCCTAACACCAACAAAAACCAGGTGAGGAAGCATACACCTGCAATCCCAGCACTCAGGAGGTGGGGACAAAAAGATCAGAAGTTCAAGATTATCTCTGGCTAACATAGCAAGTTTGCGGCCAGCCTAGACTATGTGGTCCTCTGACTATAAACAGTCTCTTGTGTGATTTGAATGTTTTCATGCCTTCTATTCTGTGGATAACAGATTAAAGAATCTGTTTACCTGTAAGATTTACCTGGAAAAGGGCTAGATATCAGAGAAGCACTTCAGAAAATGAAGTGCTTTGAAGCCAGAAGCTGAAAGCTCATTCGGAATAGTCCTTTGGCATAAACTGTCTCTGGGTAGTACTAGAATTGAAATCACGAGTCACCTTGCTGGTGTCCACAGAGAACTGGACAACTGGCATAGAAAACATTCATTTGATGCCAAGAAATTTTGTGAGTACACTTTCTTCTTTATAGGCTTTAAATAAATTGAGCTTCTTACTATGGGAAATTGTTGCGTATTATTGAAGAGATTTTAAATTATAAGTGCATACAAATTAAGAAACAGCAAAGTAACCATCAGCACACAGAACATTTTAACACAGTTTTGGAAGGTAGAAACTAAATAGTAGTAAGCCACGAAGCAAGCCAGAAGAAACCACAGGCTGAGCACTCTGATTTTACAGGAAACTCAGTCCCGAAAAGGAGAAAACTCAGCATGCAAGGATGAAGTGGGGAGGAATGGCACGAGGGGAGAAAATGAAGAACTAATTCAGTCTGCCAAGTAGTCAGTTCCTCTGCTCCACCATCAGATATTTCATACAATGGTACAAAGGGGTAGTTAATTACTGATATCTTGTTTTGTTCTAACCCTGGAGGGCCTAGAACTCTCAACATAGACCAGGCTAGCCTTGATCTCAAAGAGATCTGCCTGCTCTGCCTCCACAATGCTGGGTTTAAAGTTGTGAACTATTACACCTGACAGACCTTTTTTCTTTTTTTAAGATTTATTTATTTATTAAGCATACAATGTACTGCTGGCAAGGAAGGCACCAGATCTCATTACAGATGGTTGTGAGCCACCATGTGGTTGCTGGGAATTGAACTCGGGACCTCTGGAAGAGCAGCCAGTGCTCTTACCCTCTGAGCCATCTCTCCAGCCCTAGACCTTTTTCTTTATTCCACTCATTGAGTCTGTATATTTTTATTGGTGATATGACTCCCCTTATATTAAAATTATTATTGAAAAGGGTTTGTTATTGCCTATGAACTAGCTAGGTAATGTTTTAGTTTGCTGGATTACTATTTCTTTTCTTTTTCCCCTATTAGTTTTGGAAATTTGTTATTTTGCCATGATGGACATGTTTTGATTCTTTCCCAATTTGTTGCTGTTAATCTGTTTCTTACACGGAACATATGCTTCCATGTGCTGCCATAGAAGGGGCTGTCTTTCTTTTTCCTGCATCTATAGTAGTGGTTCTCAACTTGTGGCTCACAACCCCTTGCTATGGAATAAAGTTCTTGAACACTGTAAAGATTTGTCACTCATATTGGCTTAATAAAATGTTGATTGACCAGTAGCAGGCAGGAAGTATAGGCAGAGTGGCCAGGCTAAGAGAATTCTGAGAAGAAGAAAAGCTGAGAGTCAGTCACCAGTCAGATGCAAGAAGAAGCAAGACAAGAATGCCTTACTGAGAAAAACTACCAAGTCATATAACTAAACATAGAAAAGAATTAGGGGTTAATTTGTGTTGCAAGAGCTAGTTAATAATAAGCCTGAGCTAATAGGCCTAACAGTTTATAGTTAATATAATCTTCTATATGTTTATTTGGGACTGAATGGCTTTGGGACCAGGTGGGCCAGAAACTTCCATCTACAACTCCTCTGGGGTTGATTGACCCTTTTATGGGAGTCACATATCAGATATCCCACAAATCAAATATTTACATTATGATTCATAACAGTAGCAAGATTATAGCGATGAAGTAGCAATGAAAGTAATTTTATGATTGGGGTCACCAGAACACAAGGAACTGTATTAAAGAATTGTAGCATTATGAAGATTGAGAACCACTGCTCTACAGCAATCCTTTGACAGTGTCCTGCAGTGCTGGTTTGACTGTCACAAATAGCATCAATTTGTGTTTGTCTTGAAATATCCTTATTCTCCATCAATTGTGAAAGTTAACTTTTCTGGGTATAGCACTCTTGGTTCAGAGTAACTTACTTTCAGAACTTGAAATACATCATTTCATGCTTCTCTGGCTTTTATGGGTGCAGATGAATGGTCTGTTATTTAGATGCTCCTGATTTCATGAGTTGTTTTTTCATACCTCATTAATATTATTTCTTTATATTTCTGAAATCTTAACTAGATGTGTGCTGAATTCCTTCTCTGGCTGCATCGGTTCATATTCTGAATGCTTCTTGTGTTTGGATGTCTACTTCATTCTCTGTGCTTATCACATTTCTTTTTTAATATTTACTTATTTATTATATATATATATGATATTCTGTCTGTGTGTATGCCTGCAGGCCAGAAGAGGGCACCAGACCCCATTACAGATGGTTATGAGCCACCATGTGGTTGCTGGGAATTGAACTCAGGACCTTTGGAAGAGCAGGCAATGCTCTTAACCACTGAGCCATCTCTCCAGCCCCATCACATTTCTTATATAATTTCATTAAATGCTCTATTCCTTTTGCTCCTTCTCAGGTATCCCCTCAGGAATAAATTCCAGATTTCATGGAGCTATTGTTCATGTTCCTTAATTGTTCCTTATAGATCTGTTTGCATAACTGCCTCCCCTCTGTTTTCCCATCCCTTCAGTTTCTTCTGTTGATGATGTTTTCTGATATGGTTATTATTTGACCATTTCCCTCCCTTTCGGTATTCCTACTTGGTTTTTAATGTTTCAGTTCCCTTGTTGCACTTTCCATTCATATATTGGACTTTCTCCAATTTGCTAAATTTTCATTCCCTTTGGAGACTCTCTTGTAGTTTAGATGTAATTAACTCATCCATCCTGTTGAGACTTCTGTATGGCCATTAATTCTCATAAAAGACATTCCAGCTTTCTGTGGCTTTGGCTTCCATTATACGGGGATCGGGGGGCTTGAATGGGTATTATGATGGGGAGTTGTGTCATTTTTTATTTTTATTTTTTTGTGTTTGTGCATATGTTTATTAGACTTCTCTAACAGCTTTCTCATATTTCTCCAACTCTCTGGTCGCCTTGTTTTGTGTGAGTCTTCATGAATCTAAGCCGTGGAGACTGGTGGTGCCTCGTATTGATTTCAAAGTGAGTCTACCGAAAGGGTAACCTAGACTTGGCAGGTGACAACAGGACCGCCACACACTGATGACAAGAGTGACCAGATAGTGATGTGCTTAATTCTGTGAGTCTGCTAGTAGCTGGAGCCAAAATGCCAATTTCACACGAACTCTAAAATGGTGGTAAGCAGGGTCCTGTAGTGACATCTAAGAACCTCTAGGGCCAAAGCCCAGGCACAATGGTCAATGCTAGGACTAGAGCCAAAAGTCCTATCCCATGGTGTACTCCAGGGCTGCTATAGCCAAATTTCCAGCCCAAAGATGAACTGTACTGTGACTGTGGACTACAGCACAGCCATCCATACCGACACTAAAGAAGTTTCCATTCTAAGCTATAAATATTAATCTTATATTCTCTAGTTGGGAGACAATCAACTTAAGATCTTCACTAACCCCACATCAGACAGAGATATGATCTCCAAAATATACAAAGAACTCAAGAAATTGGACACCAAAAGATCACATAATCCAATTTAAAAAAAAATGATGTACAGACCTAAACAGAGGACTCTCAACAGAGGAATCTAAAATAACTGAAAGACACTTAAGGAAATGTTCAACATCCTTAGTCATCAGAGAAATGCAAATCAAAGCAACTCTGAGATTCCATCTTACACCTGAAAGAACGGTCAAGATCAAAAATACTGATGACAACTTATGCTGGCAAGGTTGTGGGGAAAAGGGAACACTCCTGCATTGCTGGTGGGAATGCAAGCTGGTACAACCTCTTTAGATGTCAGTGTGCTGATTTCTCAGAAAATTAGGAAACAGCCTTCCACAAGACCCAGCAATACCACTTTGGGGTATATATCCAAAGGATGCTCAATCGTGCCACAAGGACATGTGCTCAACTATGTTCATAGCAGCTTTGTTTGTCATAGCCAGAACCTGGAAATGACCTAAATGTCCCTCGATCGAAGAATGAATAAGAAAAATGTGGCACATTTACACAATGGTGTACTACACAGCAGAAAATAATAACAACAGCTTGAATTTTGCAGGAAAATGGAAGGAGTTAGAAAACATTATTTTGAGTGAGGTAATCCAGACACAGAAAGAAAATTATCACATGTACTCATTCATAGGTGGTTTTTAAACATAAAGAAAGCCAGCCTACAAACCACAATCCCAGAGAACTTAGACAACAATGCGGACACTAAGAGAGACTTACATAGATCTAATCTATATGGGAAAGTAGAAATAGACAAGATCTCCTGAGCAAATTGGGAGCATGGGGACTTTGGGGGAGGATTCAAAGGGGGAGGGGAGAGGCAGGGAGGGGAGCATAGAAAAATGTAGAGCTCAATAAATATCAATAAAAAGAAAAAACCTTAAACAAAAAAAGAAGATAATCAACTTAATAAAATCAGTTAAAGTTTTATCCTTCACTATTTTTTGCATATCATCCTGAGGTAAACCAATTTTTATATGTGTCCATTTTTAGTAAACCAGCTATGACAATTTGTACTGGACCATAATCCTTCTAAACAGGCTTTGTATTTGTTTTTCCATTTCATTTTTCCACTTTAATACAAATGTTATTTATATTTTCCACTAAAAATTTTCCACTTTAATACATCGTAACTAAGCTAAATGCACAAACGCTGGTCAGTCTTATGTATTGATCATTAGCAAAGAGACCTTTTGGTGGATATGTGTGGCATATGTGCACATGTGCATGGGGTAGTCATAACTTTACACGTATGGAAACTAGAAGGTGGGCATCCTGCTCTCTCTCTCTCTCTCTCTCTCTCTCTCTCTCTCTCTCTCTCTCTCTCTCTCTCTCTCTCTCAGCCTTATTCTCTCAATACAGATTATCTAATTGAACATAAAGCTGAGATAGCAGCCAACAAGCCCCTCAGATCTCCTGTCTCCATTCTCTGCAGTGTTGGGATTACAAGCCTGTGGGGCAACATCTGGATTAATTGGGTGCTCTTGGATCTGATCCAGTTCTCTTGCTTGTACAGTAAGTGCTCTTACCCCATGTGCCAACTCTGCAGCCTGAATACAGAACTTTATAAAGAGTCCATCCACCAAGAGTTTCCTCATCATCCAGCTATTCCAAATATTTATATTGTAAAACTTGCATGTAGCTTTGGAAGCAGGGACTACCCACCATTACACAGAGTTTATATATGCAGACAGATCTTTGACATTCAATGATGCTAATATAAGAACAGAAGGAATAAATGAGTTTTTTTCATTTCAAGTAAAAGATTCAGTTTGATTCTTCTGGGGGGAATACAGTTAGTTGAAAGTCAGTCTCCATTTTTCTGTCATGTGATTTCTTCCCAGCTGACTCATCCGTCTCCATCATTACCTACCCCTCCAATCATTCAGACTTCACCTGGTAGTTCTCTCCTTAGTTTGTCCTGACTTGACCCAGTTTTGCTGCACTTAAGAAATGACTCCCATCTTTGTCTAAGACTTGGAATACTTTGTAGATTTCCTCTTTGTGAGTTACAGCTTTTTTTTTTTTTTTTTTTTTTTTTTCCACCACAGTGGAATCCTGGAATGTCAATGGTGCCATTACCTGTGCTGTGCTTTCTTCTGCCTTTGTATATAAACAAGTTCTAAAACAAACTCTGGGCTATTTGGCTGCTTCAGAATGACCAGATAGACCTCCTAGTTCTATCCTGTCTTTTGTTTCTTTCATCTGACTTTCCTTTGGCCTTGAGGATCCCCCATCCAGAATCCCTAGCTAAGTTTGTAAAAGCAGGCTCCTACAGGTAGCACCCAACGTGGGGCTTTCTGGGGAGGGATATCTTTGTAGGGATACCCAGATTCCAAGAGCACAGTAAATACATTCTGGGAGTATCAACAGTCATGTGGTGTAAATACAAAAAAGGTTAGCTGCACAATGTAAAAAAATAAATAAAAAATAACTCAAATATAATTGTAAACTAAAAAGTAACTTAAATATAAATGTAAAAAGTAAATATGGGCCAAAAACACAACAAACAGCTGTCTGTAAATTTACTTAAAGATACTTTAAAAGCTAGAGACGTTAAGACAGGACATCAACAACTGTGTTTAAGATGTTAAATGTTTAAGATTTATACATTTATTTATAAATATTTTTATGGTTGGGGTACTAAAAAAGGACAACAATTGCTTTGGTTTTGAAAATATGTAAAGGATGTGTGCCACTGGTTCCCTGCAGAAGGGCGTATAAGTCTAAATTTTTTTAAAAATATGTAAATAAATACTGTCTCAGTCTGTTTTTTGACTGTTACTGTGTTGTTGTTTATGTGATCATATCCCTAAAACGTTTAAGTAATACCAGTACCTGTTTGTCTGTCATTATTGTCAGTTTTTGTCTACTGACTTTGTTATCCTGGAGGAGATGAGGCAGGCAACCTCTGCCTCTAGCCTCCAGTACATTTTTTATGGATCAGTTTCAGAACTTTGGGTTCCGAAAAAAGAAAAAAACTTCTAAGAGAGGCGTGGCAAGGGCCACCTTCCTTCGTTGTTCTCTGGTCTACGGCCAGCCAACAGCTCCTGCAGAGGGCAAGGGGTGTGCATGACCATGGGCAGAGATGATACTACAGAGAGACATGCTCATGTAAACGGTGTGGCAAAAAATTGACTGCTTACAGCTGACAACAAATTCCAAAAACACCAAGATAAAAAGTAAGGCTGCTTCCAAGCAGCAAACACATATTAGAGAGGAGGCTGCTCACTCAAGGACAGAAATGGTCTTGTGGTTAGATACTGAGTGACCGTCTGTGCTGTGCTTTGTTCTGCTTTTGTACATAAACAAGTTCTAAAATAACTCTGGGCTATTTGGCTGCTTCAGCATAACGAGATGGACCTACCAATTCTATCCTGTCTTCTTCTGTTTCTTTCATCTGACTTTCCTTTGACCTTGAGGATCCCTTTCCAAAAATCCTAGCTGACTTTATAGAAGTGGGCTCCTACACCTGGTACACTGAGCAGAGAGGGCTAAGGGCTTCTGTACCAGTGAAGAGGGTGCCCCCACTGCTGCCCACACACCTGCACAGCCACCCATTACCAGCACATGCCACATGCTCAAGACTCCTAGTCCCATCGTACTCATTTCAAAATTATTTACCTTTATATTACTAAATTATGGTAATTTTCTATATTTTTTCTATATTTTAGATCATTCCTTTGTCAGACATCTACAATTAAAATATATTTTTAGTTTGTGTTTTTATTCTAACAATTTTTTTAAAAAAAATCTTCGTGGGGAACTGGAGAGATGGCTCAGTGGTTAAGAGCATTACTCTTTCAAAGGTCCTGAGTTCAATTCCCAGCAACCATATGGTGGCTCACAACCATCTGTAATGAGGTCTGGTGCCCTCTTCTGGCCTGCAGACATACACACAGACAGAATATAGGATACATAACAAATAAATAAATAAATAAACTTCCAGACAGAATTTCCTCCATGTAGCCTTGGCTGTCCTAGAACTCACTTTGTAGACCAGGCTGACCTCGAACTTTGTGTGTGTGTGTGTGTGTGTGTGTGTGTGTGTGTGTGTGTGTGTGCGCACACGCACATAAGGACCTTAGCTCCAAGTCCAAGAACCCACATAAAAATGCTGGATATAGGGCTGGAGAGATGGCTCAGAGGTTAAGAGCACTGGCTGCTCTTCCAGAGGTCCTGAGTTCAATTCCCAGCAACCACATGGTAGCTCACAACCATCTGTACTGAGATCTGATGCCCTTTTCTGGCGTGCGGGCATACATC
Source organism: Arvicola amphibius (assembly GCF_903992535.2). NCBI lineage: Eukaryota > Metazoa > Chordata > Mammalia > Rodentia > Cricetidae > Arvicola > Arvicola amphibius. The sequence goes on along the minus strand of NC_052049.1, from coordinate 47,340,907 downwards.
AAGACAGAATGTTGTGTACATAATAAATAAATCTTTAAAAAAAAATGCTGGATATAATGCATGCACCCATAACCCTAGTTTTGGGAAGGCAGAAGCAGGAGGATTCCTGAAACTGCTGTTTAACCATTCTAACCTCATTAATAATCTTTTTTTTTTTCCCCCAAGACACTGTTTCTCTGTGTAACAGCCCTAGCTGTCCTGGAACTAGCTCTTATAGACCAGGCTGGCCAGAAACTCAAGAGATCCACCTGCCTCTGACTCTGCCTCCCCAGTGTTGGGATTAGACCCAGCCCATACTGAGTCTCTTTAAAATAAAGGGAGGGGAATGGTGAGGATGTAGGTCAATGACAGAGCTCTTGCCTAGCATGTATATGTGACCAGGTATTGAAGGGGGGAAAACACAACATATCCCCCCTCAAAAATCCCATTTTATTGAGATATTAGTTCAAACAATTTCTCAGCTTAAAAGGATTATAACAGAACCTGAGAGAGAATAGAAAGAAATGACTTTTTTTTGTCCTGTTTGAGACAGTCTGTCTACATAGCCATGGCTGTCCTGGAACTAACTGTATAGATCAGGTTGGCTGCAAACTGGCAAAGGACTATATGTCTCTGCTGCCCAAGTGCTGGCAATTAAAGACATGTGTCACTGCACTGTTTTAGGAAATGAGTATTTCTTTGGAGGGTAAATATGTGAATTCTAACATTTTAGAATAGCTCCCATTTCCTGTTTGGTTTGGTCTGTTTCTGAGACAAGGTTTTGCTTTGTAGTTCAAGCTGGCTTTGAACTTGAGGCAACTCTCGTCTCAGCTTCCCAAGCCCTGGAATTACAGGAGTGTACCATCTCACCTGGATCATCTTTTACTTCTGTTAACTCTTCCCTACATTTTCAGTGTGTTTGTGTGTATGCACATGTCACATGTGCGGCCAGATGACAATTTGTAGCAATCACTTCCCTGTTCCACCTCGTGGGCCCGAGGTTGCACTTGTGTCACGGGCTTAGTGGCCCTTGCCTGAGCTTTTTCACCAGCCTTCATCTTATTTGATGTTAGTAATCTGGTCTTCTTTTTTATTGGCCAATCTACTAAAAATTAAAAATTGTGTTGATCTTGTATATGGACTTCATGATTTCTACTAGTTCCCAGTATTTCCTTTTGCTTATGCTATCTTTACTCACTCAAAAAAAAAAAAATATGACATAAACTACACTGTGATTCTCAATTTTCTGAGAAACTGCCATACTGATTTCCAAAGTAGCTAAACAAGTCTGCACTCCCACCAACAATGGCAGAGTGTTCCCCTTACTCTGCATTCTCTCCAGCATAAGCTGTCATTGGTGTTTTCATTTGATCTTAGCCATTCTGATTGGTCTAAGATGGTACCTCACAGGCATTTTGATCTGCATTTCCCTGATGGCTAAGGATGCTAAGCAGCTTTTGAAGTATCTTTTGTCCATCTTTGAGATTCTTCTGTTGAGAATTGTTTAGATCTGTACCCCATTTTTTAATTGGATTATTTGGTATTTTGATGTCTAGTTTCTTGAATTCTTTATATATTTTGAAGATCAGTCCTCTGTCTGATGTGACGTTGGTGAAGATCTTTTCCATTCAGTAGGCTGCCGTTTTGTTTTATTGACTGTGCCCTTTGCCTTACAGAAGCTTCTGTTTCAGGAGGTGCCATTCATTTATTGTTGCTCTCAGTGTCTGTGCTACTGGGGTTATATTTAGAAAGTGGTCTCCTGTGCCCATGTGTTCAAGGCTGTGAATGGTACTATATTCTAAAAAAATGTAATTCAAGGAAAAGAAAAATGATCCTAAATGGACCTCAAATGAAAGAAAAAAACGAAGAGCCAAGAAAGTGGTAAATTTTTTTATTGCATCTTAACAAATGGTAACTGATTAAAAACAAATAGTAATGTTTTGTGAAACAGAAAAAAAATGAAATATATAACAACTTATTTGAGGGTAGAATTAGATGAATTAAGATTATTTTGGTCCTTTTATTTCCTGTAGGGAGAGTATGGAACATACTAACTTTAGATTTTTGTACTTTATGATGATCACAAACTCCTGACACCATCTCAGAGTCCCTTGAATCCCTTCTTTTCAGAGTTGTCTATCTTCTACTCCAGGTTTCAGAAAGCTAAAAAAGACTAGGAGCCCACGCCATGAGAGGGAGCCCATGCCTAGCACTGGCTGGATAGCCCAGAGACCTAGACAGAACCAAACACAACCGGCCAAAAACAAAAACAAACAAACAAAAAAACAAACAAGTCAACGAAATGATTCCTAACGATATTCTGCTATCCTCTTATATCAGTGCCTAGCCCAGTTGTCATCAGAAAGGCTGCATCCAGCAACTGATGGGAGGAGATGCAGACCCACAGCCAAACATTAGGTGGAGTTCAGGGAACCCCATGGAAGCAGAGAAGGAAGTACGAGCCAGAAGGATCTAGAACATATTAGAACATGGTCCACAGAATCAACTAAGCAGAACCCAAGGGGGTTCACAGAGATTGAAGCAACAGTTTCGGAGCCTGATGGGTCTGCCTGGGTCCTCTGCAAAAACGTTATGGCTGTGTAGCTCAGCGCTCTTGTGGGACTCCTCAAAGTGGGAGTGGGGCTGTCTCTGACTCTTTCACCAGCTCTGGGGACCTTTTTCCTCCTATTCTGGTTACCTCACTCAGCCTTGATATGAGGGTTTGTGCCTAGTCTTGTAATTTGTTATGCTGTATTCAGTAGATATCCCTGGGAGGCCTGCTCTTTTCTGAAGGGAAACCAAGAAGGAGCGGATCTGGGGGAGAAGAGAGGAACTGGGAAGAGTAGAGGGAGAGGAAACTGCTGTCAGGATGTAATGTATGAGAAAAGAATTAAAATTAAAAAAAAAAGACCTAAATGAAACAGAACAAAAACTATCTTCCACAGTCTCTAAAACAGTCTGGTGACCTTTCTTTCTTTCTTTCTTTCTTTCTTTCTTTCTTTCTTTCTTTCTTTCTTTCTTTCTTTTTCTTTTTATTGTTGAGTTTTTTGTTGCTGTTGTTGTTTGTTTTGTTTTGTTTTGTTTTTCAAGAGGGGTTTAACTATGTAATAGCCCTGGCTGTCCTGGAGCTCACTTTGTAGACCAAGCTGGCCTTGAACTCAGAGAGATCCACCTGCCTCTACCTCCCAAGTGCTGGGTTTACTGTGGCTAGCTCTGGTGACTTCAAGAGGAGACATTCAAGGCCTTTCTAAGTATGGAGTAGGGGTAGAGAATACTCTGACAGTGCTAGAACTATGTCTTACAAGTAGCTAACAGCTCTGTTGACAAGGAAAAAAGATAGTTACCAGGTTATCTGTAACAGAAATCGGTTCCACACAAAACAATCAGTAGAGCAAAATGTTCTTCGAGAGGACCGGGGTTCAATTCAAAGAGACACCATGACCAAGGCAATGCTTATAAAGAAAACATTTAACTGGGGCTGGTTTACAGTTCAGAGGTTTAGTTCATTATCATCATGGGGGGGGGGAGGGGTCAGTACACAGGCAGACATTGTGCTGGAGCTCAGAGTCCTTACATCTTGATCCAAAGGCAACAGGAAGTGAACTATCTCACTGGCTATGACTCAAGCATATATGAGGCCTCAAAGCCCACCTCCACAGTGACACACTTCCTCTAAAAAGGCCACACCTACTCAAACAAGACCATACCTCCTAATAGTGCCACTCCCTTTGGGGGCCATTTTCTTTCAAATCACCACAAATTCCCAGCACCCACATGGCAGTTCACACCTGTCTGTAACTCCAGTTCCAGGGCTTCTTATACCCTCACACAGACATACATGCAGGCAAAAGCCAATATACATAAAACAAAATAAATTTTTAAAAAAGAATCTGAGTCTAGCCTCAATGAATATGAATCCTGAGAGAGAAACATCAATTACCTTGGTACATTTAGTATGACTCTGAACACATATGTGTGTGTGTGTGTGTGTGTGTGTGTGTGTCTCTGTCTGTCTGTCTGTCTGTGTGCATGTTTTTTTTTTTTTACTTCAAGAACATACTCTGGAGCTGGAGAGATGGCTCAGTGATTAAAGCACTTGCTGCTCTTGCACGGGACCTGGGTTTGGTTCCCAGTACCCACACTGCGCAGTTTACAGATGCCTTTTAACTCCAATTCCAGGAGATCTGACCCCTCTTCTAACCCCTGTGGGCATCTACACACGTTATAATGAACATAAACTCATGTATACACTCACACAAACATTTAAATAAAAATCTAAAAACAAAAAATTGAGACTATGACATTAATCACTGTAAGTAATTTATATATAATACTGAGTTAAACTGAAAATAAGACTCAAAATAAAACAAAATTAATTGAATTTATATACATATTTCTGATAGAATATAAATAAAAATATTCTTTCATAGCAAAAAGTTTCTTAAGTCAGATTCTTCTTTCAAAGTGTTTTCATGTTTTAATTAGAGAATTGATTTATTCAAAGAATCATTTTATTTAAGTTACAGGCTTTCTTAACCCACTCAGGGTGTGTCCTACATGTTGGAATCAAATACCTGCAGGAGTTGGGATCTTATGAATACAGCCAGGACAACAGTGGAGAGAGTCATGAACAAAAACATCACAATCCACACAGAAAACGTTTCGGCACACTGTGCAAACATAGACCTGCAATGAAAAGGAGAAAAGTGAATGAACCAAGCTAGTTTCCAAAAGTTAAGTGCAGCATAGCCAGAAGTCATTTGAAGCCTTGCTCTCTAGTCTTATCAATTTTTCCTACATACCTATACACTGTATTACTTCCAATGTATTAAATACATTAGTTTTCTCAAATCTAATACATATTTTCCTCGTTGGCCCTTAGGAGTAAGGAGCTACTCTGTTTTGAGACCTTAAAGTCTATTCTATTATAGGACAGTCACAATTACTTGCTTTTAAATTACAGCTTGGGGAAGACACATGAATCTAAAACCAGTACTAGATTTGAATGCATCTGACAATTAAAATAAAAAGAAAAGCACAAAAACTTACTACAGATTAGTTATTCTTAGGGAATGAACTCTCAATTACAAAAGCTATATTCCCCCATTAAACCTTTAAGGAATACGGCAAACATCTGGGAAGGAGGGTAGATACACACCTATAATTAAAGCACTTGGGAAGTGGAGGCAGGAAGATCACAAACTCAAAGTCATCCTAGCCTATGAATCAAGGTCCAAGCCAGCCTGGGCTACAAGATCCTATCTCAAAAAAGCAAAGCACAAAAACAAAGAGTATGTCAAATGAAACATATAAGACATATAAAAAATACATTATTTTGTCAACATTACATATGGGGATCCTTGCACTTTGGTCTAAGATTTCTAGGGCAACAACAGATTCCAAATCACTAAGATGTGTTCTTTAAAACTGACAATGGAAAACCCCTGTCTCGAAAAACCAAAAAAAAAAAAAAAAAAAAAAAAAGTATAGTAAAACTGACAATGGAGCACCTTCTGGTAGCATGATGGCTAATCCTCAGCAACCCAGTTTTCATGGCACTGTTAAGAACCAACAGTCCTACCCAGCGATGCAAGAATAACCAGCAAGGCACGACAGCCCTAAGGTGTAATAGTAGCATGCATACTTTAGTAGTAATCAACAGCTCTCTAATTGGATTTAAGGGCCACTCAACAAGAGAGAAATTATGCCTGGTACTAGAAACGTAGTCTACCAGAGTTAGTTAAATCTTGGAGGAGAATATACAATCACCAGCTTACTAAACTAGCAAAAACACTAACTAATTCTAAATATTTGTCCTTATATCCACAGATAATTGGAAACATCATCAAGGAAACATGATGTGGGATGCCCCTCTGTATGCTGTAAATATGTTTTATTACCACTGGTTAAAAAAGAAGCTGCTTTGGCCTCTGGTAGGGCAGAATGCAGCTAGATGAGAAATCCAAGCAGAGAGACAGGGAAAAAGGAGGAGTTGTGGAGATGCCAGCAGTCATAGGAGGAGTAAGATGCCAGAACATTACTGGTAAGCCATGGGACACGTGGCGATGCACAGATTATTAGAAATGGGTTAATTTATATGCAGAGCTAGCCAGTAAGAAGCCTGAACCATTGACCAACAAATAGTTATAATTAATATTAAGCCTCCAAATGATTATTTTGTAAGTGGCTGTGGAGACCAGAGACGGGAGAGAAACCGGTCCAATAGGATCAGGCAGGACAGAGAACTCTCCAGCTATAAAAACTTCTCTCTGCAACAGATAAGAGACCATTACAGAAAACCACAACCAATCAAAATGCAGAGTTATGGAACCCAATCCCAACTGATACAATACAACTCCTACACCTAAGGTTCAGGAATCATTGCAAAAGAGAGCATAGAAAGATTCTAAGAGCCAGAGGAACAGAGAGTATGTTGTGAGATTCTATCTCCTAGAAATGTTTAAAAAAGCTACACCCATGAAGTCTCACTAATGTGACTGACTAAACATTAGCTGAACAAGGACACCTGAAGACATGCTAACATGAATGTAGGAAAGACCATGGCACATCAACCCAACAACACAAAGAACTATAAGCAACCACGGAACACTGAGAGTGGGAGAAATGGTCTTCCCAATGGGCTATCCAGGACTAGTGGTCAGCTCAGAAAACATACATACATAGCATTATATGGACAGAGAAGGTTGTACTTGTTTATTTAAAGATAGATGGATGGATGGATGGATGGATGGATGGATGGATGGATGGAGCTCAAAGCATAAAGCACCATGCAAACCTGAATTTGATCCCCAAAACCCATATAAGAACTGTAGGAGAAAAATGGCTCCCAGAAGTTGTCCTCTGACCTCCACACATGCACTTGGCACATGTGCTCACACTCTTACATATACATTATACTCTCACACGCAATAATAATAATAAATTTTAATACCACCAAATGATTTTTTAACATGGTTCTGGTGAGAACAAAGCTACTAATGACAAAGAAAATGCAAACCCTTTTTGTTCGGTGCAGGGCTTCAAAGCCAGGGCTTTGATGGATGATGGGTAGGTGCTCTACCACTGACCTGCTCCACTGGTACTAAGGGTATAAAATTTAATGAAAAGAAAAAAAAAACATTTCTCTTTCTACTTGTTTTCTTTATTATTACTTATTTATTTTTGAGAAATGGGACTACATTACCCACATTGGTCCTAAACTTCAGACCCTCCTGCCTCAGCCTCCTGAACGAACAGCTATGACATTATACACTTATTATACACTTGCTATGGTACCTATTTGTGAAAGCAAGCAGGACATGGGAGCACAAGCCTGTGAGCTCAGCTCTAAACTCTGCTATGTCTTAAGATGACAGTTCACTATGCTGCCCAGGGTGACCTTGAATTCTTAGCTCAAGTATTTCTTGGCCTTACCATCCCAATAGCTGAAATTATAGGCACATGCCACTACACCTGGCTCTGTCATCAGAAAAAAAAAAGTTTAAAGTATTTTCTTATTAGCACAATGTTTTGTTTATGAACCATAGTTCTAATTTCAAAATAAATTATAATAGATCCTAAAGTATAATAGTACAATATTTCTAAAGTAAAGGTGCTTTAGCTTGAAAACCTGAAGCACCGGTATTAAAATCCCCTGCAGTAAGTGAGAATGAGAATGACAGACTTATTTAAACCACTTTGTTCCCATTTTAACTCTTTCTTCTTATTGTCTTATAGGGAACAACCTGATACAAGCCTGACCCTCACCAATCTATTTACAACTTATTACAGTGTCACTGTCTCAATATTTCTAATGTATTACTTAATGCTGATAAAGCCAATGAACTTACATGTTGGTCTTTCAATTCCCCTTGACATCCATAACAAAACCTGGGGGAAAAAAAAAGTTTGGCAATCATTACTTGCTCTCACTCATTAAAGTAATTTAGCGGGCTGGAGAGGTAGCTAAGTGGTTAAGGGCACTGACTGCTCTTCTAGAGGTCCTGAGTTCAATTCCCAGCAACCACATGGTGGCTCACAACCATCTATAATGGAATCTGATACCCTCTTCTAGCCTGTAAGCATACAGGCAGACAAAATATCCCTATGTTAAAAAATAATAAATAAAATCTAATAAATAAATAAATAAATAAATAAAATGACTTAGCAAAATCTTAGAACCTAGAATCCCTTAATAAGTAATTGTATTTACACATGACTTTTAGGGAGCATTTTAAGAAGTCAATAGTTGAGGAAAAAAAAAAAAAAAGAAGTCAATAGTTCTTTTAAACATATAGTATGGGTTACGGAACTCTTGTTATAGTCTAGTCTGTGTCCCTTGCAGTATATCTAATAAACCCTGTTTATAATTCCTCAGAACAACAAGAAAAATTATACAATATGTCCCAGGTCATCACATAACCCAAAGCTTAGTTATTATTTTCATTATGATTAAATAAACACATGCTTTCTGAACTAAAATTTTATGAGAATTTGATCCCTACAGAAAATATTTGAATTATTATTTTTCAGTTCTCCAAAATACAGTGAATAGCAGAGAATCCTAGAGGGCACCAAGGAATTTGTTACATATAATGGATGCCTGTGGCTTTGTTTTCCAGGACTGGTTGTAAGAGTTAAGAGTTTAGGGGAGGAAGGAAGGGGAATGGAGAAATATGTGTAGCTCAATAAAAACAATTTTAAAAAGCAATTATGCCGGGCAGTGGTGGCGTACGCTTTTAATTCCAGCAGAGGCAGGCAAATCTCTGTGAGTTCGAGGCTAGCCTGATCTACAAGAGCTAGTTCCAAGACAGGCTCCAAAGCTACAGAGAAACCCTGTCTTGAAAAACAAAAAAAAAAAAAAAAAAAAAACAATTACTTACAAAGTATGACCCCACACATTTGCAAAAAGAAAAAGATCCAGAGACAGTCTTGAATGACTGAGGCTTATGTTTAGCTGACGTAATTTTAATTTAATGTTGTATCTGTTGTTTAAAATTTGAAAACACACAGCATTTAAACATTAAAAAAAAAAAGAGGTAAGAGTTCTTGGAACTGGGGCTGGTATACACCTCATATACCTCAGTGGTAGAATACAACCTCAGCAGGTACAAGGCCCTAAAATCAATGCATAGCATCAACCCTGCCCACAGGTTCTCAGAATTTATTACAAAACAGCCATATTAGCTGGCAATGGTGGTGCATGTGTTTAATCCCAGGACTCAGGAGGCAGAAGCAGGCGGATCTCTGTGAGTTTGGGGCCAGCCTGGTCTACAGAGTGAGTTCTAGAACAGACTCTAAAGTTACAGAGAAACCCTGTCTCAAAAAACCAAAAAAGAGAAAAGATTAATTTTAATTATGTATATGTATGGGTATATATATGCAGGTGAGTGCAGATGCCCATGTAGGATAGAACACTTAGAATCTCCTAGAGCTGGAAGTACAGGCAGCTCCAAGGTGCTGGGAACCCAATCAGGGTCCTCTCCATGAGCAGTACACGCTCCTAAACGCTGAGCCATTTTTCTAGGCCCCACCCAACCCCTACTCCCCCCAAACAGTACAACATCACTCTCAACTACAATAAACAGATTTCTAGAAACACAGAGAACTCTACATGTCATTTTCTATATTAGATGTTGTTCTGCACAAATTAATATAACTTTAGGTAGTAACTGTTTCAAATATTAGTTTACAACTGTAACATAAAAATTAATCAAAACTCATATACCTTTCTCCATTATATTCTTCTAGAGAAATTTCTTGAAAAGCATCCAAAGGAAATAAATGATGGTAAGATCGTGCCAAGTGAGGAGCAGACACCAAAGTAAGACCTGATGCATAAAGACAGAAATAATAAGCACAACCTCATTAAGATAATAGCTGAAAAGTCAAACAACACACTTAGAAAAGGTATTTTCAAGTGTTTTTATTTCTATTTTTCTAGTGAGGAATCAAATCTAGGGCTTCACACACACTAAAAACCTGACACTATGCTACACACTCAGCACTCAGTATTTTTAGGACCTTGAGTGTTTTTTACCTGTAGCCATAAAAAAAGATTCCAGGATAGAATTTATTCTGTCACTAAATGCAACCCCCCTCTTAGAAAACAATTTGCTTACTTAAAAATGAAAGGTCTTAGAATTATATTAATTCCTTATTCTATTTATATATAATACTAAGAGCCCAAAATTGTCTATTAAGATGCTTTTAAAAAATATACTTATCAGAAAGAGAATAAGGAAACATCTATAATGATATGTTTATTCTTAGAAGTGGATTACTTCTACTTTCTATGTACAAATTAAATTCATAATAAGCAGGACTCTATGTTTATTTTAGCAGATATATAGATAGGAAGTCACTCAACACCAATGTATTGAGTGAAAAATAGTGGAGCTCTTACCACATATTTTACATTCAACAGGAAGCTCACAGTACTTTGCTCGACACTGTGGGCAGAAATAGCCTCCCAATGTAAGTCCTGGCTCAGTGCTATTATCCAAATGCCTGTGGGAGAAAACAGTTATTTTTAAAAGGTGAAAAAAGCTAAAGAAAGTATGTAACTCAATCCCAGCACTCAGAAGACAAAGGCAGGCAGAGATCTGTGAGTTCAAGGCCAGCCTGGTCTAACAGTGAGTTCTAGGCCAGCCAGGGCTACATAATGAGATCAGGTCTTAAAAAATATGAATTAGATAAATGAGTAAAATTTTACTTGAAAACATGTATGTATCATTGCTCACTAACGCTTGACTTTTTTCTGTCTTTATTTTGAAGTTTCTCTTGCTGTCTCTGAATTCATCGTTTTTTTTTTTTCCTTTCTGCTGCACTAACTACTCTGTTCATACCAACCACTGTGCTTTTCTTAAGATTTATTTTATTTTTAATTTCGTGTGTATGTGTATGTCTGTGAATGGGTATGTGCACATGAGAACAGGTGCCTTCAGAGACCAGAGGTGTTAGATCCCCCAGACCTGGAGCTACCGGCAGCTGTGGGCTGCCCAATGTAGGTACTAGGAACCAAACTTTGGTCCTGTGGAGGAAAGTTATGTGCTCTTAACCACTGAGCCATCTCTTCAGGCCCTCCAATGCACTTTTCATCACAGACATTATATTCCTCATTTCTAGAAGTTTGATTTCATTTCTAGAAGTCTTTCAATACATTGTCAAGTTCTCTTTCGCTTAGAGAATTATAAAGTGTATTTACATTGGCTATTTTAATAGTCATCTCCTGATTCTAGTGTTTTCCATTCTTTGTTTTTTCTTTATCTGTATCTTTTCTCATTATCTCATATTCTCTCTCTAGGGAAATCCCTACCACCACCACCAATTTCCCTGCCTCCTTCCCACCCTCTCCTTTATTCCTTCCCTCTCTTCCCAGTTTTCTTTACAACCCAAGCTAGCCTTAAATTTGCCATGATCCTCCTATCTCATCCCCAAGTGCTGGCTGGCATATGACAATACATCAGCACAGTCATTTCTGCATGCTCTCAGATACTATAAATTGTGCTGTTCTGGGTGCTAACTTTTTTCTCCATTAACATTCAGAGCTTTGCTTTAGAACAAAGTAATTGAGATACTTACTGATCTACTCAAAATTTGTTTTTAGTATCACTTGTCTGGTCTAGATCAGCCACTATCCTAATGTGACCCCATTACTATGGGCTCTATCAAATGTCCTTTGTGCAGTCTTATGCAGAATAGTTAAGCATTTAGCTCTATCCAACCTTCCTTTCCCTTTTTATTCTGAGAAGAGCCTCCCTAAGTTACCCAAGCACCCACCAAGGTTAACGGTATTTTTAATTTCTATTCCCACTATTAATTTTTATCCTTAGAATAAACAAGTATATACATTTACTCATATCTGCATTTTTATTTTATTTATTCTTTATGGCTTTTTGACACAGGATCTCATTCTACAGACCAGAGTGACCTCAAAGTAAACACTATCATCTTGCCTCAGTCTCCCTGAGTCCTGGAATTACAGGTGTGAGCCAGTATCCCTCCCCACCTTTAATAAGATGACTGGTAATGTAGTATACATTTCTACCTTGTCTTTGTCTGTTTTGTTTTGTTTTCGAGACAGGGTTTCTCTGTAGCTTTTAGAGCCTGTCCTGGAACTAGCTCTTGTAGACCAGGCTGGCCTCGAACTCAGAGATCCGCCTGCCTCTGCCTCCCGAGTGCTGGGATTAAAGGCATGCGCCACCACCACCCAGCCTTGCCATTTTATTTAGTAATATATCCCGACTATCATAGGATACACATATACAAGAGGATCATTTCTTTTTATGGCCATGTACATGTTATTAGTTTATAAAAATCATTGTGTTTTAAGACCTTCTATCTAAGCTAAAACTTAGAGGAATAAATTTTGAATGCTAAAATATCATTGACAATTGCTCTCTACTTACGCCATGCTGAAGGATGGTTTTGCATCCTGATCAGACAAAGAAGCAACGGTATGCTGAGGAAATCCTTTATAAATTAAAAAAAAAATTAAAGTATTAATTTCTTTTTATGGACAAAGAACAGAATTTTAGAACTATGAATCTAAAAATAGTCCTACTAGGAAATCAACAAAGTTGTATGAAAGCTCTTTCCTACCTCTCAGGTACATATCTGCCAATCATAAAATGATGAAACTCTAATTCAAAGGTATAAGAAAAAGTAGAGGAAAAGGGAAATGATCTAGCTACACATATGACCTCACATTCCAAAATGTATATCTATATTTTAATTTACTAATACTGCATCTAAAAAGAAACGGTTCACACATTTTATATAGCTCCTAATAGAAATAAATATACATTACATGATATAGTTTCTCTTTAAGTACATATTTGTTTTAAATTTTAAATTTTTGAAATTTAAGGGAATAGATATGGAAGAAATTAGTGGAAGAATAGGACATAAATATCACCAAATAAATTGTATTTTGCATATGTGCGTGAAATTCTCAAAATATTAATAATTTTTTGAAATGCACAAACTTTTCATTTAATTTACTTTCCATATATAATTTAAAAATTTGAATACAAATTTAGGAAAAGCAGAAACCAGAAAGATGAGAGCAAGAGAGATCATTACAAAAAACTGAAAAATGGATCTACAAATAAAAACAAACTTAAGAAAAACTTAAGTATGTATGGCATGTATTTAGTATGTACAAGGCCTGAGGTTTAATCTCCAGCATCACAAAATAGTTAAACAAATGCACAAAAAACAGCAAGGGTAGTGCAATACAACACACCAGCAGTTCCAGCTACTTAGGAGGCGAAGGCAGGAAGATTTCATGAACCCTGGAATTTGAGGCCAGTGTGAGCATCATAGAGAGTTTTTGTTTTAAAGTAAGGTCAATTATTTGCATTAGATACATGAAGAGAAAGTATTTCAAATAAACTATAAGTTAAATAATAAATTTCAAATGGAGTAAAAAATATATCACTAAATTTAAAAGACTGGCAAACATATCACTGAAAAATATACTAAATATTTACATCATGAATTATTCTAGGAGCTGGAGAGATGATTCAGCAGTTAAGAATACTGGCTGAGGAACTGGGCTCAATTCCCAGCAATTCTGTAACTCCAGTTCCAGGGAATCTGGTGCCTTCACACTGACACACATGCAGGCAAAATACCAATGCACATAAAAATAAAATTTATTCTAGGGCTGAAGAGATGGCTCAGTGGTTAAGAGCACTCACTGCTATTCCAAAAGTCCTGAGTTCAATTCCCAGAACCCACATGGTAGTTCACAACTGTCTGATGCCATCTTCTGGTATCCAGATGTACATGCAGATAAAGTACCCATATATATAAATTAGCAAATCTAAAATACACTTTACACGAAAAAATTTCTAAATGCTTCATCTATATTAACTCAATCTCTCAATCTTTCCAACACACAGTTAAGTATATATTAACATAGTTTACAAAAACAAAAACAACAGAAGAAAAAATACCCACAGGAAAAAGAAGTTACTAGTTCACAAATACAGCCAAAACAAAGGTAGAAAACCATTTCATTTCACTGGTATTTTAAAAAGGCAAATTAAGCAAGGAGATTCTTTTTTAATGTTTAAAAAAATATATGTAGACCTTCTAAAAACATCAAATATAACGTGTTCATTATAAATTTTTTAGAAAATAAAAGCAAAAAATTCTTATAAATGCCAGGCATAGTGATGTACACCTTTAAACCCAGCACATCGGAGGAAGAAGCAGGCAGATATCAATGAGTTTGAAGCAGGCCAGCCAGGGCTAGCTATATAGAGAAACCCTGTCTCAAAAAAAAAAAAAAAAAAAAAAAAGAAAAGAAAAAGAAAGAAAGAAAGAAAACAAAAAGCATTAAATGATCATTTTTATGACCAATCATTTCCTGTTTCCTGGGGGGAGGGAGAATCAATGAGTAACTTGGTGTACTCATTGCCAACTTTCGTCTTTGCAGTTTGTATGACATACTTTGATTATATAATAAAGATTTTGTAACTTATTTAAGAAATTTTTTACAAGTACTTTTCATTAAATAAAACACCTTTGTACCTTCCTAGCTAAAAAAAGAAGGCCAGAAGTGTTTTCATATGACATGACTATAGGTAACTATCAATTCTCTTCATTTTATAAACACACTTCAGCATGCAATTTTTTATTATAAAGGATTTAAGTAAGAAAAATCTTAAATGTTAAAATGATAACTTGCACAAATGAAAGCAGAATGCTTAGTTTGAACCAAAGGCAAACACGTAAACCGACACAGAAGAAACACGTACCCATACGAATGAGTGAGCATTCGGAGCTTGAGCTGGCAGGAGGAGGGCTAACATGATGTGTTAACAACTCTTTGTAATGGGTTTCATCTAAAATAACATGGTATGTGCCTAACAAGCAAAAGCAAAACACAGCAGTTATAAAGACAAGAGCTTCTCTGTCAGTCTATGGAAGTCTCATCATGTGAAAATATACATTTCATAACCATTTTAAGCAAATTATCATTTAAAAATAATTGAAATAAATTTCTCAATCAAATTCTCTAGGCATAATAGTAACTAAAATTAAAGTCAAGCTACAGTCTTTACAAAGTTTATAGCTTTTGAAAGCTATAACTCTAAACACTGACCTACTGAAAGTTCCGTGCATTTTAAGTGTTTGCTTAGTAAAATCAATATGCTTAAGATTACAGCTATATTCTCAACTACAGACATAAAATGGTTTCAGTTTAATAGTGCAAAACATCCTACTTAATTAATAAATTTTTTCTTACATAGTAACTATAATTATTGGAGAATGAAGATATATACCACCAGTTTCACGAGCAAGCACAGTGCAAACTCGAACCTCTGCAGACAATCCAATAACAGACACTCTGATTTTAGCTGCCTTCAGGGTCTTCATAAGATCCAGAAAGATAAAATATTTCATAAGAAAAAGAAAAGTATTTATGAATAATAACTTTGAAAAATAGTGTTCTGAAAACTAGTGATAAATTTACTACAACATTTTCTTTAGTGTCTAGCTTCAGTTGAGGTCCTACCTTGATGAGATCATAAATATTAGACGGATCACAGGTTGTCAGGCTACTAAAGATAATTAGTACTTCTCTACTTGTATGTCCAGGCATATGTCTATAAAGAGAGGCAAAGATACATTACAGAAAATCAAACAAATTATACTAGCTAAAAATTCATCCAAAATGAGGAATACATATGGTTTATACATCTAAGCTACAAAATGAGGTAATAAATGTTAAAAAAAGTTATAGTCAATTCACAATTATTATTTGGTATTCAATTCTAAATTTCAGAAGGCAGAGGCAGACGGATCTCTGAGACCAAGGCCAACCTGGTCTACAGAGTGAGTTCTAGGACAGCTAGGACTACACAAAGAAACCATGTCTCAAAAAAACAAGAAAAAGAAAAAAATTCTAATTTCAATCTCTCTCTCAACAGTCTTACTATATAGTTCAAACTCTTGTACACTACTGTGAATTTCGTTGTATTTTTCTAAATCCATTGCAGATACATTTTTAACTGATAAAATATAAATTAAAAATAAGCAACATCAAAATAAACATCATACATGACATTTCAGATTTTTTCCTACTTAACTCTTGTTGAAACAGGCTTCATGAAACCCAATACAACTCACAGAAAAAAATTCTGAAACAATTATAAATAACAATATAAACTGGCTACGGTTGTGCATGCCTGTAATCTCAGCATTGAGGAGGTGGAGACAGAAGAATCAGGAGTTCAGGTCATCCTCAGATACACAGCAAGCTGGAGGGCAGCCTGGGCAACATGGGAAAATACTATCTTGAGAAAGGAAGGAAGGGTAAGGAGAAGAAGGGAAAGGCGAAGATAAGGAGCAAAAAAGGAAGGAAGAAACAAAGAAAGAAATGGGGCCTGGAGAAATAGCTCAGCAACTACAAGAAGATATGTTCCTGCAGAGGCACAAAGCTCAAGTCTCAGCAGCCATGTTGGGCAGTTTACAAATGCCTGTAACTCCATTCCAAGGGATCTGACACTCTCTTCTGGCATGCTGTACTCATGTACACACACACATATACATACACAGACACATATTCAAAAACAAAATAAATTTTAAAATACTAACTTCAGGGTTTGCATAGCCATGCTTAAGGAATTATAGAGAGATGGTTCTCCACTGCAGGTCATATCTACAGCTTTCTTCAAAGATGTTATGTGTTTCCTTGGGTTTCCTAAAGTAAAATAAAATAACTTTCAATAAAATTCTCTATATAAATATTAAAAAGCATGTTGTTTCCAAACTACAAATTTATGATTTTAAAGAACAGAATGCCTTTGATTTCTATCAGTTTACATTTTTATCAGAGATATCTGGTAGACAGTTTCGTTTCATACTGAAAAGAATATATGTGTGTGTGTGTGTGTGTATTATTTATTCACATATATTACTATATATTTTACTTTATAGAGATAAAAATCTTTATCCATTAATATACATTTAAAATTAATATTAACCTATAGTGAATATTTTTTTTTTTTTTTTTTTTTTTTGGTTTTTCAAGACAGGGTTTTTCTGTGTAGCCCTAGCTGTCCTGGAATTAGCTCTGTAGACCAGGCTGGCCTCGAACTCAGAGATCCCCCTGCCTCTGCCTCCTGAGTGCTGGGATTAAAGGCATGCACCACCACTACCTGGCTTATTTTTTATTCTTAGTATCCCTATATTTTATCATTTGTAAGATCAGTATTTTCATATTTAAGCATCTCTGAAAGCAGGAGGATTGCAGGTTCTAAGCCAGCCTAGGCTTCATAGTGTCAAAAAACAACAGTAAAAAAAAGTTTCTAGAAAGATTATTGACATAAAAGATTAATTCCAAGGAGATATAAATTTATATCAGTGAAGTAAATATTCATATAAAAATATCATAATTCCTTATTTTTCTTGGGGGAAGAAAACAAGCTTTCACAAAGACCTACACAAGGAGGATTCAACCAATAAGCAGCCGCATTGCTTCTGCAGCATCTGAGAGGCTTGTAAGACTGTGAACTGTCTATGCCCCACCAGTGACTCTACAACAGCTGACACAAAGCACCACGACACCACCTTGGCCAACTCACAGGTAACTGCTAGGCTTTCCCACCTTTTCCTGCTTTGCTTTGCTGTGTTTTAAGGACCTGAGACTAGATCCTATTACACAGCTCAGGAGAACTTCAAACTCACTAATCCAGGTGGCCTGGAACTTGTAATTCTTCTGTCTCAGTCTCCTGAGTATTGGGAATACAGGTCTGCATAGCACCTGACTTATTTTTGAAATGGTTTTGGTCTTTTCTCGTATAAACTGTTTACTTTCATTTTCTAACAAAATTCAAACAGGTGAAATGATGTGTTGAAAGACACAGACCTACCTAGCGGTAGGAGTACCAACAACACCCAGACCCAGACCTCCTGGTTCTCCATTTGCTGTCCCCACTACCATCCCACACAATATATTAATAAATCCAGTTTGGTTGGCACGGGGGAAATGCAGAGCACCTCAGTGTCAGTGTGGCTTACAGCAATGGTCTGACTGTAAGGGGAGAAGTTGTCCAGGAGGCTTATTATGATCTCTAAAGGATACGTCATCTTTCAACATGTGCACTCATGGCATCTATAGAATACTGCTGTGAACATGAGGCCAGGAGAGAAAGAAAAGAAAGTTGACTTATCTTCTTCCTTAGAGGAACACTTCTTCCTCAATCACATGATAATCCTATTGAGTCCATGATGCTGACCTCCCATTCTGTTTGGGCACAGCATGTAATCTAAGCCAACCAACAAAACATTTCATCTCCCTGGCTGCTCAAACAGCTGTTGGATACACAAATCAGGAGTAAGGCCAATAGGAATCCTACTGAAGTTACACTGAAGCTATGGACTACACTGGCCATACAAATTTAGGGTTATTAAAACACTTCTCTTAAGGGAAAAAAGTCAGACAAAGTTGGCATCCCTAGAAACATTACATGAGAAATCAGTCCACTTTTGAATATATTCCAATTTCCTTTTTGCAGTGAAATTACTTTGAGTTGGTTTGCATTTTTGTTTTTTGGGTTTTTTTTTTTTTTCATGTGAATGGCTGTTTTGGCTACACGTATATCTATGCACCATGTGTATGCCTGGTGTCCCTACAAACCAGAAGACAACATCACATCTGCAAGAACTGGAGTTACAGATGATTATGGGCCAATGTGGGTGCTAGCAATTGAACTTGGATCCTCTGGAAGAGCAGCCAATGCTCTTAACTACTAAGCCATCTCTCCTGCCCCTGGTTTTGCTTCTTATGGTATTGGTATTCAAACCCAGGGTCTTATTTATTAAGCTACATCCCTAACATTCTCTAGGACTATTTAGTGGGGATTATTGTCAGCTGATTTCCTGGCACACTTTTGGCAAATGTACATTTGATTCCTTGTGGCTAGAGGAAGAACTATTAGTGAACAAAGTACGCCATCTCCTTATGTGTACTAACAGAAAAGACTGAGAACCTAATTTAAGGGATAGTATATTTTACAAAAAAACAGTGATACAAATTTGTAACAACATGTATAATAAAGGCAAAAGAAACTGCCACTAATTTTTTAAATTTTTATTTATTTACTTATGTGTATGACAGTTTCACCTGCACATGTGGTCAGAAAAGGGTGTCAGATCCCCTGGAACTGGAGTAACAGTTGGGAGTCCCTATGTGAGTGCTGAGAACTAAACTCAGATCCCCTGAAAGAACAAGCACTCTGAGCCACTTCTATAGCTATTCATAAATAGCCCAATTCAATTTTTATAATTTTTGCTTTCTTAATTAGACATTTAATTTCAACATTATATTAATTTTAAGAATTGCTAACAATTAGGCTAACTTATTATTTTCAGGATAAGAATGTGTATTTCAGTGCAATCATCCAACACTTCAGAACTCAATTTGAAACAATTAACAGTAAGTCCCAAGAGTTCAATAAAAAGACAGTAAGTTGTTCACCTAAAATGCAGAGGAAAGTTTCACTTTATCAGCAAGCCACACGGGAAGATTACAGAGTTAGGTAAGAAAGTCCGTGAGCCTTGTAAAGATACTTTTATACATACCTGAGAGTTCAGTCAGTTTTTCAGCTCTTTTACTCTTAGTTATAATTATTCCAATCTCAAAATGAAAACAAAAAATAATTATTTTAATATAACAAATTATTTTCTCTTCATAAAGAAATACATGAACTATCAATTAGTAACTGCAAAAGAAACAAGGAACACACATGAACTTTTTCCTCATGGTGTTTCTGACAATTTGGGTATGAACTGACTACACACTATTAACCCAGCACATGTCTAACCCTGAACTAGCTTGTTCTTCACTATCAAGTACACCAAAAACAGGCACATGATCTGGTTTCCTTAATACCTCATAAAATATATGCCTCATCTTCTGAAAATAAACTATATTTGGCAGCAGGGAATCTAGTTTTGAATCCTACCATTTATCTACATACCTGACTAATAGGATTTTGATCAAAATATTCTTCTACAAAGTATTCCAACAACTGTTAAAAGAAAATTAAAAGGAAATATTATATAAAGGCAAAATAACAACAATAAAGAACATTTCAATATTCTGTAGAATCTATTTATTAAGCAGCACTTTTTTAAGAGATAGAAGGTGTTGGTGAGACGGTGTTTCACTGCGCAGCCCTAACTAACAGATCTCTGAGTCTGTTCTACATAATTAGCTCTAGGACGGCCAGGACCTCACAGAAACTCTGTCTGGAAAAACCTAAATAAATAAGTTAGAATATTGTTAATCTAATCTGTTAAATTGAAAACACAGATTCAAAAGTCAAGGGAGAATAAAAATCTTTTGGGGAGGCAGGGGATAAGAGGCCTCAAGAAAGCGGTTCTCAACCTGAGGGTTGTGACCTGTTTGGGGCAAATGACACTTTCACAGAGGTCACCTAAGACCATTAGGAAAGTTAAGAACCAGTGATTTAGGGAAATAATAAACCAAAACAATTACTTATTCAAGTCTTTTATTTTGTTTTGTTTTTTCGATCTTGTTTTTGTTTTCTCAGACAGGATTCATCTGTATAGCCCTGGCTGTCCTGGAACTCACTCTGGTCTCAAACCAGACCAGGCTGGCCTGCCTCCTGAGTGCTGGGATTAAAGGTGTATGCCACCAGTGTGAGCCACCATTTCATGGCTTCAAGTCTTTTTTTAAAACAAGTTAATTTCTTATTATCATGGTGTGTGTGTGTGTGTGTGTGTCTCAGAGAGACACAGACAGAGAAAGAGAGAAAAAGAACCATAGTGTACATGTGGAGGTCAGAGGGTAACTTTCTAGTTAGTCAGTTTTCTCCTTTCACCATTTTTATTTTATTTTATGTATATGGGTGTTTTGCCTGCATGTGTACCTGTGCATGACCTGTGTGCCTGATGCCTGTGGAGGTCAGAAAATGGTGCTGGATTCCTGAAACAATAAGTTATGGCCAGTTATGAACTGCCATATTGGCACAGGAAATTGAGCCTGGGTCCTCTGGAAGAGCAACTAGTGGTACTCAGGTTGTCAGTCTTGTACTGCAAACAATTTGGAGCCATCTTGCTAGCTCATATCTTTGTTTAAAAAAAAAAATGGGCTGGAGAGATGGCTCAGTGGTTAAGAGCATTGCCTGCTCTTCCAAAGGTCCTGAGTTCGATTCCCAGCAACCACATGGTGGCTCACAACCATCTGTAATGAGGTCTGGTGCCCTCTTCTGGCCTGCAGTCATACACATAGACAGAATATTGTATACATAATAAATAAATAAATAGTTATTTTTTAAAAAATGGGCTGGAGAGATGGCTCAGTGGTTAAGAACACTAGCTACTCTTACAGAGGACCTGGGTTCAATTTCCAGCACCAACATGTCAGCTTACACCTGTCTGTAACTCCAGGTCCAGAGGATCCGACACACATATACATGTAGACAAAACACCAATGTACATACATAATTTTTAAAAATTGTTGGAGAGGGCTGGAGAGATGGCTCAGCGGTTAAGAGCATTGCCTGCTCTTCCAAAAGTCCTGAGTTCAATTCCCAGCAACCACATGGTGGCTCACAACCATCTGTAATGAGGTCTGGTGCCCTCTTCTGGCCTGCAGACATACACACAGACAGAATATTGTACACATAATAAATAAATATTTTTTTAAAAAAAAAATTTTTAAAAATTGTTGGAGATTTCAAAACATATTTATAGACTAGTTCTTGGGGTAAAAGAATCACTTTAGAAAATGACCTAGCAGCATTTCTACATAGCTAGCATTTGTTATTAGTTGGAAAAACAAAGCAAAACAACATTTCCTACATCCTTAAACACATATACATGTGTGTATATAAATGCTTTCCCTACACTTAGCACAGATTTAAATAGTTTTACTCTACCTTTAAAGTGCAAGTCAGCCTATTGGGCTTTAAATCTTGATCCTCCATTGTTCTCGAACCGTCTACTACCACATAAAGGTGGCGCATCTACCAAATACAAATGAAATTCCCAAGTACATTTTTGAGAAGAAGCAAAAATATCATTTAATATTCAAATATCCCATATATTTTAAATATATTTTTAAGAAGTGGTTGTTTTACCATTTATTGTATCAAGTCAGAATATTCCTCTGATAGAAACTAGTTCTGCACAAGTCAAGGAAAAAATCATAACATACCATTCCAAGTCGGACTTGTCCATGGTGCTCAAACACTCTGTTAAAATCATAAAAAAAATACTTCATTTCAACACCGTACGCTACCAAAAACCCAATAAAACAAGTAATCTGTACCTTTTAGTGAATTATTAAATTTGGAATACACACGGACCATTTCTGAAAACTACTTTCCTGGGGGCAGGGCTAGTTGCTAGTTCTTTACTCTGGTCAGACAACTATGGATGAGCTTCCGACTAAGCACACAGGTAAAAGGAAGGGTTAAAGACGGCTGGAGCGGACAGGAGGCTTCAGGAATCCATCTCCCCTCCTGTAACTCTTTCACAGAGGCATCTCATACCTTTTCCTCTTCGCCTTGAAGAGAATGTCTTCTATCGTGGCTTTAAGTGATCCGCTTTCATCTTCTTTAAGAATTTCCCTGTAATCGATATTTATTGGTTTGAAAAGATAAGCTAAAAGTACTAACCCCCAAAAATTAAAATGTGTAAAAATGTGTATATATAATTTTGTAACAGTACAATCCACAATAGCCAAAAGCTGGAACTGATCTAAATGACCATCAAATGCTGAATGTATAAACAAAAATGTAGCAGAATAGTACATGGGATACTATACAGCAATTACAAAGAAACATACATGAGCTTTGAAATTTATATAAAACGTACAAGAAAGGTGAGTCTATAGGTCACAGATTCACAGTTGTCTACAGGCGGTAGAAACGGAGTGAGTGCGAAGGGATTAACGCAGAAGCTACACAAAAGAAGTCTACCATGTGTAACCCATCCGGTTCTCCATGAGGTGCCTGTGAACTGAAGCGGAAGGGAAAGCGACAAGGTCCACAGCATGCGACGGTTACACTCTACCTACCAGGTTCTCTCGTAGCCTCCTTCCCACCGCTTAGTTCTCTCGGGCTCTTCGTCCATGCTTGTGTAATGATATGTGCTTATTCAACACTGTAAACAAACCACACGTTTTCTAAAAATGGTTATTACAAAATGAATCTAATTATGTGATAGTTAAGGACAAAGTTAAAATATCAGAATATAAGAAAACATTTTAGCCAGGCAGTGGTGGCACACGCCTTTAATCCCAGCCCTCAGGAGGCAGAGGCAGGTGGATCTCTGTGAGTTTGAGGTCAGCCCGGTCTACAAGAGCTAGTTCCAGGAGAGGCTCAGAGAAACCCTGTCTTGAAAAACAAAAACAAAAAAGCAAAAACAAACAAACAAAAGAAACATGTAAAAAAATAAAAACTGTTTCATGAACATGTCACTTGACAGGAATTCTGAGAAATAAGAATAAGATTAACCATAATCAACAACTATTACAGCTGAGAGACCAATTCATTGTTCTTTCTCTCCTTTTTGTAAGCTTGAATTGTCTCAGGACATGTTTTAAAATGAAATTTATCCAGGTGGTGGTGGCACACACCTTTAATCCCAACACTCAGGAGACAAGCAGATCGCTGTGAATTTGAGACCAACCTGGTCTACAAGAGCTAGTTCCAGGACAGCTAGGGCTGTTACACAGAGAAACCCTGTCCCAAAAAACCAGAAAAAAAAATTCTCAAGCAAAATGAAATTTATCACCCAGTCAGGGATGATGTATACCTTTAATCCCAGACAGAGGCAGGCAGATCTCTGAGTTTGAAGCCAGCCTGTCCTACAGATCCAGTTCCAGGACAACCAGGGCTACACAGAGAAACTGTCTCGGGGCAGGGTAGGAGAATAGAAATTTATCATTTATAAATTGGTAAATGCTATAACTCATAATTCAATGAGACACAAAATTACATATGGAATATGATCTCAACTATTAAAGGAAAAAATATAAAAGGAATTTTTTGATCATTCAATAAGTATTAGATGGGTATGGTAGTATATGCCTTTAATCTCAACACTGCACTCCACAGACAAAAGCACCGATCTATGATTTTGAGGGCCAGTCTGCTCTACATAGTAAGTATTACAAATGATTTCATCTGCATGATAGATTTAAGATTAGTTGGACTCTTCTGCTATATATATTCACATTACATCTATTTCCTTAATAATTAAAGACAAAATTGCTGGGGATGATGATAGCTCACAAGTATAATCTCGGCTGGAGGATAGCAGCAAGTCTAAGACCAGTGTGGCCCACACAATGAGCTCCAGGCCAGCCTGGCTACAAAACAAGATGCAATCTCCAAAAAGGGGGGGCGGGCGCTGGAGAGATGGCTCAGAGGTTAAGAGCACTGGCAGCTCTTCCAGAGGACCTGAGTTCAATTCCCAGCAACCACATGGTGGCTCACAACCATCTGTAATGAGATCTGGTGCCCTCTTCTGGCCTGCAGGCATACATGTAAGCAGAACACTGTATATGTAATAAATAAATAAATCTCTTTTTAAAAAAGTGAAAAATTGACATTAGATTGCAGGGGGAGGTTCCCTCCCCACCACATGCCTATAAGGACAAAAGCATATCCTCTAACACCAACCACCAGGACAAAGGTAATGAGGACTACAAGCAATACTTTATCCTCCTTTTATAACATTGTTTCTACAGAAAAGAAAAAGGCTAGGGGTGTAGCTCAGTTGAGAGAGTACTGTCTAGTATGCACAAAGCCCTCAGTTTGAGAAAGGTGGCACAGGTTTGTAACTCAGTGGAGACAGAAGTGTCAAATTCAAGGCAGTGATGAACTCCTTTTATCAAAGATCTTGAAAGGCAGAAGCAGGTGGGTCTTGGTGAGTTCAAGGCCAGCTTGGGGTGTGTGAGACCTTGTCTCAAGGGGAAGAAGGTTCCTGCAGATTCAATGACCTGAGCTCTTATCCTCAGCACTACTCACAGACAGACACAGCTGTAATTCCTGCCCTAGGAGACAGAGGCAGGATGGGGGGGAGGGTAAAGGATCTTGATGGCCACCCAGTCTAGCAAACCAACATGCTCCAGGCTCAGTAAGAGACCCTATCTCAAAAAAGATGTAAACTACACAAAGACAATAGACATCAATTTCTAGGGTACACACAAATAAACCATACACACACAACACATCTTCACCAAAAACAGAAAATATATACATACATATGGAGGGGTCATGGTAATGCGGTGACTGTTTAAGACTATGTAGCCTTACTGGGCAGGAGGGAACTCACTCAGCCTCCCAAGTGCTGAGGTTACAGGTATGAGTACTTGACTTGGAAACTTTTTTTTTAATCTACAGAACTGAGGTGAGTGAGCTGGCCCACATTCAGGAGGCAGAAGCAGGAGGGTCTCTACTTTGTTTCGTTCAAACAGGGTCTCTCTATGTAGCCCTGCTAGCTACATAGTATATACACCAGGTTAGCCTCAAACTCATAGAATCTGTCTGCCTCTTGTCTCCCAAGTGCTGGGATTAAAGGTGTGTGCCCAGCTCCATGTTGAAGACAGTGTGTGACAGACATAGCTGACTTTGTCTCAGAAAAAACAAGAAACACACACCAAAAAATTGCTCACTAAAGATCTAGACCTATACATGGACTTCTGGAATTTAGAATCTATTGATAGGTTAGAGGGCTGGAAATTACTTCCAAGGGACTTTTTTTTTTTTTTCCGAAACCTGCCACAATCGAATGTTATTACTTAAATTCTGTTTATTTCCCACTTAATTTAGAAGTCTTTTATTATCTCTGTAAGAGATTCATTTGTCTCAGAAAACCTGACAATTTGCCTACAAAGGGTAAAAACATCTATCTGGCAAATGCTTGCCTAGAAGCCCCCATGCCAAGATTAACTGCCAGCACAGACAGTTCCTATCTGAAACTGCAAGGGCAGAAGTAAGGCCAGAAAATGATCCACTGAACCACTCGCCCTGATATACCCTCCTTTCCCTCTCAAGCCCAGCTGCCACAGGGCAGTCTCCACTTCCACAAAGAGCTTGATGACCCTTCCCTTGCTCTGAATAAAGGATAATCCCGCTTCTGGAGATGCCTGTCTCCTATCTTTTATTTCACTTTGTCTCCCTCTATCCCAATTTAACAGCCTTCATCTCTTGAAAACCTAAAGGGACAGTATTTCACAACATGAGCTATTTCAACACTATCTTGGGGCCATCTATCTGGTGAATGTACTCGAGCAGGAAATAAAGTGACTAAAAACCAACATTCCGATACCTTGTTTTCTGCACTTAATGCGAATACTAAAAATGGAAATCCTGCTTGAGATGGGCCTAGTGGAGTACGCCGGTGAACCCAGGACAAATAGGATTGAGTGCACACACGCTTCGCATAACCTTGCTTTTAAACTTTTATAATGTGGTTCCACCACATCAAAAATACTTTGTATTTTTCTTTATTATTTTTACTACATTTTATATATTATTTTATGCTTATATACATTTTATTATACTATTTACTTTTTATTATTTATCTCTTTATTATTCTTTGACGTTCTGTGAAAATAAAAGCCAATAGATAAAAATTGCACCAATTTTGGCTCTTAAAAGGGCATTTAACAGGGCAACTTAATTAAAACTCTTACAATGGGGAAGAGTTAAAACTCCCCAAACTGCAGATACACTAATCCAGTTCCTGGAATCTCAGTCACCACACCCATCCCCCTTCCCCCCGAAAAGCTAAAAGTAGGTCCACGGAGTCCACGGAGTGTTTGCTGTCGAAGGGGCTGGAAACGCTTTCAGCAAACACGAGAGCCGCCGCGCGCATGGCACCTGGCGAGAGTCTGCCTCACCTTACCCTGCCTGGCACGAGGATGATTGACAAGGGCGATCCCTGCCCGTGTTTCTTAGAAATGACCAGCTCTGGTGCTGGACGCTCGCTCCAGGACACACGGGCAGAGAGAGGGATGCGGTAAGTCCAGGCAGCGAGAACCTTCCTCGGCCTGCAGCCAGGCTGGGCAGGCGGAAGTTGCCCCCCCCTGCACACGCCCCTCCCTCCGCCTTCCAGGTCCCCCCGAGGCCAGCCCCGACATCGCACCTCGGTCTTCTCCTCCAGGTCCCTCCGGTCTACACTCCAACCTCCAAAGCCTCGGTGCTGCCCGCGCAGGCCCCTAGCTGTGCACTCACGGGCCCTGGGGAGACGACCCTCACCGGAAGCGTTGACAGGGAGCGCTGTCAAAATTCCTCCGCAGCGCGCTGGAGCCACGCAAAAAAACGTTCCGGCGGCTGCGGGAAGCGCCTGCCAGATGAGGGAGCTGGGGAGGGATAGTACCCACCAGCTTACTGTGCCGGCTCTAGGAGAACAAGGCTAGGGGTATCTTCTAAAGAGAAGACAGCTGAGGAATCATCCAGAACAGGAATGTTTAGCCAGCCGATGGGGGAACGCTCTACGGATAAAGGAAACCGCGTGCAGCCTCGGAGGCAAAGGCATATTGGTGTGGTTGAGGACCGCCCGTGTGAGCACCGGAGCAGCTGAACTTGTAGCTAAAAAACTAACTTAGTGGTGACGCCAAGATTTCTACTGTGGGGTCCATTTCTGCAAACGGTTAAAACGACAAGTTCTGGATGTGTTATACATCGGTTTAGGGAGTCTGTTTTTAAATTTTAAGTGTGTGGGTGTTTTTGCCTGAATGTCTGTGCACTATGTACGTGCCTAGTTGGGGCGGGCTACAGAATATGGCATCGGATCCCATGGAACTGAAGTTACAGACGTTATCCGCGATGTGAATGCTGGGAATCAAATCCAGGCCCTCTGGAAGAGCAACAAGGCTTTTGAAAGCTGAGCCATCTCTCCAGTCACGTCCCCTGGTTTCTAACCATATGCCTTCTGGCTCTTTCATTTTTTTAAACATTTTTCCTGCTAACTCACTCCCTTCTGCAGTTCTCTTGGATTCCAGGAATGACAAGACTGATCTGTAAACATCTTTATGACAAGAAGCCAAAACTCCTCCCAAACAAGGGCAATTACCTATAATGTGAGGCTGCACGCTGGCACTGGAGAAATCAGCTCATGGCAAACACTGCCCCAGAGTGATGACATCACTAACAAGTTCTCTAGAAGCCTTTGCAGAACCAGAACTGAGCCGGCATAAGAAATCAGACCCATGCCTTGACCCAGATCACAAGCTATGTCACCTACGCAAACCACAAGCCTCTCCCATTTCGCTTTTCTATAAAATCTCAAAGTTCCTCTCAGCCTCCTGAAAACAGACTTGGTATCGGCAAACCCTTTTATCTGTTTTTCTCATCGTGGCCACCTTAATAAAAATCTTTCTCTGCCATTCATTACTGTCTCTTCTACAAGCTGAGACAGCCAAACATAGTCTGCTGGAACTCCTGGAATTGTGGGGCTTTTGCACTAAAATTATACTAATAAGGGTCCTAAAAAGCAGCCGGGTGCCACGTGCCTTTAATCCCAGCACTCAGGAGGCAGAAGCAGGTGGATCTCTTGAGTTTGAGGCCAGCCTGGTCTACAAAGAGAGTTCCAGGACAGTTAGAGCTGTCACACAGAGAAACTATATCATAAAAAACAAAAAACAAAACAACCCAAAAAAGGGGGATGCTAAAAAAAAATGTGCACAAATTCATGATATTAGTGTAATTATGGCTAATATTCCAATCATGTACAAAATAACAATAAAATTATCTTACCTAGTGAAAGACTATCAGTCTGTAAAACTAAGAACAACTGTAAAGAGCTGAACAAGAGCTGGATATTGTGGAACATGCCTATTATGCCAGAATGAAGGCAGGCTGAGGCAGGAGGATTACAAGTTCAAGACTGGTCTGGGCTATATCCTAAGTCTTTGTCTCAAAATAAATATATATATATATACATATATATATATACATATAAAATCTGCTGTTTTTTACATGGACAGCTGGACACGGTGCAGTTGGAAAGTTTGTGAATAGCTCGGCTACTGGAATGTAATTGAAAGACAAAAAGTGTTTTAACTTGAAAGACTGAGAGAAGTGAACATTTCCAACACTTTTTTGGTGGAAGGAGCAGGAGTCGGGCTGGTTTTGAGACAAGGTTTCTCTGTGTAGCCCTGACTGTCCTGGAACTTGCTCTGTAGACCAGGTTGGCCTTAAACTCACAGAGATCAGCCAACCTTTGCCTTTCTGGGTGCTAAGATTAAAAAGACTTATTTATTTATATATTGAGGGCTCTATTTGCATGTACATCTGCATGCCAGAAGAGGGCATCAGATCCCACTATAGACGGTGGTGAGCCACCATGTGGGTGCTGCAAATCCAACACAGGACCTGTGGAGGAGCAGACAGTGCTCTTAAGTGCTGAGCCATCTCTCCAGCCCCAGTAATACAATTTCCTTTTCTAAAACTTTCATTAACTTTTAAAAGTTTTTAACATTGGAAGACAGGGTTGTCTGGACATATTTATTATCTCACTTTTGACAAGATCAGTTCTAAATCACACATTACTTCCATAATAAGATTACCAGTATCTTTGCGTTTCTGCAGACCAGACAGTGAACTATGTATGTGCTAGGCAAGCATGCTAGCACGGTGTTATTGCTCTACCCCAAGAACACCATTAGAAAAATTTTCAGTGATTATGTGTATATGTGTCTGTGTCTGTTTGAGCACATAGATATACTGCCAGCAGAGTCCAGAAGAGTTAGTTACAGGTAGTTATGAGCCACCCTATATGGGTGCTGAGGTTAAAACTTGGGTCCTCCGGAAGATGAGGAAGTACTCATAACCACTGAGCCATCGCTCCAGTAGCCCTCACCACATCCCATTTTGAGAGTTTCATCAGGTGATTCAGGCTGGCCTCAAAGTCAAAGTGATCCTCCTGCCTCAGCAAGTGACAGGATTATAGGAGTACATAATCATACCTGGCTCTCAAGTATCTTACAGAAATTCCAAAAGCCTGAGGTACAGGAGTTGAGTTTGCTGGATAGTGCACAGGAAGAATGAGACAACATATACAGGCAACAGCCGTTCGCAGGTCTGGTGGCAACTGCTAGAGCTAGGAAGGCACACCCTTCTGTATCTTGTCAAAGCACATAAAGACATCCAGGTTGTATATTCGATGCTTCCCTTAGCTCCAATCATCATTACAATTCTCTAGTACAGTATTTTCTAAAAAATACCCCAACTTATTTACACTGGCTCATTCCTTCCCACTATGAGAAAGGCTAATGTCAAATACTGGAGGAGAGGCAACACACACCTGCAACCCTACCACCTGCGAGGCTTAGAAAGGAGGGTCACAAGTTCAAGGCCAGCCTGAGGAACAAAGTGAGACCTTACCTCTCAATAGATGATAAACTCTGCCTGGTTAATTTATCCTTTCAGATAAGCTGTTATAGGGCAGTAAAATCAGACAGGAGATCAAGTATAAATCCTATTCCAGTTTCCCGGATAAAACTTTGAAAAAGTTCAGACAAAAGAAACTTCTGTTTCGAGGCTGAGGCAGGGATTTGCCGTTGTATGAAGAATTCCCATACGCCAAGTGAAGCCAGAGTCCCACAGTCTGTGATGGCAGAAGGCTTCTGCCCTGACCATTCTTGACCCATTCAGATCCTTACAGAGTCTGCAGATTCAGATGAACCATTTCCTGTTAGTGTAAAGTATCAAATGCATTCAAACTAAAATAAGACAGCTTATTCACAGAGCAGCCCCACAGTATACAGTGCACTTATCCCGTCAATCCAGGAAGGAAGAACTGATAGAATGCACTACTCCACAGGATCAAGATTTCATCCTCAGTTCTAAACTCACTAGGATGTGACTCAGCCAGTTAATGTGTCAAATTATTAATTTCCTTATCCATAAAATAAGAATAAGGAACAGTAGAGCCGGGCGGTGGTGGCGCACGCCTTTAATCCCAGCACTCGGGAGGCAGAGGCAGGCGGATCTCTGTGAGTTCGAGACCAGCCTGGTCTACAAGAGCTAGTTCCAGGACAGGCTCTAAAGCTGCAGAGAAACCCTGTCTCGAAAAACCAAAAAAAAAAAAAAAAAAAAAAAAAAGAATAAGGAACAGTTATATGCCAAGGGACTGTTTCAAGATTTAAATGAGTTCTGGAGGAAGTGATATGGCTGGGTGGAAAGAAGTATACGTCAGGAGGAGATGGGAGCTCAGCCCTCTGCGTGACTAAGGAGTTAGAAGGTAAGAGTTGGCTGTGGCTTGCGCCTTTGTCTCTCTGATCTTTCAGCATTTACCCTGATATCTGGCTCTGGGTTTTTATTATTAAGGCCAATTAGAATTCGTGTGACATTGTGAGGACACCAGAAAGTTGGCTTCATAGACTAAGTGAGCCAGGCATGGAGTAGAACCTGTAATCCCACCACTAGGAAGGTGGGAGCAGGAGGATTGAAAATTTGAGCCAACTTGAACTAATCATTAGTTCAGGGCCAGCTTGAGCTACCTCATGAAATCCTGTCCAGAACAAAACAACACAAAAATACCGATTTCCAAGAACAAAGGGCTAGTTACCATAAAGCCAGGGAGGGTGCCCCTGCAACCCTTTCCACTTGCTGTCAGTCCCAAAGCTATGGAAATGCTTTTTGTATTATGCTTAGCTTTTTTTTTTAATATTTATTTATTTATTACATATACAATATTCTGTCTGTGTGTATGACCACAGACCAGAAGAGGGCACCAGACCCCATTACAGATGGTTGTGAGCCACCATGTGGTTGACTGGGAATTGAACTCAAGACCTTTGGAAGAACAGGCAATGCTCTTAACCTCTGAGCTATCTCTCCAGCCCCTATGCTTAGCTTATAGAAAGTAAAATTTTTCTTCAATTAAAAAAAAAATGAACCAAGGTTGTACAAAAAGATTATTTAAAAGTTTATCCTGGAAAAATAATTCAAAATTGTATTCACAAAAACATGTACTTTAATGTCTAGAAGATATGTAAAAATATTTTCGGAAAAAAATAGACCAAATGCCTGGCACTTGTGCTGCATACCTGTAATCCCAGCACTTGGGAGGCAGAGGCAGGCGGATCTCTGTGACTTTGAGACCAGCCAGGTCTACAGAATGAGCTCCAGGACAGCCAAAGTTATACAAGGAAACCCTCTCTCAAAAAAATAAAATAAAGGGCTGGAGAGATGGCTCAGAGGTTAAGAGCATTGCCTGCTCTTCCAAAGGTCCTGAGTTCAATTCCCAGAAACCATATGGTGGCTCACAACCATCTGTAATGGGGTCTGGTGCCCTTTTCTGGCCTGCAGACATACATGGAAGAAATGCTGTATACATAATAAATAAATATTTAAAAAAAAAATAAAATAAAATAAAAAATAGATCAAACCGAGTTCAATGCACACAATCAATTTGGTTTACGCAGTATTACCAACTAATTTTATGCTACTAACAAGAATCTTAATTTTAAAAGAACATCATGAATTTCCAGACACTGCTGTTGTATGAACATTATTCCATATCCAGACAGATTTGTTTTTTCGCTGCCCAAGGACTAGGAATCACTAGCTGGCGCAGAACCCAAGACAGCTCACACAACTGAAACTCCTGAGTCTAGTTCTGCACGGCTGACCACCACAGCACAAATGACACCAAACAAGCACATTACAGAACACCAGGCTTTAATACCTTACAAAATATGTACAAAACTTGAACGTTCCTGTGAAATACAATTCAAGCCATAATTTTAAATGTAATTGGATACTCTGATACAGTGAAAAGATCTAGAGGGTTAAAAAAAAAAACATGTAAACTATCGAGTATAAAGAGTATTTTAAAAATACACAAAACTCTAACCCTGGGTTTAAAATGATCTTTCAAAAGTAAATATATATTTACAACTTTTAAATTTCACACATTTGTTCATTTTACATGATCTTAGGAATCAGGAAAAATGTGAAGGCGAAATAATGCATGATCATTTATGTTAAAGTCAATACAAGAAGAACACCAGGAGGGAAGGTGGCCGACAGAAGGCACTGTACACTGTAGGGAATTACAAAAGGCAGGGAAAAGGCTGTGAGTCATAAAACAGACTTAGCCAAAACTGCCTCTGGGAAGCAAGCAGTCTCACTGAGGAGACGTCACCGCAGGGACCCAGCTTCCTCGCCTGAAAAGTGATTATAAATAAGCCACCTGAAGGGCTGCTGAGATGATCAAGAGGATGGCCTCCACCTGGAGGAACACACTTGGGTGGTAAGACATCATTGTCTGGCGTGTGAAAGCTCACAACACAGTCCACACCAGCACCTGTCTTTGAATTTACAACCTTGAACAACATTTCATTCTTAATTCAAGAATCAATGTGTAAAGTGTGAAATTCCTAATTGGAGTGTTCGGCCCAGTGGATTATCAAAAGCCATTTATAAAACGTTTCAATACTGACGATATGAAACCGATGTTATTAAAGCTACGGAAACTTGGTAATGATCATGAAGTTTTAACTTCCCAGATTAGAGTCCAAAGTCACTTTGCCTCTGAAGAGAGCTGCAGAGCCGTCAGGCGGACAGATCTGCGGCATCTCCCCAGCAGTAAGGCATCTGCCTAAGTTTTCCGTCTGTCATAGTCCCCAACCATCCTCTTGATGTGCGATAATTTGCTCTTCAGCTGCTTGCAGTAATTCCTCTTGCTTTTAAAATCTGCAGACTAGAAGGGAGAAAATGAATCGCATGAATGCAAAAATCTGAGTAATAGGTCTCCACAATGTCACTGGGAACATCAACTCACTCCAGGGCAGACCCCCAGCCAAGAGGAACTGGCCAGCACCAAGCCCCATGCTCTCTTGTTTTTGTGGACTTTTTGTTGCCAGTTTTTGTGTTCTTGGTTTTTTCCTTAGTTCCCCCCCCCCTTTTTTTTTAATGTTTCTTTAAGAGAAAGAGAGAGCTCGTGAAGTAGGGAGAGTAGACACTGAGGTGGAGAGGATCCCTTCCAACTGGGAGGAGTTGGAAGAAGGGAAAAACAACAAAATATATTGTATGGGAAAATCTTTAAAAGGAAAAACCAGGTCCCCTAAGAAAGCAGTGATAAATGAGAAGAAAATACTAGCCATAAAGAATTGCTGAGTATTAAATGAGTATGTTTAAGGTGTTCGTAATATCACTAACACAGGCAAACGGTACTTTTTCTACAATAATATGTTTTAAACTGATTTTTTTTTTTACAAAGGATATGTTTGTTTCTTTTTTTTAACTTTATTTCATGCACATTGGAGTTACAGACTGCTGTGAGCTGTCATGTGGGTGCTGGGAATTGAACCCGGGTCCTCTGAAGGAGCAGTCAGTGCTCTCAACCACTGAGCCATCTTACCAGCCCCAGGATATGTTTATTTCTAGAAATTTGTCAAGTCACCACATAAGCCTAGAGACCTTTTTGTTGGGGACTGCAGACCCTCAGACCCTGAAATTTCTATGACCCCTTGCCTGTCAGAGTAAACAACTTGTTTTCCTATCACGCAGCTGCTCTGAGCACGAGACCCTCAAGAGTTCCTGATAACAGGGAGGTGGTTTCTGGTGGACTTGAAGCTGAAATATTCCGAGAGCTAAGGCATGGCCATTAGTCAAGGAGAGCTGACTATAAGCTGCTCTGGAACACAATAAAATTGGCATTCTTGTTTCAAGAGTGACCAATGTCTCTGTTTAAATCCCCAGGCCATTGCCCAATCGCGGTTCCAGGTAGTGCAGGCGCCATACCTTTTTGCTTATAAATTATTTAAAAAAAAAAAAAAGTCAGGGGCCGTAATCGACTCCTACAAAGTATCCTTTGATCTTCATACATGTACCATGGCAACAAGCACCTACACACACACACACACACACACACCTGCATACACATGATAAATAAATAGCTTTAAAAAATTCCAGTCAATAAATTTGTTGACAGCAATCAACTAGAGAAAGGAAAACTAAACAGAGAATAAGAGACAGAAATATTCATTACATATTATTTTAAAGACTTTCCTTTTCGTTGAGTACATATGTGTGTATCGGTGTGTGGGTGTGTGTATACACATGTGTGCAGTTGCCCATGGAGGTCAGAAGAGGGTACTGGATCCTCTGGAGCCATTCCACGTGGACCCTGGCAATAAAACTTAGGTCCTCTGTCCCTATACACCTTTTTAATTGATTTCTATTGATTTTTATTGAGCTTTACATTTTTCTCTGCTCCCCTCTCTGCCTTCCCCTCCCCCCTTTAACCCTCTCCAAGGTCCCCATGCTCCCAATTTGCTCAGGAGATCTTGTCTTTTTCTACTTCCCATGTAGATTAGATCTATGTAAGTCTCTCTTAGTGTCCTTATTGTTGTCTAAGTTCTCTGGGGTTGTGGTTTGTAGGCTGGCTTTCTTTGCTTTGTGTTTAAAAACCACCTATGAGTGAGTACATGTGATAATTGTCTTTCTGTGTCTGGGTTAACTCACTCAAAATGATGTTTTCTAGCTCTATCCATTTTCCTGCAAAATTCAAGATGTCATTATTTTTTCTGCTGTGTAGTACTCCATTGTGTAAATGTACCACATTTTCCTTATCCATTCTTCAGTTGAGGGGCATTTAGATTGTTTCCAGATTCTGGCTATGACAAACAATTATGCTATGAACATAGTTAAGCACATGTCCTTGTGGCACGTTTAAGCATCCTTTGTATATATATCCAAAAGTGGTATTATTGGGTCTTGAGGAAGGTTGTTTCCTAATTTTCTGAGAAATCGCCACACTGACATCCAAGGGTTTGTACCAGCTTGCATTCCCACCAGCAATGCAAAAGTGTTCCCTTTTCCCCACAACCTCTCCAGGATAAATTGTCATCAGTGTTTTTGATCTTGGCCATTCTTTCAGGCATAAGATGGAACCTCAGAGTTGCTTTGATTTGCATTTCTCTGATGACTAAGGATGTTGAACATTTCCTTAAGTGTCTTTCAGTTATTTTAGATTCCTCTGTTGAGAGTTCTCTGTTTAGATCTGTACTCCATTTTTTTAATTGGATTATGTGTTCTTTTGGTGACCAATTTCTTGAGTTCTTTGTATATTTTGGAGATCAGACCTCTGTCTGATGTGGGGTTAGTGAAGATCTTTTCCCATTCTGTAGGCTGTCGTTTTGTCTTGTGGACCATGTCCTTTGCTTTACATAAGCTTTTCAGTTTCAGGAGGTCCCATTTATTAATTGTTTCTCTCAGTGTCTGTGCTACTGGGGTAATATTTAGGAAGTGGTCTCCTGTGCCACCCATACACTTTCTAAAACTGAGGAGGCAGCACGGTGCAAAGTGCCTACAAGGAGGGCTGAGCTTGGTATCCAGCACACACATAAAACCAGGTGTGCAAAGGAGGACCAAGCTCAAGATCCAGCACACACATAAAGCTGGGTGTGCAAAGTAGGACTGAGCCTGAGATCCAGCGCACACATAAAGCCAGGTGTGCAAAGGAGGACCAAGCCTGAGATCCAGCGCACACATAAAGCCAGGTGTGGTGGCTGTAGCTGTAGTCCCAGCACTGGAAGCAGGCGACAGGAGGATCCTGGGACTTCCTGGCCAGTCAATCTAGCAAAATAGTAAGCCCCAGGTTCAACAAAAGACCCTATCTCAAAAAATAAGGCAAAGAGCAACAGGGAACAGAGAGAGAGAGAAAAAAAAACAACAAAAAAAACCCACTTTACTTAAAATCATTATGCTCTATAACTACATTAAAACTTTTAGCATTAAGTCTTTTGAACACAAAACGTACTGTAAGTCAATGGTGCCTGGTAACATCAAGTGTCCACAAGGACAGAGCAGGGGCAATCTCAGTGGGGATGTAAACTAGCATATGTACTTGGAAAGACTGCATGACAGAATCCATTGAACCCAGACACATAGAGGACCAATGAACCTACAGTTTACTGACTGGACACCTACCAGACATGTGCACATTGATGCTGGATTATTTGTAAAACTCCAAAACTAAAGAACCAAATGATTGTTAACAATAAAATAGGTGGGCAGGCCGGGCAGTGGTGGTGCATGTCATTAATCCCAGCACTCGGGAGGCAGAGGCAGGTGGATTTCTGTGAGTTCAAAGCCAGCCTGGTTCATAAAGTTGAATTTCAGGCCAGTCAGATACCCAATGAAACCTTGTCTCAAAAAAGTTTTTAGAAAATCAGTATAAGCTGTAGCTACAAACAAATAAAATTAATGTTCCAACTTCTCAGTTATAATGCTCATATGTAAATAGCAGGGGCTTTGTCTATAAACAGTGTATATATACATGAATGGTGTAGTCGTTATAATAAACATTAAATAAAAAAGAATCTTAAAATTAGATACTTACTACTTTAACTTCCTTTAGTCTGTTATATTCATCAGCGGCAGCCTATGAATGAGAAAAAAAAGACAATGTTTATTGAAGCATTTTCTCTAGCATTCTTGCCTGGCGGTGGTGGTGCACGTCTTTAATTTCAGCACTCAGAAGGCAGAGGCAGGCAGATCTCTGTGAGTTTGAGGCCAGCCTGGTCTACAGAGTGAGCTCTAGGACAGCCAGGGCTATTACAAAGAGAAATCCTGTCTCAAAAAAACCAACCAAACAAACAAAAAAAGAATAGCATTCTTTGGAACCCGAGAGACGGCTCAGTTGTTGAGAATGTGGGCCTTCCAAGTATCTAAAAGGGCAAGCAAAACCCACACACGAGTTTTACACTGTTCTTAACAATCACAGCTCAGTGAAACCTCCCCTAAAC
Source organism: Arvicola amphibius (assembly GCF_903992535.2). Taxonomy (NCBI): domain Eukaryota; kingdom Metazoa; phylum Chordata; class Mammalia; order Rodentia; family Cricetidae; genus Arvicola; species Arvicola amphibius. Next base: position 47,303,163 of record NC_052049.1, on the reverse strand, counting down.
TGTCTAGGCCTTGGGCTGCCTCGATTCCCACTCTGAGCATTTACTCAGTCGTTTGTACACAGAATGTGAATATAGTGTCAGCCATTCTGTCTACTGCGTTCAGATGGCACTTTTCTGATGAGAATTTTAATTCTCTGTCAAGAGGGACATAGGATTTTATCTTTCTAATCTTAGCATTTCAAAATAATCAAATATACAGTAACTGATTTATACATGTTGAATAAATTGAGAAAGGCTTACCAAAATATCAGATAAAAGCTATAAGACAACATATAAATCAAAGTACAGTAGCAGCACACAGTTCAAAATTGAGAAGCAGATCATCTCAACTGAGAACTGTAAGAAGAACTCAATGAGAACAAAGCTGCGAGCAGCATACGGGGTGATGGCGGAAGTTTATTTACTAAAGCTCAAGACAGTTAAATGGCCCCCCAGCACACTACTGTGGAAGTGTTCTCAGTAAAATCCTGGCAGACAATTGAAATGTTTTAAATTCATACTCTCTAGCAAAACAGTTTCATATTCTGGCATTTGTAGTCACTGCATAGGAACACACATTTTCAAAGCATTATATACCCTTCACTAAATTATGACAGAATCATCAAATTGAAAACTGTACAGCTACTTTTATGCATAAACATTTTAAGAAGTCAAACATGATGGCACAAACTTGAAATCCCAGTAAGTAGGAGGCAGGAGGATACAGCGTTCAAGGTCAATCTATGCTACAGAACCAGATCCTGGGGGCTGGAAGATGGCTCAGAGGTTAAGAGCATTGCCTGCTCTTCCAAAGGTCCTGAGTTCAATTCCCAGCTACCACATGGTGGCTCACAACCATCTATAATGGGGTCTGGTGCCCTCTTCTGGCCTGCAGGCATACACACAGACAGAATGTTATATACATAATAAATAAATTAATTAATTAAAAAAAGAACCAGATCCTGTGTCAATAAAAGAAGACATTTCTTATTGATACGAAACAATAACCACAAACCATTTCTGTGTAAAGAAGTAGGAAATAAACAGTGCCAGCCAGCAGGGAGCTTGCCTAGCACGTTATCTATCAGCAAAAGAAAAGACCAGGAGGCTGGAGAGATGGCTAAGAGGTTAAGAGCACTAACTATTCTTCCAGAGGTCCTGAGTTCAATTCCCAGCCACATGGTGGCTCACAACCATCTGTAATGAGAACTGGTGCCCTCTTCTGGTCTGCAGGCATACATGCAGACAGAACACTGTATCATAATAAACAAATTAAAGAAAAGCCAGGAGTTCAAGCTCACCTGAGCTAAACAGCAACATATGAGACCTTGTCTCATAAAGATGAGAACCCAAAGGATGATGGGAAAGGGACATAGGGAGCAACCAAAGACATCCCCATGGTCAATTCAGAACAATTATATTGGTAACTATCACATAAAGCTTGAGCTCAGTGAGAAACTGGCTCTAGAATCAGGGCTGCCCGTCCCCTTCAGATCAAGTGTGTTTGTGCTGTGTCCTCCAAAACCCCATATCAGGGAATGGACTCAACAGCCTCAGACTGTGTGACCATGAGGGAAGCAAACAGCAAAACAGCCCAAGAGCAACAACGTGTCCTTGAGAAGAGCTAGAGAGTGAACAGTTCCAACAGAGGCGACTATTGTTTATCCCACGATGTAACAGTGTTTGCGGGGGCTCCCAGAAGCTGAAGTTCAGCTTGGGAAGCTCATGGATGCAGAGAAAGCTCAGTTAGAAACAACAGCTTTAAAGAGGCTTCCCAATGTCTCTGCTGGATGTCTGTAAGACTATGACAAAGTTACCTCCCTGCTGTTATTCTTCTGCTGGAGCCTAACTCAAGAGGACAGCAGCTCAGCCCTGGGAGTCTTTCAGGAACTTCAGCTGGCTGCCTTAAAGGAATTTTCCCAGTCAATGTTTGGTGAATGCTTCCAGTGCCTGCTTAATAATGCTTTCTTGTCTTTCTCTTTTCTTTTATTTTTTTGGGGGAGGAGTGGGGGAGTTCAAGACAGGGTTTCTCTGTATAACAGCCTTGGCTGTACTTGAACTCACTTTGTAAACCAGGCTGGGCTCGGAACTCACAGAGATCCACCTGCCTCTGCCTCCTCAGCGATGGGATTAAAGATGTACATTACCACACCCAGCTTAATTTTAATTTAAATTTTTGCATACAGGTGCTTTGCCTGCATTCTAAGTTTGCACACATCACTTATGCCTGGTCACTAAGTAGGCCAGAAGAGGGCATCAGATACCCTGGGTACTGGAGATAGAACCTCAGTTCTCTGGAAGATAAGCCAGTGCTCTTAACTGTTTGGACTGTGTCTGCCTGCCTGCACTCCTGGCATTCTCTTCAAAACAAAGCTTTTCTGGAGTATGTGGTAGAAATTTAAGGGGGTCCCCCACCCCCCATATAGCTCTGGCTAGCATAGAACTCAGTATGCAGACTAGAAGGGCTAAACTCAAAGAGATCTTGCCCTTTCCTCCCAAGTGCTGGGATTAAAAGCCCCATCTAAGGGATATACTTTTATGCAGTCAATTTTGAATTGAGGTTTTTGCAATAAAAATGAATTGTATTTATAAAGAGAAAAAATTAATATGGCCAGGTTTTTTTTTTTTTTTTTTTTTGGTTTTTCGAGACAGGGTTTCCCTGTAGTTTCTAGAGCCTGTCCTAGAACTAGCTCTTGTAGACCAGGCTGGCCCCGAACTCAGAGATCCGCCTGCCTCTGCCTCCCGAGTGCTGGGATTAAAGGCGTGTGCCACCACCGCCAGGCTGGCCAGTTTTTTTTTTTAATAGAAAGGGATACATTTATGTATCTAGATTGTTGCTTTGTAACTTTTTAATCAATTTATTTATCATGTGTGCATGTGCGTGTGTGTTCTGAAGCTAGGCAAGGTGGGGCACATGTCTGAAATCCCAGTCTTGGGAGGGGAAGACTCAATGTTGTCCTCAGCTACACAGTGAGTGCGAGGGGAGCCTGAGGTACGTGAGACCCTGCCTGTAAAAACAAAACCAACAGGACAGAGGAAAGAAATGAGGCGTGGTCTTTACCATGTACTCCTCGCTCTCTTCTCTGTAGTCATCCAGCTCTCTGTCTAGACGGGAGAGCTCCTTATTGACCTCGTCCAGCTCAGCTTGTAGACTCTTGTACTCCTGGAGCCCTGAGTCAAAGTCTCTCTTGTAGAGCTGTCTTTGTTGATCTGAAGTGATGGGTGGATATTCCCTGAGAAGCAGAGGAGGACACAGTTACATGAGCACCCTTTGTGCACACACAAAAAGCGGGTGGTTGGGTCTGGAGAGATGGTTCAGGGCTAAAGAAAAAGCTGGTGCCTTCCCTCAAAGGCAACACACTGGTAAGGAGTATGGAAGCATGCCCTCTTGTTTTCTGTCGTGTCCTAGGAGACAGAGGGGGCATACAATTAAATTCTATGAAGAACTATTCAGAGACTGTACGGGTGTGCGGCCTATAGCACCTGTCACCCCATCAGCTGCACAGGCACCTAGTCTGAAGTAGCTAAGTGGTTGTCAAGGAGATGTCCTCCTGCAAAGGAGAACATCATTTGGTCACAGGGCGGTGCTCTCTTGCTAAACGTTCTGGATAAACCGTCTGGAATGACTTCAGACCTAAAGATACAGCTCAGTGGCAGACCATTTGCATACACCACGCACAAGGTTCTGAGTTCAAACTCCACTATCACACAAAAAGAATAATCATACTTTTTATATTATCATTCGCTTTAAATAAACACTCCTCATGTCTTTACAAATAAAGGCGAAAGTCATGAAATCTAAGGCTCCCTGTCAATAAGAATGCGCTAATTCTCACTAAGGGTGCTACAGGGTAATAGAACACTTGGGTTTAAAGTCTTAACACAAATGCTCAAGCACTGCAGAACAGCTGGCTGGGAGTGGCTCTTTCCTGCCACCACCTACCATCTTCAGCCCAGCTTATTTGTTTATTTTTGGTCGTATTTTTCCCAAGTGGAAACAGCTTATCTTGTTCTGCCATTAGGAAAGTATGCATTAAAAATGTACACACAGAAGCTGGAGGCGTAGCTCAGCACTAAAGTGTGTGTTTAGTGTGTGTAACATCCTAGGTTCAATCTCCAGCATTAAAAAAGCAAAACCAAACAGAAAGAAACAAACAAAAAAAAACCTGTGAAAACATGTTCATTGCATAAATAATCTGGCAAATCATGAAAATATGATGAATTAATGCTGGAATTCTGAAGCCAGGAAGATGGCTCTCTGGGTAGAAGTGCTTGGTGTAAGGAGAGGAGTAAGTGATTGAGACTCCCTCAAATTGTCCTCTGACCTACACACACACACACAGACACATGCACACACACAGACACATGCACACACACACAGACACATGCACACACACAGACACATGCACACACACACAGACACACAGACACATGCACACACACACGCACATACACACATACGCAGACACATGCGCACATACACGTACACACACACGCACATGCACACACACATACACACACACACACATGCATGCACATACACGTACATGCACACACACACAGTGCCCCATCCAGATAAAGAAAATGTAATAAGCAATCTCTAAGATGGATTCTGTATCTCTGTAGCTATTCCTTGTATAGGAAGCTGACACATCAAAACATCCACATGGAAAATACTTGGAATTATTTCACAGGAAGATGAAGCTTCACGGAATATGGGACTTAAACTTCAGCTCTAACAGTCAGTAAAATGTCTTCATTTGACAGACAGAAAAATTTTATCTTTTAATTAAAAGGAATCAGAAACTTGAGATTTCTCAGAGTTTTCAGTTAGATGCTCCATTATACAAGTTAGACCAATAAATACTTCACAGATAGATGAGTAAACCAGTCAAAAGGACTCTTGTGAGCAAAGAATGCAAAATATGAAAATCATAAGTAAAAGATGTCAAGCTATGCACACTTCTAACACCTTGAGAAGCAAGGTTTAAGAACCAACATTCATGGTGCAAACATTTCTGATGAGCGGGGCGGTGGTGGTGCACGCCTTTAATCCCAGCACTCGGGAAGTAGAGGCAGGCGGATCTCTGAGTTCAGACCAGCCTGGTCTACAGATTAAGTTCTAGGACACTCAAGGCTACACAGGAAACCCTGTCTCAAGAAAAAAAAAATGTCAGACGTCTGTTCTAGTGTCAGACACCTAACAGGAAAAGGCTACATAACACACATCACACCTGTGTGTGTTTGGTGACGGTAGACTAACACAAGACTAACACAATAACTTTGGTGCAACACTAAACTGTTTCCTTAACTGCTTACGAAACTGTCACAAGAGTTCTTTGGGTTAAACTTTAAAAGAAACTCAGGGACTCACCATGAAAGTGTAACTTGAAGGAAAGCCTGTGTGACTTGGAAATTTTATAATCAGTCCGACACAGTTTCCCTAAACCCAAGTTTTATTTCTTTGAAAGCCTTCCTTGAGTGTCTACTGGGAGAAGAGCCAATTCGGGGGGGGGGGGGGGGGCGTATGTGTGAGAGAAACATGGGTACAGCCAAATAGACCCCTCCGCTTCCGTTTTATAAAAGGGCATCAAAGAAAAAACGCAACCCCAAAACTGTTTCCAGGTCTTGGGGGCAAAAAATGAGATGGCAACATGACCCCAGTTTCAAAGGCAACAACCCTAAACCTACGTGGTCGATAACCACCCAGATAAAGATAACCAGACGCTTAGGTGGCTCCAGGAGAGGAGAAAGGCCCTACCTGACCCAGTCTTCCTCCAGCTCGTCGCAGGACTCGCCGCCTGTCGTGTAGTCCGTCTCGTAGTGGTCTGGCTCCGTTCTCTTCGGTTTTCCTGCTCGTCCCTTTGTGGGAGCCCTTTTTGAAGGTGTCTCTAGGTTCCCACTACTGCTGTACCTAGGCTGCCTGAAGTCATCCACAGGTGAGGTCAGAGGAAGCTCCTGAGCCACTTCGGGCACCCTAGTGGAAACACGGGCCACTCTCAGAGACCGATGAGTACACTTTGACTCTGCCACCTCCCTCCGGAAAGGGCAGTGAGACACCCACCCTCGGGGGCACTCATCCGAGGAGCTCATCTGCTGAGCACAGATGCCTGGCTTCCTGCATTCAGTCTGGCACTAATTCAGAACTCTCTAACACACAAGTAGCTTTAAAGCTTTGATTGGGGGAGGGAATCCGTGCTTAAGCTTCTAAGAAAAATGGATCTCATGCTTCCTTTTAGGAAGTTCAAACAAGAAGTGTTTATCTGGCCTGTGCCAGAGACTTACTCTACAAAAGGCTGTTAGGAAAATGAGTACAATTCTTTCTACAGGTTCTTCCAGTCCCTGGAATGCGGTGTGAGGACAAAGATACAGCTTATCCAAAGGAGATGGCTCTTTGCAACATTAATTTTATGATACTGCATACAGATTATCAAAGTTTGGAAAACTATAATATTTAAACTAAAATGCTTCCTGGTTTTTGAGTGACAAATACCTGTCACTCCAGCATTCAAGAGGTTGAAGCAGGAGATTCTTTGGGCCATGCTGGGTGGGCTACACAGTGAGACCTGTCTAAACACCCCCGCAGTTCAAAGGAATGCGTTTATTAAGTATTCTTTTAACTCTCTCTGTGTTGATATTAAAGCCACATAGAATCAACAGGAGGTTTACTAGGACACTCATTATGTTTCTAATGTAATTATTTCACGTTACATCAGATTTTAAATTGCATGCAATGTTCCTGCCACAAGCATGAAAACAAAGCCCAATGCAGCAATAGAAAGTAAGGGTTGGGACAAGCATACACTGCTTCTGAGTAACAGAAACGGCTTTACTTTGCTCTGTAAACAGCAAGAACAGAAATGAACAAAGGAAGGGCTAGGCTTTCTAAGATATCAACCTGGCTATTCAAATCCACTATTTAAAAGGTCTGAAGCTTTTGTCCCCTTTCTCACTCTTTTCTTGTTTCCCTTTGTGGCTGATGCTCAGGATTGAACCTGGGGCCTCATGAATGTTAGACAACCATCAAGCTGTTTCTTTTCCCCCTTTCAATTGCTTCCAAATTACAGAATCCAGAAGCTGAGATTCTATCTCCCAGGCTGACCGGTTTCTAGGGCCACTTACTACTACTTACGACTACTGTCAGGGCCTTGGCATTCTAACCACACTTACGCTCTACTGACCCTAAAGCTTTGGGGGGATGGGTGTGCGGTTGGGGGAACGCAGGTGGCGGTATTTATTTCTTCTGTCAAAATCTATCCAGCCAATGTAGCTGTGTTGTGTCAATGCTATGCTTCCATGGGTGTCAATGACTGACAAGCTCTCCGACACGCTACCGCAACACCAGCTACGGCGTGCGCTTTGTTGCTTTGGGGCGGTAAAACAAGGCTTGGCTGATGGCTTGGCTGATGCTCACTCTTTGCTTTGAAGGGCTCAGTTGGTTTTCGTGACAGGGTATCCTGCAGCCCTGGCCTCAAATTCACAACATTGCTAAGGATAACCCTGAACTCTTGATCCTCCTGCCTCCACTTCCCCAAGGGTTAGGACTACAGGTATGTACCACCATGCCAGGCTTCAAATAAAACCTTTTTGAATATGGCTGGCCTATTTGAGGGCCTCTGCATCAGCTCCTGCCTCCCGGTTCCTGCCCTGCATGAGTCCTGTCCTGACTTCCTTCATTGGTAAACAATGATATAGAAGTGTAAGTCAAATGAGCCCTGTCCTCCCCAAGTTGCTTTGGTCATGGTGTCTCACCACAGCAATAGTAAGCCTAACTAAGACAAGTTGTTACTAGGATAATGGGGCATTGCTATGACAGACCTGACCATATTGTATTGGGTAGGATTGGGTCATTTATTTCAGAGCTCAGTCAGCTGTTCTAGTGGAGCTCTGAAGATAAGAATGTTGTTTAGAGCAGGGTAGAGGATAGAGACCTGGTTGGTGACGTTTCAGAGGGAAGCAAAGATTCAGGAAATTCATGTAAAGAATCTGTGGGTTCTGGTCAGCTGGGGATGAAGAATCGGGAGTGATTAGCAAGAGACCAGAACCACTGAAGTAAAACCTTTGTTTTACTGGGATCATCAGTGCTGGTCAGCTGAAACTGAGAAATGAGTGGTGTTTAAGAAGAGACCAGCATCACTGAGGTGAAATCTTCAGGGAAATGTTTCCAGAAAGCAGAGAGAAGCTGTGTTCCAGACGCGGCCATGGTTGTAGCTCATGTTGGCAGTCAAATTTGGCAGTGTAAGCATCACCTATGTCATGGAGCAGTTAAGGTTTGGCACCGTGAGAGGCCAGAAGAGGACTCTGGTGAAGACACAGCCTCGGTAGCAGTCAAAGGAGGGGGACTGAAGGCATTATGCAGAGAAGCTGAGGTTCAGCAACACAAAGAGCACCTAGGTGAGGTAAATGTATAGCCCAGTTGCAGCAGAGACCCCAGCATTTTGGAAACACCAGCCATGAGATGACCACAAGAACAGCAGTAGCCTTGGAGTGGAGCCTGCCCAAGCTTACAAGACAAACTGAGTGTGTGGCAGAGAACAGAGCAGAGCTGAAGAATGCCCAAGCCTCTTGGAGGAGCCCAGAAAATCGTGAGTGAATCCCAGATACTGAACATTGCTTTGATGTCATTGTGACTGTATCCTGGTGTTTCCTTCTGGGAGGGAGGAAGTATTTACTTATTGTTTATTTTACCCGAGCCCACGGTCGAGAGACTGGCTTTTTAAAGAGTCTTTAGGTTTTAAACAAGCTTTAGATTTGGGGGGGGGGGGTGGAGACAGGATTTCTCTGTGTAGCCCTGGCTGTCCTGGAACTCGCTCTATAGGCCAGGCTGGCCTTGAACTCGCATAGACCTGCCTGCTGAGATTAAAGCTCTGGGATTAAAGTGGTGTGGCATCATGCCCAGCTCACTCAGGGTCATTTTTTGTAAGTTTGGAATTGATCCTTCGTTCTCACACACTCCCCTCACCTGCCTTTGCTGTTCCGGTTGTGGCCTCTGAGTAACTGTTCCGCGTTTTGCCCACCTTTGTTGGCAAACTCTGTGAGAACATGAAGATGTATTCCCAGCCAGGAGCACTTAGCTCAGTACTGTACGAATGACTGAAAACAGATTTACAAGAATCTACCTTTTCTAATGACACGCTATTAGTGAAGAAGAAGAAACAATGTCCAGGGCTAGAGAGGTAGCTTGGCCGTTAAGAGTGTTTGCCGCTCTTCCAGACGGCCCAAGTCAAGTTCCCAGCACCCACATCAGAAAGCTCACAATCACCTGTCACTCCAGCTCCAGGGGACTGGACACTTGGCCTTCACTGGTACCTGCATTCACGTGCACACACACCCCCCCAAACACACAGATAATTTAAAATAAAATATATTTTAAAAATATTATTAGAGAATTATTCTTTGAAAATTTCATGCAATAAATTTTGATTATATTCACCCCCTATTTCTCCCATAACTCCTAAAATAAATATTTTTTTTTTACAGATTAAGCTAATAGATGGTGATATATATTAAATTATTAGTTACTTCAAGACGGAGTGAGGTATGCTGGGGAAACAGCACTGATGAACTGTGAGGCTTCACCCATTCCAGCAACAGGGAGAGCATAAAGGAGACCCCACTGATGGAGGAGTGTCTATGTGTTAGTTTCATTATTAATAAAGAAACTGCCTTGGCCCTTTAAGAGACAGAAAATTAGGTAGGTGGAGTAGACAGAACAGAATGCTGGGTAGAAGGCAGGGGGGAGACGCGTCAGGCAGTCGCCATAGTGAGTCGCCATGCTTCTCCTCTCCAAGATGGATGCAGGTTAAGATCTCTCCTGGTAAGGCACCCCTCGTGGTGCTATATAAATTACTAAATATGGGTTAAAGCAAGATAAGAGAATCAATCAATTAGAAGCTACAGATAACGGGCCAGGGGCCAGGCAGTATTTAAATGAATACAGTTTCCGTGTAATTATTTTGGGCAAAGCTAGCTGGGTGGCGGGACACAGCCCCGCTGCTTCATTCTACACCCCATGGTTCGGATGGGGTCCCCGCATATCCGTCCTGAGTTTAGTTACGCCAGTCCCTAAGATGGTGATGTCTGTCGGGCTGCACTGTGGACCCTGAAGCAGTGGAGCCCACTGGGAGGCTTTTAAGGTCAATAAGAGTGTCTTACATGGTGACTTACAACCATCTGGTGCCTTCTTCTGGCCTGCAGGCATGCATGTAGACAGAATACTGTATACACAATAAATAGATCTTCTAACAAAAAAAAAGAAAAGAAAAAGAGTGTCTCCTTTCAAGAGGACCGAAGTCCATCTCAACCTGTGACTCTCTCTCGTGCCCCTGCCATTCTGTTATCTGCACCACGAGGCCCTCACCAGGGCTAAGCAGGTGCCAGTGTCCTTACCTCCCCAACTATGAGGTTTACAAAGTAAACTCTGCCTTGGGTATTTTGTTAAATGTTGAAAAACAGGCGAATAACCAAAATTCTGGGCTTCAAATCATGTTTTCTGGTTTAGCAGACGTGTGTGAATAGAGCCAATCGACGGGCAACCTTTCCTGTTTATGAGACCCAATAATCACGAGCAAAGGGAGAAAACCAAGTCGCCTCACACCTCTGCTCAGCTAACTTCCACACTCATTCTGAGCACAGAACCCTATTCCTCCTGAAAAGCCACATATCCGGCCTTTCAATATAATTAGCAGATGAAAGGGGGTCTCATCCTCCGCATCCCGCATTTCCAAGTAACACTTATGCCTCTAGCAAAGATCACTGTAAGAGGAAGCAGGGTTTGTGGCCCTCTTCCCTGGTGCCAGTAGGTACTTTTTAAAGAATGGTCCTGTCGCTTCTCGGCCTTGTGATTCAAACAGTGTAAAGAAGGACGGCACAAAGCAATAGGCCTGCTGGAGGAGGCCGCTTGTTCCGGCTGCTCAGCTCCGAAATAATGCGTCTAGGATTTCTTTTTAAGCTTTTCTAGGTGTTACATGGATTTAGTCCACCACGTTGTCGCACCGATTTGTTGTAAGGGGCGGGAGCAGCTCGTTGGTTCCCGGCTGCTTAGCCCCAAAATAATCACACAGAAACTGTATTAATTAAATCACTGCTTGACCCATTAGCTCTGGCTAACTCTTACATCTTAATTTAACCCATTTCTATTAATCTGTGTATCACCATGTGGCTATGGCTTACCGGGCTAAAGTTCCATCTGGCTCCTGTGGGCTACATGGCTTCTCCCTCACTCCACTTCCTTTCTCCCAGCATTCCATTTAGTTTTCCCCGCCTGCCTAAGTTCTGCCCTATCAACAGGCCAAGGCAGTTCCTTTATTAACCAATCCAATACTCCTCTCTAGACAAACGCTATCCAATTAAGGTGCTACTTACATTGGTGTTGACTTATAGAAAGACTCTGGGTAGGACCGCCTGCCATCTACTTTGCCATTGGAGGAGTATGCCATCGGACTGTCCACTCTCTCTGCATAGTCAGATGGCGGTGGAGGCATGTCTTGTGTGCCTGCAGACACATTTTTAACCTAGGGAAAAAAAAACCCAAGAGACCATTTACTCATAATCGAAAGGGTTAAAGAAATGGGGGAACAGGCCAATGGATCTAGAAAACATCATATTGAGTGAGGTAATCTAGACCCAGAAAGACAAATATCATATGAGCTCACTCGTAAGTGGCTTTTAAATATAAAGCAAAGAAAAAAACAGCCTACAATTCACAATCCCAGAGAACCTAGACAACAATGAGGACCCTAAGAGAGACATACATGGATCTAATCTACATGGGAAGTAGAAAAAGACAAGATCTCCTGAGTAAACTGGGAGTGTGGGGATCATGGTAGAGGGTAGAAGTGGAGGGGGGAGGAAGACAGGGGAGCAAAGAAAAAATATATAGCTCAATAAAAACAATTCAAAAATTCAAAAAAGATATTTGAAAAAATAAAATCATTACATCAATAACAACAACAACAACAATAACAATAACAATAATAATGATGATGATGAAATGGGGGGAAAGCCAGGTGGTGGTTGTACACGCCTTTAATCTCAGAACTGGGAGACAGAGGCAGGTGGATCTCTGTGAATTCAAGGCCAGCCTGGTCTACAAAGCAAGTTCCAGGATAGCCAGGGCTACACAGAGAAACCCATTTTGGGAGAGGAGGGAGGGGGAAGAAAGAAAAAAAAATCCTTTAGAGCCAATTGAGCTTTTGGATTATTCTGCTATTTTATACCCTCGCAATTATTATCACCACCTCTATGGGGTGTGTCTCTGCAATAGGGCCCCTCCTACCTTGTGTTCTCTGCTATGGGAGTACTCAGTGACTTCCTTCACCGTTTCCTACTCAGGGTTAGAAAGGAATGGAATCATTTCCCTCTGAAAGTGGAATTCAGGGCCACAGCCAAGCCAGCAGGTGGGTTTCCAGGGAGTGGACTTAGATTCCACCGCAGGAGGCCCGGGTGGGAGCCATTCTTGGCTCCCAATGAATTTCTTACAACAGAACAAAACACCCTCTCAGGCAAATGCTTTGCCAAGTCAAGGGCCTGCCCTTACTCTAGAGACCTCTAGAGAACTATGAAAAGGCTTCCTTTTCTTCAAAGCGCGTCTTCATTTCTCCAGGATCCACTCCCCTCCCTTGCCCCTCCAGCATGAACTTTATCAGAGCCCTAGTCCTGAATGCCCTTCCCCCTTTCTTTGCCTGCTAATCCCTCAAGATTTGATCCAAATCTTGGTTCAAGTGCAGGCAGCTCCTGGGGGCCTGCAGGGTGAGGTACAAATCTCTATCCCCCCCACATCTATCTCATCTCTGTAAACCTCCAGTCAGAGCGCCTATTCACTGCCACGCAGTCGCTTACTCACGCCAATGGCTCACTCACTTATCGCTAACTCCTGTTTACAAGCTACGGACGAGGACCGGACTGCTAACAATGCTCAACCAGCAGACTATTTCTTAGGCACAGTCCTACATGTGTGACACCTCTCTCAGAAATGAGGAAGCTGTGGCTCAGGGGATTGGATAACTTCCCCAAGGACCTAGACCCAATAAAAATGGTAATGTGTGCAGCCTTGCTGTTGAGTCTGCAAGCCCTGCCCAGTGTCTGCACAAGTCAGAGGCCCAGAGCCTGGCCTTCAAGATGAACCTGAGTTCACACGGAGGAAGGAGAACACCAACTCCCACAGACTGTCCTCTGAGTTACGCACATACGCTGCGTCACAAGTGCACCCCCAGATGCACACACAGATACACAAATAAATAAATGTAATAAAAAGAAGCTCAGAGCTTGCTATAAAAAGATTGCCTGGGGAACGAGAGGTAAAGAAAGTAGAACGAAAATACAAATTAAGATCTGTCTTAGGAGAAGCAAAGCTCAAGAGTCATCACTCTCGGGGCTAAATGTTGGCCTTGCCTCCCCACAGCAGCCTACAGCAAGCCCTGAACCCATGCACTCCACAGCAGCCTGCAGCAAGCCCTGAACCATGCACTCCAAAGCAGCCTGCGGCAAACCCTTGGCCAAGTCTCCACTCTGGGGTCTTCATGCATGAAAAAGATCAGAGAAAGAAAATGGAAATCCACCCACAGAATCCAGCCAACCAAGGAATGCTTGCCGCAGACTCACTCTTGAGATTAAGTGGAAAAGCTTATCTCAAAAAACATACCTCACACAAACCAGTTTAAAGAATGGAATAATTAATTTTTGGAGGAGCACAAGGTACATCGATAGGAAAAGAACTATATCTGGCCATAATGGGACACGCCTTTAATCACAAGCACTTGGGAGGCAGAGCAGTTAGATATCTGCAAGTTCAAAGCCAGCCTGACAACCAGGGCTGTACAGTGAGACCCTGTGCCTCCCCACCTCCCCCCGCAAAAGAACCTGTTCTGAAATGTCAAAAGATAATATATTATTTCAAAGAGCCATACAAGAAGTAAGTATAATGAGGACAAATTTTAATCAAAATTTAATTATACTCATTAGAAGGATGACAATTATGTTGCCTGTAAACAAAGCCTTGTGACTTGGTTTAACCCTCCCCCCCTCCCTCCTAGAGTTAATGAAAACATCCTGCACCCTGTGGAATACCAGAAGGAAAACAAGCTGAGGGCTTTGCTTCAGAGCAATACAGTGCAGAGGCACAGTGCTCCCCAGTCTCTGCCTTCCTCGCTGGAAACAAGATCCACCCTGGACCCCTAAAGTCAGAGCCAATAAAGAGCTCAAAGGTTGGGGAAAACACTTTTTCTCATCAAAGTCAATCTCCAATTATTTCTGATGAGTACGACGCCACAATGACAGACAGCCATCCTCCATTTTCCTCTCGACTCTGCCTTCACCTCAAGCTCACATGCGGACAGTCAGGCTGGACCCACATGCAGCCGGTCTAGCAATGCCACAGAAGTCATCTACTTCTGAGGAAAGGGAACTTCATCTGTTGAGTGTCTCTCACGTGCCAAGCAGTCTAATCAGGTTTATTTGGCACCACCCAAGTAGATAGGATATCAACATTTTCTTAGGAGGAAACTGAACTAAACCTGTTCAGAGCAAAACAGGAGAAATGGTTGCTGTGGAATCCAAGCCTTGTCCCTTCTCACTACAAGCTGTTCCCTTCTAGCTCAACCTCAGCTTGAGATGCCCATCCGTTCTCGCCCATCCTCGCAGCCCATCCTCGAAAGAAAGGAAGCCCGTTCTTAGGGCTGTAAAATCGCTATGCACTAATGAGTTGCAAGGTGAAACCTCTACTTGTCTAACTCTGGGAGAGCAGTAAATTTTACACAGAATTTAGTCACTAGTGATTGTGAGAAATCCACCCTCAGATGGTTCTCTTCCTGCTTGGCAGGAGACGTAGAGAAAGCCCTGAACAGAGAGAAGCAGGCTAATCTCAAAGGGCCATCTCCAGTTTTACAGCGGGCCCAACCCACCTTCACGGGCGACTATCCTTACAACGTCTCAACAGTAAGTGGTCCAACTTGTTTTTCCCGTTTCCTGGTGTTTTATACCTGCAGATGCTCACCCCTGAAAAAGCTCAGAATGCCTCTCAAAGTTCTTTTCCTATTTTTTTTTCCACTTTGGGTTTGTTTGAAATGTTCCCATGTGAACCAATCCCACGAATTAAGAGTTCATAGACCAAGTTGGAATGACGGATTGGTCTAAGTTGCTCAGCTACACCAAGGCCTTTGCTCAGCAGTATTGGCAGGTTGCCCAAAGAAACTGCCCACGTATCAACAAAGGCAAATTCTAAGTCACTGGGCTATCAGAGCTTTGGAAGCAAGCAAGCCAGGGGTTATTAAAAGTTTGGAAGCAGGCAAGGTGGAGAAACCACCTTATTCTCACTGAGTGAACCATATTGGTTATTCAATCCATGGCTGCTTGCTGCGGAAACAAATCCTGGTGAAGGCTGTACCTTAATACAGAGGCACTTAGGCGATGGCTCTTTTGCAGGAGAGCTAAAAAGCCAGAAATATCCCTGAGTCAGCCATCACCTGATGTTCCAAATACCCTTCAGTGCCCTTCAGTTTACTATAATACAGTACACATAGTATGCCGTGGTGCAGAGAGGACTTCCACCTACACTAACTAAAGGCTAAACAGGCCTGCAATGTAATCGTTGTGGCTAGACTTCAGGGAGCAGGTGTTCTCAAATCATGCTCAACCCCATTCCAAACCCACTAAGTCGGAAACCAGGGGGTGGGGCAGAGTAAACTGCTCTAACAAGCCTTCCGGGGGATTCTGATGGCCGCGAGAAGGGGGAGAGCCTCTGATGTGGGACAGATGCTCTGTTCTACAGACAGCCATGCCCTGTTTAGATCATTACACCTATCCACGTGGCTGAGCTTAGAAACATTAGCTGTTGGTGCTGGAAATCTAGGAATTCCAGCTTTCAGAGAACCACTAAAGCACTCTCTAGCTCTCACACAAACTCTTCCTCCTCCTCCCGCAGACCTCTCTCGGAAACAGGATCCCCGAAGAATGTTTCTGCCCTTTCTTATCCTCCAACCTCTCTCCATTCACAATGGAGCTGGAACAGTCAGGGTCTACTGCACGGCTCCACTCGTGTGGTTCAGAAAGCCAGAGAGGCTGCTGCTACTTCTGTCCCACCAGAGACCATGACCACCATGTCACCTTTTCCACAGTGAGAATCTAGTATACCAATGGTAGAGCCAAGAATGCTGTACTGAGCAAGAGTGGAAAAGCTATTCAAGTATTGTCAGCTGTCTGATGCTGATAACCAGTCATGCCTAGTCACTCCAGCATGGCCATGCTCATTTGTCTCCCACTATGGACTTCTGCCTGCTGCCAGGAGGTGACATAGGAAGCCTTCAAAAAAAAAAAAAAATCTGTTTTCACTGAAAGGTTGTAGCAGGGTAGATAGGACTAAGTCACACTGCAATGATACATTTATGTACTGACATCTTGGATACTCTTACCCACGCTGTTACTGTTACGATTACTGTCCTAACTGAAATGTATTGGGTATAGATGTATTCAATATATGTCTTACTTATGATAAGTTCGATGTACAATGATTTTATCAGGATATTACCCCCCATATAAAATCAAGGCACATCAGCGCATATGTATAGTTTACTGTACGTCAAACAAACTTCTTTGAAGCTGTTTTTAAAAATTATTGGGTATAATTATATTGGCTAGCCTTTCGTTGTTACACCAGCTTAACTATGGATGGAACTTTGATTTTCCTTGTTTAGAGAACTAACCTATTCTATTAAAAGCCTCATTAGAAGTCAAGGACACAGAAAGCTATTCTGGGATGACCACAGGCAACAAGGTACGACTGCACAAATCCTGCCCCAACTCTAGACTTTCATGGCAAAAAAAAAATTCTCTCAAAAAATTTAAGTTATAAAATTCAAACCCAAGTCATTTTGATGCCCTCCACTAGAGAGAGCTTGAGTGAGCAGCATCTAAGCCCATCTGTCGCCACAACAAGCAACCATGGTTATCACCCTAGAGCTCCTGCCTCTCAGGTCTTCACCATCCTCATGAGACCCTTAGTCACAGATTCTTTAACTACAGTGGGAGAACCTGAAACTCGGCTCTGAATTTCAATTGCCACTTCATTAGATAATGCAGCAATAAAAACTGATCTCAAGGCCAGGCGTGGTGGCACATACCTCGGAAAAATTAAAAATTAAACAAGAACCGATCTCAAGCACATGTTCACAGTGAACTTTTAAATATTTACCATAGAAGTGTAAACTCTTCCCAAGCCTGTGGTGTTGTATTTATCCAGAACGTGAGTACGCATTTAATACTCATTTTCCTATAGTTACAACTGTCTAAGACTGCAGGCTTGGTAAAGGGGTTTGAATGGGAAAACTAGCATGAATGACTCTGTCCCTGAGGAGTCAAGGGTGCTAGACCTTCTCAACTCAACACTAACAGCCATAGCCAAGTAGTCCCTCCTCTGTCACTCTCGATCCCTTAGAACATAGAGTTTGCTCTCATAAAGAGCCAGAAAGGGGTCTGGAGAGATGGCTCAGTGGTTAAGAGCACTGATTGCTCTTCCCAAGGACCCAGGTTCAATTCCCAGCACCCACATGGTAGCTCACAACTGTCTGAAAATCCAGTTCCAGGGATCTGACACCTTCACACCAATGCACATAAAATAAAGTTAAATAAATCAGAAAATAAGAGGCAGAAAGGGATCAGAGGAACATGGCGGCCTCAATAAGAGAAGCCAACAAACACATTCCAACCTACTCAGAAGCTCGTAAGCTATTCAAATTGCACCCTGAACTTACACCTGCTCAGATGACTCCATATAAACACAAAGGAGAAATTGCAATTAATTCAAGTAGCCTACTTAGAGTGCATATTGTCCTCAGCATTATTTTCCTAGACACTCTTTCCTCGTTCTATACAAAAGTCATACCATGTAGCCACAGCAGGTTAGTGCAAGGAGGCTGTGTGACCCAACCAAACTCGGCCATAGTCCCTTTCCAGCCTGTCTGAGAGGAACAGTATGAAGTATTCAAGCTGGATACAGCGACACATACAATCCCAGCAATTGGGAGGTAGAAACAGGAGGATCACAAAGTCAAAGTCATCCTTAGTGACCTGAGCTACATTCAGCCTTTAAAAGAAACAGAAAAACAATCTCAAGGACTCAAGTGTCTGCTTTTTGCCTGTGTTCCCAAGAAGTAAAGCCTACCCCGGCAGGAAGAGATCAAGATGAGCTCGCAAGTCCTAAGGACCTTTAGAAAACCCCTGGTTTCAGCTGTCAGTAGTACACAGCCTCGCCATTGCCCGCTGAGGCTAAGCTGTTTCAACTCTTTCTAAGGTTTTGTGTGTTTCAAGTAAAATCTTTTTACCTAGGCGAATTCAAGTTGTTTCTGCCACCTATAACCAGGACATCACAATTCTTCTCTCTGTTGTCAGTTATTTTCCTTTCCAAACCCCTGAAGTTAAACAGCCACACTTTTAGTCAGCTCCATCCTACACCAGATGAGAGGCAGGCAAAAGAACTGCGCAAAGAAACGGAGATGCAAAGGTATCCCATCTGCTTGCCAGGGGATGCTGGAATCAGAGATGTCCACAAAGAACCAGGCAGTCTCTCCAATCAAACATGTGGGTTAAAGATATTAGAATTCATCTACCTAAAACCAGGCATAGGATCAGAATTCACAATAATTCCCTAATATACCACTTACTTCCATAAGAAGTACAAAAGCCAACATCACACACCAAGAGTGGAAGGAAGGGAGGGGGCCCTAAAATTCCCACTACTCCATTTATCTAAGAACTGAAGCCCACAGCAAGGGATCTGCTTTGCCTACTGATGATACACAAACTCTCCAGAGCCTGGTTTTTTTGTATGCTCATGTGTAGGAAAATAATCTTAATTAATAGTGAGGAAACGCATTAAAGACGCAAGAACATTTGAGGGCTCCTTTTGGTTGTTTATTTATTTATTTATTTATTTATTCATTATGCATACAATATTCCGTCTGTGTGTATGTCTATAGGCCAGAAGAGGGCAGCAGACCTCATTTACAGATGGTTGTGAGCCATCATGTGGAATTGAACTCAGGACCTTTGGAAGAGCAGGCAATGCTCTTAACCACTGAGCCATCTCTCCAGCCCCCTTGGTTGTTGATTTTTTTTTCTTTCAGATGGTTCTCACTGGTTATTCAGGCTGGCCTTCAACTCCTGGCCTCAAGCCTCCTTCCTGTTTCCATCCCCTCAGGAGCCTGAACTGTAGGCGGCACACTGACCCAGTCCCCAGCTCAACATAAACACTGAGAATCACCTCCCTCACACAATCAGGACAATGGCAGAGAAGGAACATGTTTCCACAGCTGAGGTGAGGGAGGCACTTGGGCTTGTCATATCTACAATGCTTAGTCAGTCGTGCATGATATGCGCACATCAAACAGGGGACTTAGCTATCCCATGCCTCATAAAAGGTGCCCTTTGCTCCCATCAAAACTCTTAGAAAAATCAAGATATCAGAGACACTGCTTGGGTTTTTCCTACTTCAAAAGTTGCTAAAATGTAAAGTAGAAACACACACACACACACACACACACACATACACATACACTTCTTCTGTTGATAGACAAACATTATAAAGTCTAACAGGGCCGGGTGGTAGTGGTGCACTCAGGAGGCAGAGGCAAGCGGATCTCTGTGAGTTCAAGGCCAGCCTGTTCTACAGAGTGAGTTCAAAGACAGCCACGGCTACACAGACAAACCCTATCTTGAAAAACATCAATCAATAAATAAAAATCAAGTCTAACAGTATCAAGATAGTAAGTGTGCAAGCTTTGGAAAACATTTGTCATTATTTTATTAAAAAGTGCACTCAAGCTGGGCGGTGGTGGCGCACGCCTTTAATCCCAGCACTCGGGAGGCAGAGGCAGGCGGATCTCTGTGAGTTCGAGACCAGCCTGGTCTACAAGAGCTAGCTCCAGGACAGGCTCTAAAACTGCAGAGAAACCCTGTCTTGAAAAACAAAAAAAAAAAAAAAAAAAAAAAAAAAAAAGTGCGCTCACAAGCTCTTCACCCCAGAAGTTCCACACTTGGGTCCAGAGCCAAGAGAAATCTGCACAAGCGTGGGCGAGTTGAGAGGTTCATAGCAAGAACACTAGTGTTTGTGTCCTGCACTGTGGTAGTGCTGTGGATCATACATCGCACACACACACACACACACACACACACACACACACACGCGCGCGCGTGCGCGCGCGCGCGCGCAGCGCACCAGGCACTCTCCGCAGCTGAGCTACACAGTGCCAGTCCAGCAATGCTGCTCTTAATAACACAGCAGCCCACCGACAAGAGCTAGAAAAACCGCCATGAAACTGTGGAATACAGGGGCTCAGACTGTTGCTTCTAGTTAAATACAACAATGTGGATGAACTTCATCAATCTAGTATCGAATTAAAAAGGCAAGTGATAAGACAATCCATACAAGGATAGCCCACACACACACACACACACACACCTCTCACACACTGCCCAGCTCTCCTTACAAGCAGATGTGAGAAAGTCAATGAGAAAGTACAATATATATATATATATAGACTAGCATAAATTGAGGCTATTATTGTAGTTCTTGGCAGGGAAGATGTGCCCCCAATCATGAAACAAAGTAACAAGAATGCTGTGCAGGTAACAAAGAAAATAATATAATGAACCAAGAACTGTATTCATGTACTTCTGTGGGCCTGAAGCCCCAGTAGAAACAAAACAAACCCAAGTAAAAGGTGGTCCCAAGAGCGGGAAATAGTCAATTTCAAGTCAAGCTTTGCCACAGACTCTGTGACCCGATATCTGTGAATGAAAAGCTCTCAGCCGATACAACTTAGGTTCAACACCAATCTTCTAAATTCTCTAACACTTTCTTTTATTTTGTTTTGTTTTGTTTTTGTTTTTCGAGACAGGGTTTCTCTGTAGCTTTGGAGCCTGTCCTGGAACTAGCTCTTGTAGACCAGGCTGGCCTCGAACTCACAGAGATCCGTCTGCCTCTGCCTCCTGAGTGCTGGGATTAAAGGCATGCGCCACCACCGCCCAGATTGGCAATTTTTTATATCTAATGACTCCATAAGTATAGCCTTTAGCCTGCTAATACTACAATGGAGAATCTACCCTATATAACTACAGACATGTACAAAAGGTATACAAAATAGGTTTTTTATTCTTATCTCTGTTTGCAATATTAAATGGCAAATTTACCCATCAGCAAACCACAGCATAGTCACACCATCTGGCAGCTGTGGGTGGTAAGGAAAATTCAGCAAGATACCCCATAAAGATGAAAGCAGAAAGTTTCAATAAGCTGGTGAGGGCTTATTTTCACAATAAGACAAAAGTGGTAGTCCACCTACCTGTGATCCTTGCTACTTGGAAGGCTGAGACAGTAGGTTAGATTAAGGCCAGCCTGGGCTACATAAAGAGTTCAAAGCCAACCAGGGCTATATAACAAGATTCTATCAAAAAAAGGGGGGAGGGGGAGAGGGAGGGAAATGGGAAGAGAGGAGGAGGTAAAAATTTCTAACAATAATAATAATAATAATAAAATCAAATAAATAATAAAAAATAAATAATAAAAAAATCAAAACAGGGCTGATAAGATGGTTCAGCAAGAAAGGGAGCTTGCTACCAAGCCTGAGAACCTGAGTTTGATCCCTGCAACACACATGACAGATGGAGAGAACAAATCCCTGAAAAGTTTACTTCTGATCTCTACATTCAGGACATGCCACGTGTATACATACATAAACAAACAAGCACATAAATAATATGATACTGCCCAGTGTCTCAGTCAACTCTGTTGCCTGCAAGATGTAGGAATCTCAGCTACCTCTCCAGCACCATGTCTGCCTGCATGCTGCCATGCTCCCCACCGTGATGGCTGATGATAATGGACCAAACTCCTGAAACTGCAAGCAAGCCCCCTCAATTAAGTGTTTTCCTTGTAAGAGTTGCTATGGTTATGGTGTCTCTTCCAATAAAACCCTGACTAAGACAAACAGCATCCACTTCAGTGACTAAAAGGGACAAATATGCAAATGTAGACTCATTTACAAAGAACAACAGATTCAGAAAAGATACCCCCCCCCCCAAAAAAAAAACTCCCTAATAAAGAAACAACATGCAAGAGATGCAGGACTAGGAACTTAGAAAGTTGCAAATGTTCCCGTCGATATGCAATAGGGAATGGAGAGTGACCCTAAATCAAAAGAGATGGCAAGATTTCAAACGGTAATAAATTTCCAGACCGATCCCAATTTGTGGGGCACTAAGTAGCACTCACTTTAGTCCCACCAAGACAAGTCCCCTGTTTCAGCACTCCACAATTACTAAGATCCCCATTTTCCCCCAGCACTGGAGACTTAACTCAAGGTCCTTTGCACGTATGAAATCAAATTCTAATCCACACTCAGCAGAAGCAGTTATATTTTGTTAAGACCAAAGGACAAAGACTACAGAGACTCACTGCTGCGCTTCTCACGCAGACTGGTATCTCCGGGGAGGAGAAGGGCACAGAGAGCTGAGAACGAGGAGCAAACGGCTGCATCTGGGGTTGATCTGAAATGTGCAGCTAAGCTCAGTGGAGTGAGCTTGGGTAGGCCAAGGAAAATAGCAGAAAAGGCAAATTACTCGAGGCTACAATACCCAAGTCGCTAATTATAAGGTACTGCCTTTTTTGTGGGTATATATTGGGCTGGGGGTTGAACCTAGGGCCTTTGACGCGTTAGGCAAGAGCTCTACCACTGAGCTACCCCGGCAGCCAAGAGGATGCCTTTTAGAGAACTATCTTTCGCCTCATCACCACTCCCATGAGTGACTACCTGCTGCCAAGATATCAAAGGAACTAATAACTGATTAAACCTTCCTGATACTAAATCAGGTGAGAGGCTAAAGTTCACCGTGACTAATGTTACAGGTGCTGGGCTCCCTTGAGCTGGTCTATTTATTTATTTTTTTTAAAGCTCTCTCTCGAAACCTTGAGTAAACAAACCCGACAGTCACTGAAACAACTGACACACCCAGAAACTCCCAGCAAAACACTGACTTCATAGTCCCTGGTGAGCAGTCCCAGTCCATCCAGAGGTGGACTGACAATCTCCCTCTAAGGCGGCTTCACACCTCACAGAGGAAGTGGCTTCCCACAGAAGGCAGGGTTAGCACCCATCACTCGCAGCAAATAAGTCACTCACTCTCTTTCTGGCTTTCTTAACAAGGTTTTTTTTCCTTCACTAGTTAGAAACAGTTCCTAGCTAAGCTTGCAGATTTCCAAAAAAACAAAAAAAAAAAAAAAAACAAAAAAAACAAAAAAAACAACTCTGGCATTTAGAATGCTAGAGCTAAGGGGACAGTTTATCAGGAACCCATAGCTCTTTTGAAGCCCTCATATACCCCACTGCCAGTGGTCACAATAAGCCTACCCTAGTGCCAGTCAGGGTTCAGTATCCACAATTAAGTTTCATAGCCCGAAAACAGTCTGGCTAGAACCAGATCTAGTGGTAAAGGCCCGAGGTCCTGGCTACTTGGGAGGCCTGCTTAGATTACAGAGTGAGTTTGGGTCCAGCCTGGGCAAGCTAGGATATGCTATCTCAAAAACAGGAAGTACAGGAATGTGGGAAGATGGCTTAATGGGTAAAATCCCTTGCCTTGGAATTGGGAGAATGTAAATTTAGATCTCCGGAACCCGGATAAAAGCCAAATGCAATAGCAAATCTATAATCAAAGCTCTTCCAAGGTAAGACAGAGACAGGAGAATCCCCGGAAGGCTCAGGGCAAGCCCCTGGCAGGTGCAACACAGACAGACGCTGCTCCAAAGAGGTGGAAGACGTCAGCCAGCACCTGAGGTTGTCCTGTGACATCCTCTGACAGTGCACAAGTGCATGTGCCCGCACTCACAAGCAGGAACACACATACAATTCATACAATACATACATACTCACAATACATACAATACATACGAACTCACAAAGATCAAACAAAAGGAGCAAGCACAGAAACCTACCAATGTAGCGGCAAACAGCTGGCCTAGCATGCAAGCATAAGGCCCTGGGTTTGGTCTCCAGGACTGAAGAAAAAAATATTAAAGAAAAAGTAGGAAAAAAAAAGTTTCTATAGGTGCTCCTCACAGCAACCCAACAGAAACAAAGTCTGTTTCCACACAGAGACTGGCCTGCCTCTACCTCCAGAGTGCTGGGATTAAAGGAGCTTGTCATCTTACTCACCACACACACACACACATACACACACACACACACACACACACACACACACACACACACACCAGCTTGCTTGCTCAGGTTTTTTGTTTGTTTGGTTTGGTTTTTTCTTTCTTTCTTTCTTTTTTCTTTCAAGACAGGGTTTCTCTGTGTAGCCCTGGCTGTCCTGGAATTCTCTCTGTAACCAGGCTGATCTTGGACTCACAGAGATCCACCTGTCTCTGCCTCCAGAGTGCTGGGATTAAAGGCGTGCACCACCACTGCCCAGCTAAAGGCTGCTAAGATTTGCAATACATTACCCTCCCACCTAAAAGAGAAACTCCTGTAATCTCTGTCTGTCATACTGAAGTATTTCATAGGTAAATGGGATACAGAATGAGTCACTGTGGTTGACCATGCTGCTATCAATGTAAAAAGTTGATAAGGTTACTAACAGTGGCCATCCCATTCCCAAAATGCCTCTGCCAACCTTGACCCCAGCCGCCCTCAACCCTGGGGCAACAGTGTTTTCTCCAAAACAGTAAAGCAAAGAAATAAAGGGGTAGAGAAGAGTTGCTTGCACTTTGCAAAGGCCAAGAGTTCTCGGTGACTTTCTAGGGGGTATTCCTTCCTGAAAACAGAAATGAGTTCACCCTTTAAAGAAGCGATTTCCATTTACCAACCTTTTAAATATTCTGAGCAAAAAACAAACAACTTATTAAGTGTACAAACACAATAATTCTAAGCATAAAGTTGAACAAAGTACAAAAAAAATTAGGGACAGACACTAGAAATTTAATTGAAGGTTAAAAGTGTTTTCTTCTGTTTACACTTACCCACTCTTCAACATTGGGGGGCTGTTCATCATAAATATGTTCTTTATCCCACAAAATATTGGACTTGTCATACCGGTCCATCTTTCTTCGGGTTTTCACAGCAAAGAAAATGATTAAAGCAAAAGCCACAAGTATCATGAAGCCCAGGACAATGGCTATAGCCTAAAAGGGAAGAAAGATATGGACATAATTAATTTTAATTGCTT
Organism: Arvicola amphibius; assembly: GCF_903992535.2. Taxonomy (NCBI): domain Eukaryota; kingdom Metazoa; phylum Chordata; class Mammalia; order Rodentia; family Cricetidae; genus Arvicola; species Arvicola amphibius. The sequence continues at coordinate 47,277,972 of NC_052049.1, read as the reverse complement.
TAATTGAAATCCACCTTCTAGGAGCTAAAACCCTTACCAAAGGGCCTGAGTACTTGTGGTTTAATGGATACAAAACTAAATTTCTACAGATTAGTTCTGTCATTAAAAACTAACCCACACCAACTGGACAAAGCTAGCAAAACACATGCAAAGTGTACCTGGGTGCGCATAAACAGAAATGGACACAAACCAAATGACTCTGTGCTCAAACCTGCTTACAGGTAGACCCCGTCAGTACCCACTTCAGAGCTACAGGAAATGGGTTCTGGACACTGTGCCTCAGTCGCTGTCAGATTTTTATAAAAAAGCGAAAATAGATGGTAAAGTAATGAAATCAATGGGTTTTTTGTTTGATTTTTGAGGCAATGTCTCAAATAGCCCAGGTTAGCCTCAAACTCTCTATGTAGCCAAAGATGATCTTAACCTCTTGGTCTTCCTGCCTGTTCTGCCCCAGTGCTAAGATTACAGACATATGACCAGCATCAATGTCTTTCTTCTAAAGGGTTTGAAAATGCTAATTTCAGAATCATACCTATAACCCTGTTCATGACGCAAGCTTGGCAACCTTTTTACACTCTAAGTAAGTTGCGCCATCTGTCTTAACATTAATGATAACACTATCAATCTAACCAACCTATAAATTACAGCAAATGGACGAATGAGTCCTTTGATCTAGCAAGTTCCTCGGTTTCAGTGCCTTGTGACAATGAAGCCTCCTCTTGATGGCTCACCCAGTCTCTGGCAGACGTATTAGGTGGCACGCTGGTCTGCGCACGCTTGAATACGAGACCAGAACTGGTTATCTACTCACGGTTAACAGCAGGCTCTCCTACCCACTGTCTACCTCGCAGTGACATCCTTTTTCAAAGAACATAGGTTTCAAGTAGCCAGAGGATCACGAGGGACCGGAGTGTGGTGAGATAGGCAAACCCATTCACCACAGACAGGTCGGAACAGTAGCAGCAAGCCCTCTGAAACCTACACCAGCAGGGAAAACACTCCGTCTTCAAAATCAAGACAGGCAGACAGTGGAGAAAGTCTAACCTAAGAGAGTGACTCATTCAGGAGAAAGAATGAGAACTCCTGAGTCAAGAGGAGGGGAAAGGCAGCGGTAGCATTCCGTGGTTTGAAGTAATTGAGGTGACTCACAGTGGCCTACGGTAGGGTTTACGCCCCCGAAGCACATAAAATCACCTGGACGAAAAAGTACCAACATTCTGGAAACTACCACAAGAAATGGAAAGATATCCTATGTTCATTGATTAGAAGATTTACAATCTCACTGGACAATGACTGCATATGCCTTTAATTCCAGCACTCTAGAAGCAGACGGATCTCTGTGAATTCAAGGCCAGCCTGATCTACAAAGTCAATTCCAAGAAACCAGGGCTACAGAGGAACCCTGTCTTGAAAAATGCACATTCCCCCACCCCCAAAAAAAGAAAAAGAAAAAAAGAAGAAGACTTAAAATTGCAATAATGACAAAATCCCCCTAAACTGAGCTACAGATTTGGGGCAACACTTCAGCAGGTTCCCAGCAGGGAGCTTGAAAAAACTAAAACTTATCCTACCGTGCACAAGGGCTATTCTAAAGGATAATCCTAAAACGCAGATAGAAATGCAAGAAACACAGAATCTACAGAATCTAGTCAAAATAATTTTAAACAAAGTTAAGAGAATCCATACTTCACAACTTCAAAAACTTACCATAATAGTAAAGTAAAAAGACAGTGTGGTATGGGTGTAAGGACAGGAACACAGATTAATGGAATCAAATGAGACCCCAAAATGTTCACATCTATAACCTATTTTGTGCGTTTGTGTGTACACGCAAGTGCAAGCAAGAGTGCACTTTCTTGGGTGTGTACGTGGGTATACTTGCCTATATACGTGTGTGTCTACAAGGAAAGGTCAAAGGTCAACAACAGGTATCTTCCTCTATGACTGTTCATTTTAATTTTCGAGAAGCAGACTCTCCGTGAACCTGGAGCTTGACATTTCACCTAGACTGGCTGGCCAGTGGACTCCTAGGAGTGCTGATTTCTGTATCGTCAGCACTAGAGTTACATGTGTGCACATCCACCATGTTTGGGGCTCTTGCATGGGCCACCATGTTTAGGGCTCTTGCATGGGTTCTGGGGATCCAAACTCAAGTCCTCATGATCGTGCAAGCATCTACCCACTGAGCCATCTGCAATTCCAAATGTTTCTAACCCAGGGCCTCATGCAGAATAAGCAAATTTTCCACCAATGAGTTAGTTATAACCATCACCCACACAGTCAACTCATTTGGAACACTGCACAGAGAAAATTGAATGGACCGGGGAAGTAGCTCATATGCTTGTAATTACAGCACTCAGAAGGCTGGAGCTACAGCAGGGTCACAACTCACAGGCAAATGTGGGCTATACAGTAGGACCCTGGCTCCAAAGAGGGGGATATAATTAAAAAAAAAAGCAACTTTTATGGAGAATATTTACTTTCGTTGATAAGATACCATAAGCAAAAAACAACAAAAGAAAAATCAGACAAGAGCCTATCAAAACTAAAGTTTTGTGTAAAGAATAGCGTAAAAAAAACTTAAAAGGGGTGAGGACAAAATAACTAATATTTATATAAATCATAAGAGATTTATATGCCTATTATAAAGACTAAAAACGGGCTAATTTTAAAAGTAAGTTTTTGAATATACAATGATGATAAATGTTCACTACATACATGAGAATACGCTGAGTACCACTGGCTATCACGGAAAACAAATCAAAACCCAAGCAGAGCATAGGAGCACACACATAGTTAGGACTCAGGATGCTAAATCAGGAAGGCTGTGAGTTCAAGGACGACCTGAGATACATATCTACACTCTACCTCAAAAAAAAAAAAAAAAAAAAAACCACACACACCCAAAAAGCCACCTACAATGAGGTACCATTTCACACCCATGAGCATGACTAGAATCAGACAAACTGACGACAACAGGCTTTGGTGAGGAAGTGGACGGTTACGACCCGCACGCTTTTTGGAGAAACTGTAAAATGGCTTCTTTGGAAAACTGACAGTACCTCAAAAAGCCAGGGCCACACACAGCTCATCAACTCTCCCTGCAGCTACACTCACAACTCAAGAAATATTAAGAGTCACACAAAAACCTGTGCATCAAGGATCCCAATAACAGAAGTCACAGAGAATGCAGAGGCAGCCTTAATGTTCATAACTGATGGGTAAATAAAATGAGATATATGTTCTTAAATCATCCATCCATAAAAAGAAATAAAGGACTTACACATGACAAAAACACAGATTAAAAAAATTATTAAAATTAAAATTTTAAAAAAACCATCCTGCTAAGTGAAAGATGCCAATCATAAGAGACCAGATATTGTGAAAATTCTTAACAGAGAACAGGCCAAGCTAGACAGGAAGAGGGCTGGCTGCTCAGAGTGGGTCCAAAAAATGGTGAGCAAACGCTAATGGGCACAGACAGTGAAAATGGTTCACAACTCTAGGGATGCTTGCCCAATTCTGTGACTGCATAACCAACCACTAAGGTAGTCTACAGACAGACAGACAGACGGTATGCCAACTATGCCTTAACAATGACATCCAGTCTCTCCCTGACATTACGACATCATTAAAAGGAGGGCCTCAGACATTTTTTTTTAATGTTCCCATACTCACTATTCTGAGCGTCTCTAATCTCATGAAGAGAGGATTATGGGAAAGAACAAAAACTACTCATACTACCAGGAGGTGGTAGCGCACGCCTTTCATCCCAGCACTCGGAAGGCAGAGGCAGGTGGATCGCTGTGAGTTCAAGGCCAGCCTGGTCTATGAACCAAGTTCCAGGACAGTTAGAGCTGTTACACAGAGAAACCTGTCTTGAAAAACCAACAAACTATGCATACCTCTTGGGGATCCACCACACAGTAGTGATAGAGATACTGATCCACGTAGAGTCCAGTAGTTCCAGAATAGAACTGGCTGCAGAGGGCATAGATCTGTGAAGCATATATAGATCCAGAGGCCTGGGCAGTTGGGTTGACTCCCATTATATACACGATTGTTGCAATAAACACCAGGATGCCCAGGATAACGCTGACTATGATCACAATCAAGTAAAATCTTCTTGTTCTGGACATTCCAGATCTTACAACACTGGTAACAAATATCACCAAGGAGGCAATGAAGCAAAAGGCTGCCATGGCCAACAGGAAACCTTTGGCTGCTCTTGGGTCTGTATACCCTCCATAGCCATAACCATAGCCATAACCATAGCCATAGCCGCTTCCATAGCCACCGAAGCCACTTCCTGCATAAGGGTAGTTTAGGCCACCGCCAAAGATGCCAGTTCCATAGCCTCTGTCCCAAGCGAGCGTGGAAGCCACACAGGCAAATATGGCGATGCACATGACAATGATGAGCATGGACAGAATCCGGATCACTCCTGGAGGCGACGTCCATTTGTAAAAGTGAAGAATTTCGTCTTCTGGGTAAAAGGAGTATGCCGGCTGAGAGAGCATTGGTCGAACGTGCATTTCTCCGCCATAGACGTCATTGCTTGGTGCATAATGATTGGGTTTGCTAAAGGGGAAATAAAAGATCCGAAATGAGAAACTGCTTGGGATAAAATTAGCCACATGGATGGAACTATTTCAAATGTCCCGCTGAAGAGTAAAGGGACACAGCTGATTCTGCAGGACAAATCTGAGATGGACTGAGCTTCCAGCTGATACAGGCAGCACTGGTCTTAGAAACATATTTGACGATAACTACGACATTAAAGGGCAATGGTTCTCCAGATTTTGCTCCGTGTAAGGATCATTTGGAAACATGTAAAATGTCAGGTAATGGGGCTGGTGATGTAATTCAGTGGTAGAGTAAGAGCCATGTCTGTTCCACTCCCAGTACTGGGAGAGGAAAAAAAAATCTGACGCTGCACATCTTATCAGTGAAATCACAGCATGTGTGGGTGGGACCCACACAGCTTCAGAACAATGATATCAAGCTTTTTTTTTTTTGTCTATGTGGCACAAGGTAATTGCATTTAAACACAACACCCACACCAGCATATTGGGTGTCCTGTGCAGTTCCTAGCAGTCCTGTTCTTTTCAGGGCTTAGTCTCTGAAGGCAACTGCTGGAATTACCAGACAGGCTTATGTTGGGCACTGTGCTTGGCAGTGGAAAGACCTGTTAGAAAAGGAGGGAAAAAATGAGATGTAGTATTATAGTAGTATATTATTTGTGTTTTAATAAATAAAGCTTGCCTGAAGATCAGTCCAAAGCAGCCACACTAGTTAGCCATACAGGCCAAGCAATGATTGCACATGCCTTTAATCCCAGCAGCACACTAGTTAGCCATAGAGGCCAGGTGGTGGTGGTGGTGCACTTTAATCCCAGCACTAGAGAGGAATAGAAGGCAGGATAATACAGGAACTCACTCTCTTCAGTCTGAAGATTTCATAGAGGTAAGAGCTTTCTAGTGGTTCAGCTGCTTTGCTTTTCTGATCTTCAGGTTGAATCCCAGTATCTGTCTCTGGGTTTTTATTATTCATGCTATATAACAAGAGGTAGAACCCTGCATTCAATACCCAGGACCATCAAGAAGAATGTGTGTGTGTGTGTGTGTGTGTGTGTGTGTGCGTGCACACGCACGCACATGTGTTACATAAATTATTTATATGTATTATATATTTATTACTCAAGGAGTAAAATACTGAGCAAAATACTACATAATCTATAGTTAGTTAATTACATCAAGAGTAGCAAAGTGCCAGGCAGTGGTAGCACACGTCTTTAATCCCAGCACTCGGGAGGCAGAGACAGGTGGATCCCTGTGAGTTCGAGGCCAGCCAAATTACAGAGCGAGTTCCAGAATAGACTCCAAAGCTACAGAGAGAAACCCTGTCTTGAAAAACAAAAAACAGTGGCAAAGTAAACCAATTCTACAACAAGAGCTCATCAGGGAATGCTCAGCTGGATTCTGAATCTCCGTTATAAAAATTACTTTGCACATTCCAATAATTTAATTATAATTATAAATTGACAACTTGTATCAGAGCCACTGTCATTTGACCAAATTGAACCTAAGAACTTTGAGCCTTACATAATATCTTGGTGGGTGTTACTCTCTTTGGATTTTTTTTTTTTTTTTTTTTTTTTTTGAAGCAGTCTCTCTACACAGCGCTGGCTGTCCTCAAACTCACAGAGATATCTACCTGAATCTGCCTCTGCTTTCCAGGCGCTAGGATCAAAGGCATAAGCTACTACACCTAGCCCTAGACAGTATCTTGAGGCAAATACTAAAAGTAGATGGTGTAGTTGCCTCCACAGGCAACTAGAGACCATTTTGGAAGTTATGCAGAAGAAGGAAATTCACTTTTCATTGTAAATCTTTGGTACAACTCACATCATTAAGTGCAAACTGTTCAGATTGTTTGAGACAGTCTTACCACATAGCCCTAACCGGCCTTGTAATCCACACAGAGACCCAGACTACCTCAAATGTATGATAATCATCCTATCTCTGCCGCCGAAGCACTGGGATTGCAAATGTGCACACCATCCTGGGCTTAGATTTTTTTTTTTTTGTTTGTTTGCTTGCTTGTTGTTTTGAGACAGGATCACACGTGGCCCAGGCTGGCTTTACTCTCATTATGTGGCTGATTCTCCTGCCTCCACGTCCAAAATGCTGGAATTAAGGTGTATGCCACCATGCCTGGCTTATGCAGTACTACAGATCAAACCCAGCCACCACCACCTGAATCATTGCTAGGCAAACACTCTACCAACTGAGCCATGTCCCCAGCCTAAAAGTGTGTGATGCTGGGGGTGGGAGGGGAGAGGATCAGTACTGGGGATGGGTTTGGGCCCTACTGCTGAGCTAGAGCCCTAATCCCCTGGCTTAATTTTTTAAAAACAAAGACTTAATGGATGGAAGTTTCTTTTACATATAACAAGCCCCATTAGAAGAAAGAAAAATTAGTTACTTACAACTCATCAGGTCGGTAAGGCGGTGGACTTTCAAGAGGCCTCACAGACATGGCTGATCTCACTGGTCACCTGATCTTTGTGATGAGCAAGACTTCAAGGCTCCCAAGATAAGCAAACCTAAGCAACAAAAGTAGGCTGATGGAATTACTGCTGAGACCAGGGAAGTTTGCATCATCAAGAAATGTACAGAATCCAATCTCCAAGCGCCCGCTCACCCCACGTTAATTCTCTGTTCCACTGCCACTTCCACGTGGCAGACCTTCAATTCCAGGGGCACAGAAAACCGCATTTCTCCTGGCGCCAGGATTGCATTCTGCATGGTCCTGGCACACAAGTATCTTTAAACTTAAAATTCTGAGCTACAATAATGACAACCTCACATCACTTTATAATACAGAAGGGGAAAAAATTAAATAGCCACTACTAAAAACAAAGGCATACAAAGAAAAAAAATTTAGGGTTAACATGAGATCTTGTCTCAAAAAGATAAAGGAAAAAGGGGAAGAGAAGGAAGGATTTATTTCACAAAATTATTATTTTGGATCAGCAAGCTGGCACAGTGGGTAAGGGTGTCTGCCACCAAGCCTGATGACTAAATTCAATCCCTGGAATATACATACTACAAAGAGAGAACCAGCTTCTGCAGACTGTTCTCTCACCTTCATATATGTGCCATGGCAAGCGCACATGCAC